>NC_141615.1:39844315-40189315 GCF_047967505.1 Dipteris shenzhenensis
ATCATAATCTTCAGGCATACTTTTGAGCAACACTGCCATTGCATCATCTGTAGTGATAGGAGAGTTGATAGAAGCAAGTTGAGTCATAAGACTCTGAATGTAATTGACATGGGCTGCCAAAGGAGTGCCACTAACCATCTTCAATTCAAAGAAAGAGATTTTAAGTGATAATTTTGAGATGTGAGAGCTAGCACCAAAAATCATGTTAAGCTTCTGCCAAGCTTCTGAAGGAGACTCTAAGTCAGAGATGTGATGAATACAATCATCTCCTAAAGCAAGAGCAATGATACCATATGCTTTCTCCTCTCTAGCGGGATCCCTTGCCGGGAGTGTCAGAGCTAAGGATTCTCCAGCATTGGAGGCTGTAGAAGAAGAAGTTGAAGTCGGTTTGACAAGTCCCAAGAGGTTTTCCCTCATCAATGCAAATTTCACCTTCATCTGCCATGTGTGGAAGCCCTTTCCATGTGTCTAGAACGACCATCTTAGGTTTTTTTTTTGGGATTAACTTTGTGGGGTGATTCTTGACTTTATTAACTTTCAAGTGATTAGCTCAAGGATGGATGTCAGTGTTTTCTTTGAGGGTGTAGGCCTTTGATGCAAATTCACCTTGAAAGTGGAGTTGAAGGTCTTTTTCCCTTCATGTAGTTGGCACTGAGGGTGTAGTCCTTTGATGTGAATTCACCTTGAAAGTGGAGATTAAGGTCTTTTTCCCTTCATGCCAAGTGACTTCAGCCTAGCATTTTCATATACACATTAGTTATCTTTTTGATACCCTGATGTGTGCCAACATTGCATATAATTTCTTTTGTAAAGTGGTTGATGGCTTTTACTCTATCCTTTCCACAATGCTTTAGGATGATGGTGCCATGAATAGAGTGAAACAATTTCCTCATGGGGCTCTTATTTGTGTAATTTTATTAGTCATTCTTGAAAACGTATGAGTGCTTTATCCATGAATACTAAGGTGGGATTCCTCCTATGTGCTTATTGTAAAGAAGATCATAGAATATCCAATACCCATACCTAGGGTACAAGTGAGTTAAGACTAAATATTTACAGATTTTGCCTACCATACATATGCAAGTGAGTTATCTTGTGATTTTAATGCTAACTAGGGAATATTTGAGACTCCCAAATCTACAATGTTGTAAAGATGGCTTGCATATTGACATAGTAGGAGTTTAGTCTTGTCCTATTGATTGTTGAGGTGTACTAGACTCCATTGTGGGTTTCTAGCAGCACGTCTTTCATGGTGTTTAGCTTCTCGCTCTATAAGTCCCTTGAAATAGTTACTTGATCTTGTCCTTATGGACCTTGGCATTGTAAAGCAAAACTAGGTTTCCTTCAATGATTTTTTTATCATAGAGGTTTCTATCAAACCATACCTTTCTTCTTCATTTTTCTATTATCATGGCATAACATGAAATTACCCTTGTCTCTCTGTAATTCTCAGTTGGTACAACCTTTCTTCGAGGGATCCTTGATCTCCTAAGAATTGTTGTACTTCTGTTTGTAGTCTTGGTATGAAAAATTACAATGGGATCACTACTTCTAATTCGTACACCAATTGAAAAGGCGTATATCCCATACTGACCTTGAGTGTGCTCTAATATGCCCATGAGGCTACATTTATTTCTATTACCTAGTCAGATCACTTTGGTTTCACTATTTTGGTAAGGACATTGTAGATTATTTTGTTAGTGAACTCTATTTGTCTGCTATCTTAGCGAGAGTAGAATGTGCTTCTTCTATGGATAACCATAAAGCTAGTCAAAAGTTCTTTGATAACTTTATGTATGAAACAAGTGACTTTGTTTGATGAAATTTCTATGGGGCATCCATACACTATAAGCACATTCTCATACAAAGATGTTGCTATGCTTCGGGTGTTTAGTTTTCTCATTTGGTTTTACTTCAGTCCACTTGGTGAAGTAATTTATGGCCACAATGATGTAGCGGGCCTATATTCCCTTATCAACCTGATGTATGGGTCCCACAAAATCGATCCCACATTTTTGAAATTATTTTTAATTATAACTGTTGTCATGGGGTAGAAATACTTGTGTTGGGGTTTAATTGCTTTTAAGCATACATCACACCTTTTAACCTAGTCAATATCCTACTATGTGAAAATTTCTTACTATGGCTTCACTAATAGAGCATCCTCTTGCTATGCCCTGGTGAACTTTTAAGATGATCTTCATGATCTCATGCAGCGTAACACATTTTTTCAAGCTATGGTCTCTACCTATTTTTTATAGTTGAACCTACAATGAATTGGTAGGGGCAAATTTTAGAATCAATTTTCTTGCATCAATAGGTCTCAGTAAAGAGGTGGTATTCTTGTCATTAGATAGTGAATGATGTCCACACACTAGCTGGGGACAACATCTTTTTGGAACGATGCTATATCTGGCAAGTCATCGTCTACTCCGTCTTGTTGTTCTCCTATCGTTAGCCATGACATGTGCTCTACTATCTAGGGCTAAGCTCAATTCTCTACCACTATTTTGAAGTTGCTTTCTTGTAGTAATAGAAGCCATTTGGTTATTTGACTTGTGGTGCATGGTCGATTTATTAGATACAACAAGGTCGATTATCAGTCTAAAGTACAACGGCAATAGACAATATATAATTTCTGAATTTCTTCATGCTATAGACCATTGCTAGTGCTTCTCTTTATGGATTTTAAATGGAAGCCCAAGTGATGTTTTCACTGCCATGCGTGCCCCTTTGAGCCCTTTTGGGTCCCATTAAAAGTTTGGTGTTTCAGGTGCATGTATGGGCTTTGTGAAGTATAATTCTACCACCCTATTTTGTATTCTCTTGCATTCATTGTAGTGTTCCACATTAACTTTTCTTGCGTTCATTGTAGTGTTCCACATTAACTTTTCTAGCATCGCACACTTTTCTTCTTTCTTCTTGACCATCGACTATTTGTTAGTTCAAGAGGGTCTAGCTTCGGGAATTCTACTACCATGAGTGCTTGAAGGATTACCAAATCATTGTTAAAACTTCTATTTTTAGGTGATCTAGTCCAAATCTACACCATAGTTATCGACTATAGCCTCTATTGAAATCACTATTTTATTCCATGCTTTCCATGAATATTCGTGGTCCTAGCACTTCTATTTCTACATCTCAGATTGCTGGTTCTGGTTGTATTATTTGGGCATCCACATTTGGCAGCATTGGATGTGGTCTTGCAATTATCAATTTGTTGCCAACGCTTATCTAATCATTGATGTCACTTTCTGTATCATCTTTTGTTGGCTTCAGTTCTTGGCATTTGCTAGAAGCCATTTAAAAATTCAAGACCTAGCATTGACATGAAGCATAGGACAGAGCCTCGGAGTTAAAATGGGTGGGTCACCAAAAGTGAAAATGAGACATACTTTCTCAACCTAAATTCACCCTTATTAATTTTCATCTCAATGAATTCCCCTATCAATATTTGATGAGTGAGGGGACGCACTCCAATTAAGGTAAGGTTGTGCGATCTCAACTTTTGTTTCCCGCTCTAAAGCTCTACCACCTCTCTACATAGCTATTGGTGTAGGATAAGGGGATTGATATATGTATGTATTGAGCAGGGGAAAGCCCCACACTAATACTAATTGAATTTAGATTTTTGAATGACTTATAGGTAGCAAAATTGACATGATAAGGGGAACTTTCAGTACACATAACCCAGGTGTGCATCTCGGGGGGGTCACTCATCATATGTAACCCTATCACGTGAGTTCAACAGAAGGATATTTTTTATTTCTAAAATTTACAAAAATAAATATACATAAGGGACTATTTAAAATAGTTTTGGAAAAAATTTACAAATTTGTATAGAAAAGGGGTACATTTTATTAATGAAAAATTTTACAGATAAGGGATTTTAAATATAGCCCTTGAATGCACGTGATATAGAGGGTTTATACATAGTGACCCCCCTGAGTGTGCATAGTGAATGGGACTTACTCTTTCCAAGTAGAAAAATTAGCATGAGCAGGTGGAACTTACTTGGCAAAACTAAATCAATGGACACATCAGGTTCAGGAGGATCAATGATAATGTGGGAGCACCCGACGTGCACCTTTTCAAATTCAAAATTCCAAAAATTCAGCGTCCAAGTAAGTCTTACTAACTTCGGGCCTCTTGTGTTCAGAGGCTCTAATTTGAGGTCTGGGTGTAGGGAACCTAGGCAACAGAAACTAGGGAGAGATCACAAATGAGGATCAGAGTGAGTATGTCACATGCAAGCCAAAATTGTGTTGAATTAGACTCCATCCAATGTTTCTAGCAGTACATCTCCAATGGGATTCATCTTTCGTACTCGGTAGGGTCCTTGACCTAGATGCTTTAGTTTCCCCTTGTGTACTTTGGCATTGTATAACAGGACTAAGTCACCTTCCTTGATGTCTTTAGCTTTCAGATTTCTATCAAACCATGCCTTTCTTCTGCGTTTTTCTATTGTCATGGCATGGTAGGCGGCTAGTCTTGTCTCTGTATGCTTCTCCAACTAATAGAGTCTTTCTTTCAAGGATTCATGATCTCCCATGTGTTCTTGTACTGCTGTGCATAGGCTTGGTATTACAAATTCTAGTGGAACCACATCTTCAAGGCCGTACACCAATTGAAAACGTGTGTTCCCTGTACTAACCTTGAATGTGGTTTTGTATGCCCATAAGGCAGTATTCAGTTTCTCTACTCAATCAGAACACTGTGGTTCTACTACCTTGGTGAGGATAATGCATATTATTTTGTTGGTGGATTCGGCCTACCCATTCCCTTGGGGGTAGTAGGGTGTGCTTTTTCTATGGATTACCATGAAGCCAAACAAAAGTTCTTGGATTACCTCATTAACAAAATGTGTGCCTCTATACGACACAATTTCAATGGGGCATCCGAATCGGGTGATCACATTTTTGTATAAGAATCTTGCTATGCTTTTGGCAACTGACTTTCTGACTACTTTAGCTTTAGCTCATTTTGTAAAGTGATCAGTGGCCACAATGATGTAGCGTGCCTGTGTTCCTTTTGCTACTGGATGGATGGGACCCACATAATCAATCCCCCATTTTTATAGTGGTTTTTGTGCAATAACTGTTGTTAGGGGATTGAACTCTTTGTGTTGTGGTTTAGTAGTCCATTGGCATACATCACAGCCTTTTACATATTCATAGGCATCTGCCCATAGTGTTGGCCACCAGTAGCCTGTGAGGAGAGCTTTTCTTGATATGGCTTCCCCTTGGAAGTGTCCTCCTGCAATGACTTCATGGAGTTCACTCAGGATTGACATGATCTCATGAGGCATTACACATCATCTTAATATCTGGTCCTTGCCCATCTTGTACAATTGTCCTGCAATGAGTTGATAGGGTGCAGCCTTTAGAATCAAATTTCTGGCATCTATTGCTTTCATTTCACGGGGTGGTCTTCCTGCCATCAGGTACTCAATGATATCTCCACACCATTCTAGAATAGCATCTATTTGAAATAGTGTGGCATTTGGTAAATCATCTTTTACTCCAATGGCTTCTTCTCTCAACTTGACTCGAGACATGTGATCGGCAATGTAGTATTGGGCACCTTTGCGGACCACTATTTTGAAGTTGAATTCTTGAAGCAAGAGGAGCCATCTGGTTATTCTTCCTGTTGTACATGGATGGTTCAAAAGATAAAGCAATGCTTGATGGTCGGCGTAGAAGACAAAATCATTTGCCAGTAGATTGCTCATGCCCAAAATGGATGGGGAAAAGAGGCCATCTTGCTGTTTAACCAAATGCAGCAGGAAGGAATGTTACCTGACAAGGTTACATTTGTCAGTGTTCTCTCGGCATGCGTAAGCTGCGCAAGTTTAAGTAGTTTCAAGCAGATGCATGCCTACATAATGTGTTGCAAGTTAGATTCTGATACTGTTGTGGCAACAGCCCTTGTTAACATGTATGGTAAGTGTGGTTGCCTGAATGATGCAAGAGCAATGTTTAACAGAATGCGTCAGAGGCAAATAGTCTCGTTCAATGCCATGATCATAGTATATGCCCGACAAGGACAAACCAATGAGGCTTTTCAAATCTTTAATCAAATGCATCAAGAGGGACTGATGACAGATAATGTCACCTTCGTTAGCCTTGTTGATGTATGTTCTAGCCATGCAGCCCTAAAGCAGGGCAAGAGGTTACAACTGATGATAATACACAATAGAATTAAGTTTGATGTAGTTGTAGCGACTGCTCTAGTTAATATGTATGGGAAATGTGGCAATCTTGACTATGCACGGATGTTATTTGACAATATGCCATATAGGAATGTGATATCATGGAATGCAATGATTGCAGCATATGCTCAGTATGGGCATGGCAAGGTAGCTCTCGAACTTTTTAATGGGATGCAAGGGCATGGAATGATCCCTAGTAGGGTGACTTTTGTTGAAATTTTCTCTGCATGTGCTAGCCAGGTAGGCCTCTAGCCCAAGGTAAGATGATGCACAACTGTATCATGCATAGTGATCTTCAATCAGATGTTTGTGTTGCAAATGCTATTCTCAACATGTATGGAAAGTGTGGTGGCCTGGAGGATGCACAAAAGGTGTTTGACAAGATGCCTTCTCGGAATGGGAGCTCATGGAATGCCATGATTACAGCTTATGCCCAGCATGGAGATGGTAAGAAGGCTGTTCAGCTTTTTAAAAAGATGCAGCACGAAGGTGTTGGCCACACATGGCCCCCATCTAGTGTCCACACCACGACCTACTGGATAACCGAGCTACTCAAATGCCTTCCCCCTCATATGGGGGCCTTACAAGTAGAGTTAGCTGGTTCCTGCATAGTTACACGAGAGTGGAGCATTGATATCTAACAAAACCGTATGTGAGCATATGGACTCCGAGTAGGTACTAGTCGGGAATTTCGGGCATGGCTTAGATTGGTAACTTGGGGAAATTCAAAGCGTCCCCTCTATGGCGATCTAGTCTACTCTCATTTAGATCTAAACCAACCATTGATCGATGAAAGAACAGCAAATAATTCCTTTTCTTTTATTCTTTTTAAGTGCTGGGTCAGATGCGTCGATGTAGAGGCAAATGTGCATGAAGGAAGTGGTTTTGTCGACGAGGTTCAAATGTGAGTGTAACTTGCACCAAAATGTGTGCATGATGTGACGAGTGTATAGAGCATGAAAAAATGAGCGACTTTCCTTTTTGGAGCGCCCTCAAATTCTTCATGGATCAAGAGATATGACTTGATCTAGGTGGAGGGGCAAAAGGAGTGCAAATGGTGCTCAATGATGATGTGTCACTATGAGTCACATGCAGTGATGATGTGGCACTCTGCCTAGCAAGAGCTGTGCCTATGAAGCCCTGTGCTGAGGTGGCAGGAGTGGTCACATGAAGTGACTATGAAGCACTGTGTGTGCCTACAGAGGTTAGTGCTGACTGGACTACTGAGGTGGCACTGCTAAGGTGGCATTGCTGATGTGGCACTACTGATGTGGCAGAGGTGACATGGTAATGATGATGTGGTTGATGACGTAGCCAAATGATGTGGTAGAATGACATGGCAAGTGAGCATAAGATGATGATGTGGCAACTTCAGAGATAAGGTTACCACGTGGCATGCACTGGAGACTGCTGACATGGCAGATAAGGTGTTGATGTGGCAAGAGGATAGGGTTTGACATGTGGCAACTAATGTGTGATGACATGTGGCTCGTAGATAATGTGATGACATGGTAGATGCTAGAGTCTGCTAATGTGGCAGACGAAATGACATGTGGCTTCCACCAAAAGATGACGTGGCTTGTTAGAATCTCCTAGATATCGATGGAATCTCTAAGATTCTACCATCTTCTCCGGTGATGGTCGACGAAAGTCGACAAAAAAGAAGAAAATTGGGTCCTCTCCCCCCTGCTGTGCAAAGATTCCAAAGCATGGTTGGAGATTTCTTCGATATACGACACTCATATCGAGAATTTGCTGGTAGTAGGAGTATCGTCCAGAAGAGCCCTCGATGATTTTCAAGTTTCAGCAATTTGATTTCCACCAGTGGACTAGATTCATAGGGATGGCAGGTCCGTGAAGATATTGGATTTTCTTATTCTATCGAGAGGTATGGGCGAGAAAGCCAAATGGGTGTGGGCCGAACAGGGACCATAGGTTAGTTGCTCTGTTTTGCGCACCGGTTCTATCATATGGTCGGTGGCCTATTTTGACCCCCAGTCGACCATTTTGGGCGGACAGGGTCGGCCACCCAATTGAGCCTAATTGACTATGACTGGTCGCTATATAAGAGCAAGCCCGTGAAGCCCATTTCATCACTGGCTACAGCAACCTTGATTCCTTAGCATCCAGCCTCCGTCTTCTACTGTTTCTAGCACCCCATCGAAGCTTCTTTCACAGGAGCGCATGGTTGGGAGGCAGCGCCATCTATTGTATCAGTTCTACAGTAATCAATTTTTTGATTCTCCATACTATCTTGTTTTCTCTCTTGCGTACGAGATCCTGTTATCTATTGAGCACATACGTTGTATTATTTTCTTACAGGTTTCACATCATTACATTACCTGAAACCTTACGTTCATCAGTTCAATGAGCAGACTTCAGAGTTCAGAGGCATTGCAGATTGATTTAGTGGGCAGATAGCATTTGATTTCACACACATATGCCACCATTGTAAAGCCTATTCGGCTATCTCACAGCATCGTGCACATCATTTCAGCCTTGTAAAGCCTCTTGGCTATTCTCGACATCATTGCCACAAGCCTTGTAATAAAGATCTGATTTTATATATTGCAGTTCTATCTTCACTGACAGTACAGAGATTTTTTTTTTTCAAGAAAGAGACTTCTATTAAGTAAGCGAAAAAGCCTCTGAGAGCAAGCTCAAAGCGGAATACATCATGAAATCATGAGGATAAATAAAAACCCCCTCAGAGTGAGGTGGAAAACAACCAAGGCTGAGGCTGAAAGTGCCACCTCAACCCTGTAGTAGTCTCAGAGAAGAAGGGAGAATCCTTCCATTCCCTGAAGAAAGAAGCCCTCCTAGCTGAGGCTGCACGGGAGTCTCCCTGCATACCCATCCATACGGCCATCAAAGTATGTATGGTGTCTGTCCAGATACTAGACAATGTGTGCAAGGGATGAACTTGAGTACCCTCCAAAGCCTCTATGCATCTGGCTACGGTACACAGATTTCACTTGGCATGTTCAGTGTATTTGCAGTTGATTCATACAGAGATTTTCATGACACTTGAGTACATTTCTTGCACCATGTCGACTAGCAACCTCAATCTGGAGGCATCTACTAAGTTAGACAACTCCAATTACGGTACATGGAAATACAGAATGGAGACCATTCTTGTGCTTCAGGACAAATGGGAGTATGTCGATGGGTCTACACCTAGACCATTGGATGATCCAGCCACAAGTAGCTCTACTCCATTTGTTGTCACAGCACCAGCAACGGGATCTACATCGGGATCTACATCTACACAAATAGTTTTCGCACCAGTAGCAGATCCTACCATTGCCCGAGCTCAAGCAAAATGGGATAAGAAAGACAAGTATGCCTATCGCCTGATCAAGCAGAATGTGCAAGATGTCATGCTAGGACAACTCAACATAGTCGAGACATCAAAAGAAGCATGGGATATGTTTGCAGCTCTCTACGAGTCCCAGAACACATCCAGCATTCTCACCCTAAGAAACCATATCAACCAGAGTTTCCGCAACATCAGTGAAACTGGTCATGCTTATGTACTCCGCATTAAAGACTATAACAATCAACTTGCAGCAGTAGGAGAGACTATGGACCCCACAAAAATGGTTCAAGTAATCCTGAATGGACTAGGAGAGGGATATGAGAATCTAGTCCAGAGTATTGCCATCCAATGGCAAATTCCAACATTGGAAGAACTTCAATCCGTTCTACTTGGTGAAGAACTCAAGACTCAGGCAATTCAAGCACGTAAAGGTCATTCTAATGATCATGCATTCACAGCTTCAGATAGAAGTAGAGGCAAAGGCAAAGGCAGAGGTAGATCACACAAAAAAAGTGGTCATCATCAACAAAATCAAAGTCAGAATCAGCATCAGCATCAGCATCATCCTCAGCAACATCAGAATCAGCAAAGAGGAAATTATTCCAATCGAGGAAGATTCCAAGGATGAGGGAATGCATCCACCAATGTGTCAAACATTCAGTGCAACTACTGTCACAAGTTTGGACACTATGAAAGAGATTGCTGCAAGAAGCAGTACGACCAAGGCAATCAATCCAGTAGTAATTGAGGAAATTCTCGAGGTAGAGGAAATCATCGTGGTGGACATTTTAGTCATAGTCATTTTGCAAATGAGCATGGAAATATGTTTCTTGCAAGCGAGAAATTGCATCAGACTGATACATTGTACCTAGACACTGATTTCAATCCCAAAGAGGATTTCAGCTATCAAGTCGACCAAGTGGAATAGGATCCTTGGTACATCGACAGCGGTGCATCATCTTATATGACAAATCATCAGGAATGGTTCACAAAAATGAAGCCATTAGAAGGATAGAAAAATGTCATCTACATAGCAGACAATACACCAAATCCAATTCAAGGGACAAGTGTTATCCCTATGAACAATTTCACTGGTACAAAAGGATTAGTCAAAGATGTGCTCTATGTTTTGAAGCTCAACAAGAACCTTTTGTCAGTAGGTCAAATGACAAAACACAACTACAAAGTCATCTTCGACGGTGATGAATGCACTATTAGAGACAAATCCAAAAGATGTCAGCTAGTAGCAAAAGGTGTCAAGGAAGGATGCTTATACATAATGCTAGCTACAGTACCAGATAAGCATGCCATGTCAGTTCAACTGCAACAGACGCCACTATCTACAAAATGGCATAAGAGATATGGTCATGCCAATTTCAAGTACTTGTTCGATCTCAAGAATCAGAATATGGCAATTGGGATTCCGAAGCTACAGTTTCTTGGAATGGTTTGCGAAGCATGCTGCTTTGGCAAACAAAAGCAAACCAACTTTGTCAGAAGTACCTCTCGTGCACGAGGTATTCTTGATTTGATACATACAGATGTATGGGGTTATGCCTAGACCCGCAGCATCAATGGTTCACTTTATTACTTGATCTTCATTGACGACTACAATAGATATTGTTAGGTCTACTTTCTAAAAGAGAAATCTGAAGTGTTTTCTAGATTTCAAGAATTTAAAGCCATTCCACTCTTCTCCTCTCCCCTCTTCATATTTTGTCAGGAAGATCTATTTTCCTTCATGGATTCATGGGGTTAAGGCTAAGGAGGAGTGAAGGGTTGGATTCATGGGGTTAAGGGTTAAGGTTGAGAAGTGTGGCTCACTAGGTTTGTGTTAGATATCAATGCTCCACTCTCATGTAACTACGCGGGAACCAGCTAACTCTACTTGTAAGCCCCCCATATGAGGAGAAGGCATTTGAGTAGCTTGGTTATCCAGTAGGTCCTGGTTTGGACACCAGATGGGGGCCATGTGTGGCCTCATGGCTGGACGGAGTTGGCACACTACCAACTAGGCTACATGCAAGTTCCAAGTGCGAGAAGGCATCCCATGACTGATCGCATTGAGGGTAAACAGAGCATTTCCCAGAACAGCCCACTCTCGGGTTGCGGGGCCCGTTTGGAGTCCCGAATGATCCCGGATGGCTGTGGGCCGAACGGCGACCATAGGTCAGTTCCTCTATTTTGCGCACCAGTTCTATCGTGTGGTCGGTGGCCTATTTCGATACTGCCCCCCAGTCGACCGTTTTGGGCGGACTGGGTTGGTCACCCAATTGCGTCTAATCGACTACGACTGGTGGATATATAAGAGCAAGCCCGTGAAGCCCATTTCATCACTGGCTACAGCAACCCTATTTCCTTAGCATCTAGCCTCCGTCCTCTACTTTTTCCAGCACACCATCAAAGCTTCTTTCACAGGAGTGCATGGCTGGGAGGCAGCGCCATCTATTGTATCAGTTCTACAGTAATCAAATTTTTGATTCTCCATACTATCTCTTTTCTCTCTTGTGTACGAGATCCTATTATCTGTTGAGCACAGACGTTGTATTGTTTTCTTACATGGTATCAGAGCCTGGACTCTAGCAAGAAGATTTGGTAGTCTTCACGCACCTCTTCACTTCCTACTGCTTTTGAACTGAGTGACAAAGATATTTATCATTGAGAAAGGGACATTAAAGAGAAGCTTTTATGCCAAGATACCACACCATACTTTCCTCCCTTAGAAGAGAATGAAGATGGTAACACCCCAAGTGATGTTGTACTCAAGCATAGGGAGAAGGAAAGGATCAGTAGAGGCCATAATCTCAACAAGCTGACGGTCTATGCCAAAGAGAAGAGCGATACATTGTTGAAAGAAGATCTTGTGGTTCAACATGACATCAATTGATATATATTGAGGAGCTTGAAGGGGATGATTGGGTCGGATGGGTAGGTTCCGAGGAAACATTGCACCTCCTTCATAGATACCTTTACACTTAGCTCAAAACAATTTGCAAACTGTCATTAGACATAGAGGCCTATAACTTTTAGTAGACACATGATGCCAAAGATTCAAACACACATAGAGATGCACCTTGAGATGGCTTCATGCTGATATACATTTCATAAGAAACAAAGAAGCGACCAGAAAGTTATGGGCGGTTTACTAAACGGGGGTAAAAAGTGTCATGAAAATAGACTATCAAACACAGAGACTCATAACTTTTTACTATAATACCTAATTCAAGGTCTAATAATATAAAAACATGCACCTTGAAGAGAGCTTTCCGCTGATATAAGTTTCATTAAAATTGGACTAACGAGTGGAAAGTGATGAGCAAAACACTAATAGGGGGTCAAACTGTCACGAAAATTGCCCTCCACCCATGCTAATTTCGCTTGAGCAGGATGTTCCCTCAAGACTCCACCTTCATCAATGATCCACCACCCATAGATTTTTCCTAGAATAGGGTAAGTAACTCCCTTGGTGGCTCGGGAAATGGATGGACCATGTGTGTGCAATGAGTGGCCGAATAGAAAAAACTTTTAAGGCTTTGAAAGGAAGAAAAGGGAAGAGAGACTCAAGAGAGGGAATACGAAGTGATCTTCATTGTCAATAGAGTGAGACTCCACTCTAATGCAACTCAAAATACTATAAACACAAGGGAGAAGAAGAGGTTTCATACGTACAAGAGGGAGCGGAAGCTCCAAGACTACTCATAGAGAGAGAATGAACTAGAGAGAGATGGACTCAAGAGTCTACATAAGAGAATATCTACAAGAGGGAGAGAAGGCTCATGGAAGAGGCTTGAGGAGACTAGAGCTACAGCAATATGAGGCCTAATGGTGAAAAAGATGATGAACAAGGGAGATTTTGTCACCCTCCTTCACCCATTTACAATTGTTGCGTGTAGATTCCTTTCCCCATCAATCACATAAGCCTGTATTTCACCCTCCATGTCCTTTTTGGCTACTCTTGCTATGTGCCCATCAAAAGGTGCTCAAGACTCCTAAAATATTGAGAAAGTCAAGAGTCTCTCCACATGGAAACCATAGGGACCCTCTCTTTTCCATATGTCCACATCCTCCTTATTCCACATAGGAATTCTAGAAGGATTTCTCTTGACTCCACACTCCTCGACATGCCTTCCAAACGCTTGGCATGTGGCCTCTCTTATATTATTGAAACACATGGACATGAGCCCACATCTTTATATGACTCACTCTTCCTATTTTATAAAAACCCCATAATATGCCATACACAAATAACTCTCACCCCATACCAAGGTATTTATAATTCATACCTATGGTATTTACAATGATCCATTCCACTCATCCTCTCAATCCCATACAATATCTTAGAAAATAGAAATAAGTGAGAGCCGCTAGGCTATCACTTGATACTCAAACTCTTATCAAACATAGAAGAAAACAATACCAATGCCAAATAAAAAATATCATTTTTTGGCATCACATCTTCTCCCCCCTAGCAGATCCTCTCTAGTGACAGAGAGGGTCTACTAGCCCTCAAGGTGGTCGAGCATAGAAGAATTTAAGGTGATACTCATTGGTGCATTCGGGTATCACCATGCCATCAACATCCTCAGGCTGATAGGTTCCATTCGTGAACTTCTTTTTGACTCGATATGGTCCCTCCCATCGGCTGATAAACTTTCTATCTAGCCGCTTGTCCAGATGGCTATCAAATCTCATGACCAAATCTCCTTTTGCAATATCTTTCTTCTTCCGTAATTTGGTGTTAAAATGGGCCTTGCGCCTTTTTTGAGAAGCTTCCAAGTTTTGTAATGCTTGTAATCTGCATTCATCCAAGGCTTCTAGCTATACCAAGTGTTGAGCATAGCCATCCTCCTGTCCTTCTTTTCTTACAACAGCAGTGTGAAGACTATGTGAGTGGTTTTGTAAGCCCATAAAACTTCTGCCAAGTGCCTATCCCAATGCGTTTTCTTGGTGTCTACAAGCTTTCCCATTGAATTGCACAACAATCATTTTGTTTTCTCAGCCAAGCCACTACATTGGGGATAATATGGTGTGGACATGCTATGATTTATCTTTATGCACCATATCTTCAATTAGTTCATTTCTAAAAGAGGTTCCTCCATCAGTGAGAATTTCCAAAGGACAACCAAAGCGTGAACAAATTTGATCTAAGAGAAAATTTGCAGTTGTGCTTGCCTTGCTATTGACTGTGGCCTTGGGCTCTGCCCACCAAGTTGCATAATCTGTGGCCACCAATAAATAATGCTTAATTCATGAGTGAGGAGTGGTCCCACAAAGTCCAACCCCCACCTCTCAAATGGTCCATATGTTGGAATAGGCTTCAAGGGCCCAGGAATCAACTGTCGCCTTCCAAACTTTTGGCATACTTTACAACTTGGACACCATTTCATATACATCCTTATGGAGGCATGGCCAAAAGTAACCTACATTAAGAATTCTCCTAGCTGTGCTTGCTAAAGCAAAATGACTAGAGCATTCATGACACATTTCTAGGATTCTCCTAGTCTCCATGGGATGGACCACCCGATAGAGCACCTTATTTTTTCCCAATTTATAAAGAATGTCATCAACAATAGTATAGGGACAAGCCTTCCTTACCAATCTCTGCTTCTGTTCTAGAGTTAACCCTCGAGGAAACATGCCTTCTTCCACATATTGTTGAACATCTTGTAATTCTGGCCATCCAGTGTCTACCAAAGAAACCACCCCCCGATCTTGTACTACAATGGCTTGAGTAGCTAACTCATCTACCCTTTGATTTTCTTTTTTATTTATATGAACAAACTTGCAAAAATCAAATTGACTACATAGTGCCATAGCCTTTTGAATAAGCTCCTTCAAATGAGGACTTCTTGTCCTATAATGCCCTTACATTTACTTTATAATAAGCTGAGAATCTTCTCTTACTTCCAATTCTTTAACTTGACTTTGAAGACAACCCTCAAACCAAGAATCAGAGCATTATATTAAACTGCATTGTTAGTTGTGATACCTGGAAGCTCTTGTCCTCTTGCCCACACCTTTTGACCTTCAGAATTAATCAAGACTATCCCCCCAGCTCCTTGTTGGTGTGAAGGACTAAAAGCCCCATCAAAATACAAGACAAAAGCTGTTGGTGGTGTCTCCCTTTCATCTTAATGTTCTCCTTACATTTCTTTTCTTCTCCGAGATCCTCCCGTCCTATGAGCAAATCTGCCATAGTGGACCTAGTGGTATTTTTAGTGACAAAAGAGAAAGAGAACTCTTGAAGCTCTGACAATAATTTTGCGAATCTCCCCCCTGGATTAGGCTTGCGAACTAGATATGCAAATACAAACTGAGAGGTAAGGAAGAAAAATGACCAAGGTAACACCAAAGAGAGGGCTTGCTGCTCCATTTCTTCATACCTTGTTTCCACCTCTGTAAGTTGTAGGCAGGCATAATAGATGGGTTGCATTCTACTTGCCTCTCCTTTTTGTAGCAATACAACACCAACTGAATGCAAAGATACACTTGGATTTACATAAAAGTCTTGAGACCAATTAGGGGGCTTCAATATTGGGCCCTTACTCATGGCCTCCTTAAGTTGCTAAAAAGACTCCTGTTGCTCCACACCCCATTGGAAAGAAACTCCTTTTCTTGTCAACAAGTTCATGGGATGCACTATCTCTATGAAATCATCACAAAAGCATTGATAATACTTGCTTTTTCCTAGAATTCTACGAACACCAGTGACACTCTTAGGACTTGGCAATGCCACTATTGCTTGAACCTTGTTAGGATCCATTTGCAAGCCTTCTTCAGACACAATATGCCCCAACAAGACTACTTTTGTTTGGGCCAAATGACACTTGCTAGGATTTAGACACCATTTTGCTTCATCAATCCTAGCTAAGGCCATCTTTAACTTCTCCATGTGATCTATGCATCGAGAATAAATGCAAAAATCATCCAAAAACACCCTTATGAACTTTCCCAAGTAAGGCTTAAGCACTTGACTCATGAACCTTTAAAATGTAGCTGGTGCATTGGTCAACCCAAAAGGCATCACTCTATAAGCAAAAACTCCCCAAGGTGTGACAAATGATGTTTTCTTTTGATCTTCCTCCCCAATACGAATTTGAAAGTACCCAGAATACCCATCACATATAGAATACATTTCATGCCCTGTTACTTGGTCTAGTATTTCATCTTGGAATGGCAAAGCAAAATGATCCCTCTTAGTGCATGCATTCAAAGGATGAAAGTCCACACAAGCCCGCCACTTATTTCCTTTCTTTGGTGTGACAACTACAGGAGATATCCATTCTAAATCATCAATAGGAAAGATGAATCCCACCTCCAGTAGTTGTGTTACCTCTTTCTTTAGTGCCTCATCTTTGATCACCCCCAATCGCCATTGCACAACTAGCTTGCTTTCTGGCTTCAACTCAATCTTGTGCTCCACAAGAGAGACTGGTCGCCTGTGAATAGCTTGTTGGAAAGAGACATGGAAAATCATCTAACATATCCAAGTACTAGAGCTTCTCACGGCCTACTAATAGAGAATTGCCAAGAAGTTCTTCATTGTGTTGGCATCGTTTAGTGTGCTCCACATCCTCCACATGAAGTGTCTCTACAGGATCTTCTTGTACCACTACCTTGTTCCCTCTTGACTCATCCCAATCAGCACCAAGACAAAGACCAAAGGCCACTCCTTCCACCTCACCCTTTGAGTTGGACTCCTCGGAGCTACACCTTGTCTCTTCTTCATCATCGGTTATCGAACTCTTTGATGTTGAAGACTCCTCCTTGACAACTTCCTTTTTGCAGCTTCTAATGTTGTAGTGCACCGTCCTATCATTTCCCTGCAAAATCAATTCTCTAGTATCCCACTTTTGAACAGCCTTCACCTTGCATAGCCAAGGCCTTCCCAAAATCAATGGATAGGCACATACATCTGGCTTGGTAGGGATCACCTGAAAAGTAGTCGGCACATAAATTCCGCATACATCCACCTGGCACAAGTAGTGCAAGCATGAGATGTCCCTTTTTTATTGTTAGCCATGGTGGGATATTGTAATTCACCATGACTATGGGCCATGTCGACCAAGATGTCGAGTGTAATCCGAAAGGATTCCGCCGTCCATGGCGAGCCCAAGATGTAAGTTGTGTGACTCCCTCGCAAAGTCCAGCCCTATGTGCTTCCAAGCTGCACAATCTGTGGGAATCCTCAATGTGTCATCAGTGGACCGATGAGATGCATGCCATGTCATCAACTCTGCTATGGATTTGCATCGGAACATGTGCTGTATTCTTGCAATGATGGGAAAGTGTCTCAAGACCTTTATCGGTATCTTCTCACCCTGCAAGTCATCTCTATATCATTGTTCCCCACACTTCGGACAACTAGCCAAATCTCCATGCTCACGATGAAAGAGAATACAATCATTACGGCAAGCATGGATGGTATCATAATCCATACCCACCGTTGCATCCTTTTGGCTTCATCTCTTGATGCGGGCATGGTATTTGGTGCAGGCAACATCTTCTGGAGCAACCTATCACAATTCAAACATACATAGGCTTCGAATAATGATGATTCGGTACACTAATCCATACATGATGATTCTCAAAACAAACAATATCCAAATAATGAGTCAAATTAATGCAAGAGCTAACCTCATTAAGGCCGAGACACTTGTATCCGACCACCCATACTTTCCTTGTAGATTCAAGATTGAGAGACAAGCACGTAGTTTAGACATCCTAGCACCGTCGTACAATTGTGTTGATTGCAACTCTCGCATTTTGACCTTAGACTCTGACATCACATGTACATGGGATGTAGTGCTCCTAAAAATAGAATCCATCATGTCGACCATACCTCATTATCATCCGGGAGACTATAGTCTTGCTCAAAGTGTGAAGGTATATGCGTACCCTCGTCAGCCTCCTCATCCTGTTTTAAGATTTCGTGTAAATATAAGATCTTGTCTCAAGGTTTCGTATCATAATGGTATCCAATATTAACCACGAACTTAAATAGCTTTGACTTACCGATAATCCATCAACACGTGTAACACCAATGGTGGGTACTGGTTCGGGCTCCTCCCCATACATCCGTAAGTGGTGCATGATAATACGACGTTGATGTCATACTTCTCGCTTGCAATGAGTGCAATGACAATATAACCTCTCCGTAAGCCACTTTGTGCTCCCAGGCAATGGCACATCATTGGACGAGCTTCCACTCGACCCTTCCATTTGCACTTATAAAATCACAACATAAGTTGTAAGGAAATATATTAACAGTTGTAAAATAGCATCTATGAGCTTCTTTTTTAACTTTAAACATAAAGTGTCCTAAAGCGTTGCTATATAGCGACATTTTGACCTGTTCCATCGCTATATAGCGACGATTTGCTCTATTCCGTTGCTATATATAGTGACGCTTTTAAATAAAAGCATCGCTATATAGCGACTGACCAGCATCACTATATAGTGACGCTATGGGTTAAAACCTGAACCTCCCGATGTGCGGTGCTTTCTTTAGCAATCTCTAATCTCTATTGTAAGCAAAGCAATCTCTCCTCCCACCTATTTCCGATGACCTCCCACTCTATTCTCCACTCCTCACCACTACTCACCCCTCTCCTAACACTTGTGCTTCCTCTCCACCCTTCTCCCTCTTTGGTTTCTTGAAAGGAAGTTTTTCAAGAAGGTGAGTCTCTTTGAACAATGTAGGTTCGTTTTTTGTGAGATTTCGTTTTGTGAGTGTTGAAGCATGTTTCTCCTTGTATTGCTAAAGTGTGTACTAGTTTTCATGCTTGATTTCAAAGGATTGAAGACAAAAAACTAGATTTTGTGAAAGAAAGAAGACTCACCTCTTCTAGTCTTTTTTGTATTTCTCTTCCTTCTCTTTCTCCTTGTCTCCTCAATCCAATCTCTTTGAGAAGTTGCTTCTTTAAACTCCTCCTTCCTCTAACTAGTTATTTGAAAAATTCAGCAAACTCACATCCCTAAAGGTCTCCACTTGGTCCCGATACATAGTAACAGTCAGGTCCCTTGCCCTCTCCTACTCCCACTGCTACTCCTCGCTCCGGAAGCTGCTCGCACAGCTTTTACTCCTTCTGATTCTGCCACTACCAATTCATGTTAGCATGTGTGCATACATATCAATTTTATTTCTAAAGAAATAGTGTTGCACATGTTCTACGTGTTTATACATACAATTTGATTTTTGCTTTCATTGTATCATAGCAAACATTGTTGTGTCTTCATATGTACACATCGTCGTGGTAGCAAAACCGATCGAGTGCTTACGTAATGATTATTGTGTGAATTAGATCTATACTTCTTCTTTCCTCATGGTAGCCACCCCTTTAAAGAGAGAGAGAGAGACTTGGAGAATCGAGTTGTAACACCTTGTCCGTAGGGTGTGTGTTCAACATATTATTACACTGAGTGAGGAGAAAATAAGAGAGATTTCTCATACTAAGTCTAAGCTGGAACAATATTTGGAATAGTTTATCGTTCTACATCCAAAATCAATGTGGATATTTGGCACACTAACTTAGAATACTCCATGCAAGCTTGCTAGACCTCGAGAGAGAGAAATCATCTAACTTTCTTGCCCCCTCCCGACGTAATTGGATGATTGTGAACTTGGTAATCTTCCTGTTGAAATAGGCGTGGGATGGCAAATTGCCTTTCCCACGTTCTTCTCTCTCTCGAGTATGCATCTATCTGCACCATGATCATTCTCAACATCATGCTCTATTGACGGATGTCGATATTTTACACACACTGGTACAGTAGCTAGCATTACTTACACAAGTAGTTATAGACAATTTTACTACTACTTTATAAGCTAGGAGAATTTGTTAGCCTAATACCCTCAATCCTCAATATTGTTTTTTTCTACGTATATATGTCCTATAGAGTTTGAGTTGTAATAAGGGCTACAAATGAAAATGTATGCAACATAATCATATCAAATTTGTTTCACCTAATAATGTATAAAATAGAGTTGCTACGAGTCAGAAATTGCGAGCTCCACATTTGGCTAGACTTTGAGTGAGATGCAAATGGCGGCATAAGCAAGCCTGCAATTGGCTCAAAGTCAAATATTTCCTCATCACTTTTAAATCCTAGTTTGTAGAGTTTTAGTAATATATTATAGTATACATTTTAACCACATACGAGATGTTCCAGGTCGGCCTAAGCAAACCTCCAACTGACACGTGGTATACTATTATTCATCAACAAACGAGCTTAAGCGAACCTCCAACTGGCTCATTGACTGTTCTTTGAAATATAGTTACAAGCTATAGGTATATTCTTATTAATAAATGCATATGCTAAAATGAAGAAAAACATACACGCAAGCATAAGCTTTTCAAAAAGTAAATCATTCCATGCATCTTGTAATGTCTACTATTCCATTTTTCAAAACTTGCTAGTATCTATCTACGATATTTCATGCAACTAGATTGAAATCTTAAGTTATGTGACTAAACTGAGATCCCCAGCCATGCAACTAACAAACTCTTTACCTAGTCCTAAGCTCGTTCCTAAGTGACAAGTCTTTCCAAAGAGTCTAGAATCCAGACAAGTTACAACTTAAATACTTCATGCAAAAAATGAAAATCATCTATTTTTCCAAAGCTACGTACAATATCACATGCAAATAACTTACTCTTTATCTATTAGTATGTAAATTCTAATTATCCAATTAGTATCTAAGTGCTTCTTGCCTTTCCCAAGACTCCACAGAATTCTAGGAATCTCTATTATGTGAATAGTATGAGAGCGGTGTTGGTTTATATAACATTAACAACATCGAGCAATGTAGCTAAACACCGGTCAGTGTAGTTAATTATACCGCGCAGTGTAGTAAAACATTGCTCAGTGTTCATAACACCGAGCAGTATAATAGATTACCATGTGGTATTTTGTTGATATACCAAGCAGTGTATGGATATACCACTTGGTAACCGGTCCCACTTAAAATTCACTACTGGGGCATTTTAAAACACCCGAAGGTTAAAAATATTCAAAACACACAACAAGACAAAGCACCTATAGACGCACACACAGACGAGCTTCCTTAACTTAAAAAAAACTTACAGGCACGTCTATTTCCATGTTTATCGACGCATCTCTAGACCCACATCTATATAATAGACAGACGTGCCTATAGACGCGCAAATGGACGCCTTGCTAGAAATTTAAAAAAAATAAACAGACGCGTCTATACACATGCAAATAGATGCTTTGTTAGAAATTATAAAGACGCGTATATAAACGCATTTATAGACGCATCTATAGACGCTTTATAGAATCTTTTTTTTTAATAAAAGCAGAATTTGGTGTGGTTGAATAGAATGCTGTGTATGTTGTGTATGCTATGTAGTTACAAGAATCCCATTTCCACATTGTGCAATTCAATTCTTACAGCCAACCGCATTTTAATTAGCACAATTGCAAGCACGTCTATAGTCGACGGTTACAATTCCGAATAAAACATTACAACTCCAAAACATTTAGTTCACAAGGCATTCATTAAGAGAACATTGCACAAGGAAATTGAAAGCCAAAAAAATAAAAGGAGTGTATATTAATTCATAGCTCAAAAAGTGCTTGTATGTACTATTAACTAGAAAAGAATTCGAGACAAGAGGCTAGATGCTAGATCATGATTCTGTATACATACCTCTTAACTAATCTCCATCATCCATCCATTTAGAGAGGATTATCTTTGTAAAATATCTAACATTGACAATATTTGCCATTGTACAATATTTCACATTGTAAATTTTTGGCAAATCATTATTTACGCTTGTCCATATATCTTGCTTTATTTCTTTATTACATATTTCTCAATGTAGCTTTAGTTGTGTTAAGTTTCTGAAACAAAGTGAATAAGTGACACTATGAGGTTTTAGGGAGTATAAATGTTAAAAGAAGCACCTAAATATTAAGGTGGCGCATTCTAATGTTTTGCCATATTTGGACTGTGCAATGTCCGAATTCATTTATATAGGTGTTTTTGGACAAAAGAACTTGTTAAATCTCATTATATTCAATAATGGTGTCAAAAAACACATTCAAATAGTTAATAAGCCTCCAAATTATAGTCACTGAAGGCACTAGCATTGGCTATTTTGATCCTAAAAGTAACCCAGTCTTGTGCTTGTATCATCTCATCATGGTCAATATAATGAAAATTAATGAAGATAAGTAAGAATTTTTTTTATTTTTGCTTTGATAGCTCTTTCCTTGTTTTGTATGGCCTCCTCTTCATGTAGTGCAAATTGTCCATGACAAGTGCTACGAGCAGTCACCTGACTTAGAAACTCAACTAGCTCTCTCTTGGATGAAATTAAAGTATTTATTTCGGCATTGCACCGACCTATTTTCTCTCTCCTCTATCTCTAAGTGCTTCTAGACAACAAACTCCTCTTTTTCATCATGTCTGAGTGGAGCACGTTCTCTCTTTCTCTTCTTTCTTTTTGCTTCGTTCTCCATAATCCAACCTTTGCTATTGCTTATGGAAAGCTCCACAGAAGAGATGATTTTTAAAAGATCCATGTGTTTATTAAAAGAATGACAAATAATGAAAATTAAGTGTAGAGCTAAGGGGAGATCAAAGAAGGAATGACAAAAAGTGTGCGAGTAAGGCTAAGTGCTTTCTTCTTATCCACGTCAATTGACTTGCCAGCTAACTCATCATCAAATTTCAATAAAAACAATAGTGCCGAGAGAGCAGCCTCACATTGAATCATTCGGGTGACCACTTCATCCAAGTTGCTATGCTTGCTCTTCTTTCTAAAGAAGTAGTCACCTCTTAGGATCTTCTTGTATACTTCCTTTGTTATTGCATCTGGAAAAAACCTTAATGCTCTCCACCAAACAATAGACATCGGTTTCATTATTTCCTTCCTCTGATTTGTAGTGTGCTCTGGTGCCTCAAAGAATATCTTTCCTATGCTTGGCAAACATCCACGATGCTCTGAAACACTGAGTCCTCGTGGAAGACAATGCAAGCAACATCCTTGTATCTTGCAACGGTGGTGTTCAAATCCTTTGCCTCAACCTTATTACTTGGTATGCCTTGTGTATTGCTTACAACACCTTTCAAGCATCTATAGAACCGAGTCCTATTTGCCATGTACTCAGATGTAGGTCTCTAGCCCTTCACTGTTTGTGGCTTTCCATAGCCCACCCATAACTCCCTTGCATTTATTAGGATCTCAGAAAGAGAAGAGCTTTTTTTCAACCTGTTGATGACCAAGGTGGCCCAATTTGGGTTTCAAAGGTTGCTAAGATAGAAAGGGATGACAAGAGAACTCCTATAACATTGTGAATGGGTTCCAAATAATGAGGGATTAACAGAGGTGGAAGTCAGTAGCATTATTCATTGTTGGAAATTGAGGACACGAAGTTTTAAAAAGAAGCATGGATACAATGTTGAAAAATGTATCACAATCCCTGATCCAAGTCGTGTCCATATTAAACATCATTTGGCAAGACTTGACCCATCAAGCGCAAATACATTACATGAATCTGATGACTCTGAAGGAGATTCAGATGCATAAGATAATGTTTTGTATGCTTTTTTCCATACAAATGGTGTATCTATACACCACCAATAAGATAATGTATTGTATGCTTTGTTTTTCAAAAAAGGGGTGTATCTATACACCACTTATATATTGAATTCAACAAACTCTTTTTTTTCAAAAAAATGGTGTATCTATACACCACTTATTTGTTGAATTTAACAAACTCTTTTCATATGGTGTCATATTTTCACTTATCAGTATAGTGTTGAAATTGAAGTGGAGTAGGAGACTACTATTATTATTATTATAGTTATGGATGGGGGCACCATGCACAAGTTTGGGAATTATAGCTTCATTGAGCCATATTTTTTTATATTAGAGGTCACCACTTGACTTTTTAGCTTAATAAGGCCATATTTGTATATAAGTGACCCATTTAGTGCTCTAAAAAACCCAATTTTTGAGCTCACTAAGTGAAGTTGAGTGGAGAGGATATGCTCCAAAAAAAAGTCCAAACCAGGAGAGAAAGTCCAAAAATTTTAAATAGTGTGTTCTAGCTAGTACTTTGATTTCTTCCCCCCATCCTTCCTTTCAAATAAAGCATGACCCTCCTCCCTTGATGTCTCGATCTCTACATTCCTCGTCCCAGTATGTACATGCTCCTCTTTCCCCTCTCCCTCTCCCCTTGTGCCATAGTCTCCCTCTTCATTCCCACCCCTCTTAATCCCTTTTCCCCACCCATGTTAATGCTTCTCCCCTCACGTTCCCTTTTCCAATATGGCCCTCGAGCGTCGCCATGCCTAGCGTCTAGCCTCTTGTCTCAATTTCTTTTCTAGTTAATAGTACCCACCATAGTTATCACAGGCACCACCGAAATGGTCACCCGCTTAGAAATCACCAGACTTGGAGGCACCACATTGATCTGCATCGATGATACCCCAAGACTTGGCAAACTCATAGGCACCCATGTTGATGTCATAACTTCATGGGAAGGAGTAAGTCAGGCAATAGAAGGAAGTACTATAACCGGCACACCTTGTGTGCCACAAGGACCTCGCCAGCACTGCTTTTTATGCTCTCGACTGGATGGGCCTTCATCCACATCCTACAAAGGACCTTTTGACTCCAAGGTGAGAATTAGGGCATATTCCTTTGGGGAACAATAGAGGAAAGCTGTAAAGGGAACAAAATTTCCAAAATTTGTCCAACCTTTGAATTCACAGCCTGTTTTTTCTCCATCGCCATCGCCACCCTCTGTGCCTCTGCATGGAACCTTTCCTTCAAAATTTGTGCCCCAGGCACTGGTCTCTACTCTGCTACCATGATCATCCCACAAGTCATGGGAGTAATTATATACGTTTGGGCTTGGAAATAGACTCTGACTCAAGAATCCACTCATAGAGATAACGAACCTGAACATCCCTGCAAGCACTCAACTTGTACTCGCCTCGAGCTAGGTTGCCAAAATCTACCACCATCTCCTTAGCCCAACATGAAGATTGCACCATCAACTCCCTATCCATAGGCAAGGATAGCCGCTTCTACAAATAGATCAGTTGAGTTGTAAGCAGTCGATTTTCACCCAAAAACTCCACAGTTGATCCGACCGCCAACTGCTGACAAAGTACCAAGGCCATCAGGTTGATGTTCACCTTCAACCAATCAATGTTGGTGAAGCTTCTAATCCTCAACCTTTGCAACAACTGCTTATCAATCGACTGAGAATATTGATATAGGTGTGCAATTGGTTGTAAAATTTCCCCATAATGTGATGTTCCCATGTGTGAAATTTTGTGAGATGAATGTAAAGAGAGCAAGGAAGGTGAAGGATGTTGAAACAACTGATAGAGTTATGCATCTCTAACCAAGACACAGAGGTATCAAATGCATCCGCATGTGGCTAAATAGGTGAGGGAGGAGTTGGAGCACCTATTGAGGGTGGGATTCATAGCACCAATTGAGAATCCGGAGTGGATCTTGCCAATTGCCATTATCCCCAAGAAGAATATAAAGCTACAGATTTGTGTGGAGTACCACAAGCTGAATGTTGCAATTGTACTAGATCTCTTTCCTTTGCCTTACATGGACTCAATGCTTGATGAAGTGGCCATTCAAGAGGAGGTGGCTCATATTTTAGGGGAGCTAGCTTGGTATGATACAACTCAACGATCCTAGTTTGGACTCGTTTGAACTCATTGAAGTGTTCGGTCTTCGCTTTGCGGCAGCGATATCCTTCTTAACCTTTCTTAGGGATCTTTTGCTATTATTCAACTTTGGCGTTTCAACTTTTGGAAGTTCGACCACCATTAGGGCATGGAGAATGGTTGTCATTGTCAAAGACATGATCTCAAATTGAGCATTTTTAGCCTTTGTTTCAAGGTCCCAAGGAAAATATGAGTCCTTATTATCATGGATAACTTATTCATGATCACCATTCCAGGTCAACCATAAAGAATGGCACATCTACATCAATTGGTTCTTCATGTGTGAGTGGAGGATATACCTTCATTACCTTAGCATCAATTTGTGAGAAGATGGAATCTAGTGAATGACAGTTGTCAATGGTCACCAATGCTTGGATCCAATTATTGACATTGCTCTAAGTACAATTGGTTTTATTTCTCCTTTTCCCACATTGACTCTTACTTTGGTGTCGCGATTTTGGATTGTCAATCTATCAGCTTCCCAATCATGGAGAACTTATGCTTCATGCAACCAAGGACATCCAAGCAAGATTTGATAAGATTTCTTGGGGAGATCCAAGATTGTGAATTGAAGAGAAAAGAAAACTCTTGCAACTTTTGTTGACACTCCACTCACTATTCCCAAGGGCTTTGCACGTGAATCATCTGCAAGGTGTATGTTGAAATTAGCCTTTTGCATTGGTGGGAGACCCCATGTTGATATATCGAGCTCCACTCGTGATATGCCAGGGTGACCGTTGTGCATGTATGTCACTGACTTGTTAGCTGCAGATGTGGTTGGTACACTGCCCATGAATAATAGCTGGATGATAGCTATCCTTATGTACTCTAGTTAGTGGCTCAGTTAGTATGCCACCTTAGTTAGCTGAGTTTGGTTTGAGACCCACATATAGGGTTCACCTATTCTTTTGTACTTAGAGTTCTTTTGGCTTTCACAACTAAGAAGAGAAAAATTGTTTTCAACCTCCACCTTTGTGTGTATTCCCCCATTGTGTATGTGAGAAAGCTGCAAGTGAGACTCCTTCCTTCTCTCCCACTCTCTTCACACGGTATCAGAGCTCGGTTCGTGGTAAGGAGCTCAAATAGCACAAATACGCAAGCCAGGAAAATGTAGCTCAAGCAGGAGTTGCATAATGTGCAAAGAGAAAATATGAGCATCAATGACTACCACATGAAGGTGAAGAAGATTGCAGATGCACTTGCTTCTATTGGGTCGCCATTGAAAGATGATGATTTAGTTTCTGTGACCTTGAATGGTCTAGGAAAGGATTATGCTTCCGGACATCCACTGCCGTCCATGAGAATTTTCCTAGTTTTGAGGAGTTAATTGCTCTTCTAATTTCTGAAGAGCAGAGAAATGTTGGTGCATCTTCTTTAGGAGGAACTTCAAAAGAAGCTATCTTCCACTCAAATGCTGAAAGAGGTAGAGGCAGAGGTAGAGCAGGCCGATTTGGAGGCCGTGGCAGAAATCAAAATATGCAGCAAATTCAAGAAAACCAGTCCTAGGGAGGAGAACATGGTAACGTTAGAGGCAGGGGGAGCCAAAGAGATCATGGTGGATGGCAGAGAGGCCAAAATGCAAACAGCAATGTTGAATGCTACTACTGTGGTAAAATGGGTCATATGGTTAAAGACTACTATAAAAAGGAGAATGACATCATGACTGGAAAATTGCAGCAAGGCAATTATGCATCCTCTAGTAGATAGGGTGATGACAAAAATGAGCATCTATTTATGGTGCAGCACATGACCAATTCTATAACAAGTGCATAAGAAAGCAATGATATGTGGTATGTTGACTCAGACGCATCAAACCACATGACAAGTCATGCAAAATGGATGCAGGATGCAAGGAAAATGGAAAGACCAGGATTTGTGGAGACTGGTGATGATACTACAAATCCTATTGTGCAGATTGGTAAAATTCCTTTGTCTATGCAGGATGGAAAAAATAAATACCTGTCTGATGTATTTCATGTTTTGAATATTACCAAGAACCTGGTTTCTGTTGGTCAAATGGTTGAGTAGGGCTTGCAGGTCAGATTTAATCCTCATGGATGCTTTGTTGAGGATATGAAAAATAAAGGTCGCTTGATAGCAAAAGGGAAGAAGAAGGGCAGGATGTTTACGTTGGATGCGGACATGCTTGAAATGAGTGCAGCAATGTTTGCACATGAGACTGTTGTAGTTGTAGATATTGATAAATGGCATAAATGCATTGGTCATGTTAATGTACAATGACTTAAATTAATGCAGGCCAAAAATATTATTGCAGGATTGCCTAAGTTCAAGGTTGCAGAAATGCATAAGGTAGGTGAAGCCTGTCAATTTGGAAAAAAGGCAAGGAAACCATTTCCTAGACATGTTCAAGAGAGTAAGAGGCCATTGGAATTAATCCACTCTGATGTGTGAACTACTAAAGCTGCATCTATTGGAGGCCGTCATTATTTTGTCACTTTTATTGATGACTACAACAGAAAAATTTGGGTGTATTTTATGAAAAAGAAAAGTGAAGTGTTTGGGCATTTCAAAGCTTTTAAAGCTATGGTTGAAAAAGAAACAGGCCTGTAAATAAAATGCCTAAGGTTAGATGGAGGGGAAGAGTACCTCTTAAATGAGTTTTCAAATTTCTTGCAGGAGCATGGCATAAAGTAGCACTATTCATGCCCCACAGCAAAATGGACTTGAAGAAAGAAAAAACAGGCATATTGGAGAGGTATCTCATGCCATGCTCAATGAAAAAGACCTGCCATATTATTATTGGGCTGAAGCAGTTGCTACAGTAGTCTACATAATAAACAAGACTCCCATTGTAGCAATACATGGCATGATGCCAAAGGAGAGGTATACTGGTAGGAAACCAGATATTTCTCATTTGAAAGTTCTTTGTTGCATTGCCTATGTTCATGTGCCAGATGAGTTGAGATCCAAGTTGTGGATCCAAAAGCTGAGAAGTGCATCTTTATTGGTTATTCTCTATAGGAGAAACGATATAGATGATATAACCCTTCTACTCATAAGTTTATAGTGAGCAAAGATGTTGTTTTTGATGAGATGAGCATTTGGTATAAACCAGGAAATGTGATTGATGATGTAGATGCACAAAATGGTAATGCTGCACAGAATTCACAGCAGCAATCACAAAATATTAGTGGACCTCTAGTGTCCTCTGTAAAGAATAAGGGAGAGAGATAGGAGACTCAAGTTCAGCTTTCTTCACAACACACAAAAGAGAGAGGACACAAGGTTGGAGGGTGAAGCCTTTCTTCACTTTTGCACACAACAACAATACAATAGAAGAGGGAAATACCCTATATGTCAAACCCTAGAATACGTGGTTCATATGTGAACCCAAACCAAAAACATACGTGGTAGTCTAACTACACCACGAGTACAACTAACATAGGCGGTGACATAAATGATAGTCATCCAGGAGATATATCGGGGGTAGAGCTTGATATCTCAACACTCCCCCTCAAGCTCAAATCCATCTCACGTACACCAAGCAAGCTCCTAAATCTGCGAAGCTTCTCGGTACCCAATGCCTTCGTAAAAATATCAGCCACCTGCTCCTCAGTGCTGACATAGACAAGATCAATCTCACCAGCTAGAACCTTCTCTCTCACAAAGTGATAATGCACCTCAATGTGCTTTGTTCTAGCATGATAAACTGGGTTATTAGCAAGCATGATGCTGCTAATGTTGTCACAATGAATGACAACTGCTGCATGAATTGACTGTCCCATATCTGCAAGTAGCTTCCGTAACCAAGCTACCTCACATGCAGCGATTGCTGCACCCCTGTACTCAGCCTCTGTGCTCGACAAGGCAACTGTTGGCTGCTTCTTGCTGCTCCAACTGATGGCACCACTCCCAAGGGAAAACATAAAACCACTAGTAGATCTCCTGTCTGAGACACTACCAGCCCAATCAGCATCTGTGTATCCATGTACCTGTAATGCACACCCAGCTTCATAAAACAGTCCATAATGCAATGTGGACTTCACATACCGCAGTATGCGCCTAGCCGCATCCAAATGTGGCTTCCTCGGTGCCTGCATAAACTGACTCACCAGCCCCACAGCATAGCTCAAATCTGGTCTGGTTATAGTCATGTAAATCAAGCTACCTACTATGCGCCTGTACATAGTAATATCTTCAAGAAGCTCACCTGTCTCTGCATTGAGCTTCACATTTTGCTCCAATGGAACAGAAATAGGCTTACAGCCTGTCATCCCATATTTGGACAGCATGTCCAAACCATATTGCCTTTGCAACAGCCATATCCCACTCGGGGATCTAATAACCTCAATGCCCAAGAAGTAACGCAGCTCTCCCAAATCCTTCATCTCAAATTGCTGCTTCAACAGCAGCTTCACTTCATTAATGTCTGCATCACTATCACCTGTAATAATCAAGTCATCAACATAGATGACTATAAGCATAATCCCTCTGTTTGTCCTTTTCACATAAAGTGAAAAATCTGAATTGGAAATCTGAAATCCAATAGTGACAAGATATTGCCCTATCTTGTCTGACCATGCCCTCGGCACCTGTTTTAAGCCATACAAGGCTTTGCGCAACCTGCATACAAAATCGGGTTGTGAATTATTCTCATAACCTTCTGGCTGCATCATATAAACCTCTTCCTGCAAATCACCATGCAAGAAGGCATTTTTCACATCCATCTGATGCAAAGACCATCCCTTTGCAGCAGCCATAGCAATTACTGCTCTCACGATTGCCATCCTTGCAACTGGGCTGAAAGTTTCCTCATAGTCAATTCCATATGTCTGCGCAAAACCTTTGGCAACCAATCTTGCCTTGTACCTGCTAACAGACCCATCAGCATTGTGCTTTACTTTGTAAACCCACTTGCAGCCAATAGCCTTCTTATCATGAGGCAAAGGCATCAAATCCCAAGTGTGGTTTGCATCCAAGGCAGCCATCTCTTCATCCATAGCTGCTTCCCAATTTTTATGCCCTGCTGCATCCTCAAAACATGTGGGCTCTGGCTCCTCTAGAACCTTGACCATATAAGCATAGTGATGTGCTGTATACCCATCATATCTCAGCCTGTCAACTGGATACTTAATACGAGTGGACCTCCGTACAACTGGATCAGTTGTAGGAGTCTTTAAATCATGCCTGCTTTTCCTTGCACCAGGTGTAACAACAGAAGGAATCCCAAGTTCCTCATCAAGGCTCATTTCAGAGCCGCTTGACTCTCCATCAACATGAGAGCTACCAGCAGACACATCAAACACTGGAGCATGGTCTACTTTTTCTTTTCCTTTATGTGATACCTGCACAACACTATCAGGGCTGCCATGTGACGATTCACTAGATCTCAATCTCCCTGTCCATGCATTAGATCCACTAGTAGAGGACTCTCTGGGTCCACTCAAGGCTTGAGATTGCTGCTCTGCATTTATTGCAGCATTCCCATTTCCTGCATCTGCATCTCCTACCATAATAGTTGGTGCATACCAGCTGCTCATTTCATCAAAAACAACATCTCTGCTCACTTGCATTTTGCGGGTGGAAGGGTTATAACAGCGATACCCTTTCTGGTGCTGAGCATATCCAATAAAGATGCATTTTTCTGCCTTTGGATCCAGCTTTGTTCTCTTCTCATCAGGAACATGAACATAAGCTATGCAACCAAATACCTTCAAGTGAGAAATATCTAGTTTTTGGCCTGTATACATTTCTTCAGGCGTCATGCCATGGACAGCTGCAGTGGGGGTTCTGTTCATAATATAAACAGTAGTTGCTACTGCTTCAGCCCAAAAATAATCAGGCATGTTTTTCTCATTTAGGATCGCCCGTCCTACTTCTGCAATATGCCTGTTCTTCCTTTCTGCAACCCCATTCTGCTGAGGGGTAGACCTGCATGAGTACTTCCTTTGAATTCCCTGTTCTTTCAGATATTCACAAAATTCTTCTGAAAAGTACTCTCCCCCTCCATCAGATCTTAGCACTTTAATATGCACACCTTTCTCTTTTTCAACCATGGCCTTAAAAGCCTTGAAATGGCTGAACACTTCACTTTTGTGCTTCATAAAATAAATCCACACCTTCCTAGTGTAGTCATCAATAAACGTCACATAATAATGGCATCCACCAATAGAAGCAGTTTTGGTTGTCCAAACATCTGAATGGATCACTTCCAAAGGTCTTCTGCTCACCTTAGCATTTTTGGGAAATGCATGTCTGGCCTGCTTACCCATTTGGCATGCTTCACATACCTTTTGCATTCCCTCAACTCTGAATTTAGGCAAACCTGCAACAATGTTTTTCGTTTGCATAGATTTTAGCCTTTGTATATTCACGTGCCCAATGCGCTTGTGCCATATCTCAATATCTGCAATGACACCTCTCCCATGTGCAAACATAGCAGCTTTCACCTCAGGCATATCAACATCCAAGGTGAACATTCTGCCATTTTTGTTGCCTTTCGCAACCAAGCGGCACTTATTTTTCAAGTCCTCAACAAAGCATCCATCAGGATTAAATCTAACCTGCAGACCTTGCTCAACCATCTGGCCAACTGAAACCAGGTTCTTAGTGATTTTTGGAACATGAAGTACATCTGCCAAGTACTTCGTTTTGCCATCCTGCATAGCCAATGGCACTTTACCAACCTGTGTAATTGGGTGCGCAGTATCATCACCTGTTTCAACATAACCTGGCTTATCCAAATTTCTAACATCATGAAACCACTCACCATGACTGGTCATGTGGTTAGAGGCACCTGAATCAACATACCAAACATCATTGCAAGCTGCAGCATCTCCTGACATGGAGTTAACCATATGCTGCATCACAAAAAGATGCTCATTTCTGTCGTCACCATGCCCAGTTGATGATGCATAGTTGCTTTGCTGCAACTTCCCACTTTTGATGTCATTCTGCTTTTTATAGCATGTATTCTCCTTGTGTCCAGGCTTTCCACAATAATAGCATTCTGTACTGCTATTTACTTGCTGGTTCCTTTGCCATGAACCACGGCCTCTTTGGCTCCCCCTGCCTCTAGAACTACCACGTCCTCCTCCATAGGACTGGTTTTCCTGTTGTTGCTGTTGGTTCTGATTTCCTGCACGGCCACCAAAACGGCCTCTTCCTCTACCCCTGCCTCTACCTGTATTCGAGTAGAAAGCAGTCTCTTGAGAAGTTGAGGTGGCTAAACCACCGTTCCTTTGCTCTTCACTCAGCAAGAGAGCAATAAGTTCTTGAAAATCAGGAAATGTTTCACGGACTCCAATGGATGTCCGAAACTGTGCATAATCTTTCCCAAGACCATTCAAGGTCACGGACACTAAGTCCTCATCATCAACAGGTGCTCCAATGGAGGCAAGAGAATCTACAAGGCCTTTCACCTTCAAGGAATACTCATTTATATTCAGATTTTTCCTTTGCACATTGTGCAACTCCTGCTTTAGCTGCATCTTTCGTGCTTTGGTATTTGTGCTATACAGCTTCACCAATGTATCCCATGCCTCCTTAGGCATCTCTACGTCCTGTATATGCACAATCATAGAATCTGAAATGCTAACAGACAGCCAATACAGGCATTTTCTGGCTTTTTCATGCCATTCTTTAAAGGCCTTCAATTCAACAGGAGTGGGAGCAGTACCCAAAACTGGTTCTGCAGTTTCACCATTGATGTAATCCCAAACTCCCTTTCCCATAAGGAAGTTTGTCATCCTGAACTTCCATGCTTGGAAGTTGTTCTTGTCAAGCTTCTCACTGACAATGGTAGACAGATTCTCAGACATTTTACAAATCACGAATTGCAACAGCAACCTGTAAACACAGCAAATGCCTCACAGGGGCAGATCTGCAACACTGACGAAAGTGGTATTTCACCACACAGTCACTTCCTAGTGACGATTTTGCATCAACAGGCAACAGGCATGAATCTGCAACTCCCAATATCTCTGCACACAGGCATACGATGCAATTTCTGTGGCACCTTTCCATCGACTAGCCACGCGGTGGTCGCACAGCAAAAACAGGGCCTTTTTCTGAGTGCCTGCGAAGAACTTTCGCCTTCAAAACGGGCCCCGCAGCATATACTGCGCTCTCACCACACCGCGAAGGGCCTCTCAATCTGAAACAGTGCACTCCTGCACTTCTAGCTGTGCTACCTGCAGAGATTTGCTCCCAAACTCGAAATAGGAAAGCAACACTGGTCCTCTTACCAGGACACCACAAACTTGGCTTGCTTTCTTGAGCTCCTTACCACGAACAAGGCTCTGATACCACGTAAAGAATAAGGGAGAGAGATAGGAGACTCAAGTTCAACTTTCTTCACAACACACAAAAGAGAGAGGACACAAGGTTGGAGGGTGAAGCCTTTCTTCACTTTTGCACACAACAACAATACAATAGAAGAGGGAAATACCCTATATGTCAAACCCTAGAATACGTGGTTCATATGTGAACCCAAACCAAAAACATACGTGGTAGTCTAACTACACCACGAGTACAACTAACATAGGCGGTGACATAAATGATAGTCATCCAGGAGATATATCGGGGGTAGAGCTTGATATCTCAACATCCTCTAGTAGTGGTTCGCATACTTCACCATGGGCAGGCAGATTGAGATCAGGAGGATCTCCTCAAAGAAATGTAGATAGTGGTATGCAAGTATCACAAAAAGGAAAAGAGAAAGTAGATCAGCCCATGGTTGATCTGAATGCAGGTCACTCTTATGTGGATGGTGAATCTAGTGGCTAAAAACAGAGCCTTGATGATGAGTTGGGTATTCCTTCTGTTGTTACACCTGGAGTAAGCAAGACAAGGGATGTTTTGAGAGCACCTGGTAGTGAGCCTATTTTGCGCAAGTCTACCAGAGCTAGGTATCCTATGGATAGGCTAAATTATGCTAGATTTATAGCCATTCACTATGCCTATATGGTCAAAGTGATACATGAACTAGAACCCACTTCTTTTGAGCAAGCCATGGGAAAAGAAAAATGGGAGAAAGCCATGGATGAAGAAATGGATGCCTTGGAAGCAAATGCTACATGGGAATTGGTGCCTTTGCCTAAAGACAAGAATGCAATTAGCTACAAGTGGGTTTATAAAGTGAAGCATAATGCAGACGGTTCTATGAATAGATACAAGGCAAGATTAGTTGTCAAGGGGTATGCACAGACATATGGCATTGATTATGAAAAAACATTCAATCCGGTTGCAAGGATGGCAACCATAAGAGCAGTCATTGCTATGGTTGCATCAAAGGGGTGGTCTTTACATCAGATGGATGTAAAGAATGCCTTCTTGCATGGTGATTTGCAAGAAGAGGTCTGTATGGAGTAGCCACCAGGTTATGTCCATGTTGTTCATCCTGAGTTTGTTTGCAGGTTGAAGAAAGCCTTGTATGAAGCAAGCACCCAAAGCATGGTCTAACAAGATAGAATAGTATCTTGTCACTACTCTCTTTCAGATTTCCAAGGCAGATTTCTCACTTTATGTGAGAAAAACAGAGAAAGGTATTATGCTGCTTGTCATTTATATTGATGATTTGATCATCACAGGTGATAGTGATGAAGATATCCTTCATGTAAAAATGCTATTGAAGCAGAAATTTGAGATGAAGAATTTGGGAGAGCTACGTTACTTCTTGGGCATTGAGGTGATTAGATCCACAAGTGGGATATGGCTCTTGCAGAGGCAGTATGGATTGGACATGCTATCTAGATATGGTATGATAGGCTGTAAGCCTATTTCAGTTCCTTTGGAGCAGAATGTGAAGTTGAGCTGAGGTATGTGAAGTCCACATTGCAGTATGGACTATTTTATGAGATTGGGGTTCAGACTGGGTTTTAGATACAATTGCATGGATACACTGATGCTGAATGGGCTGGTAGTATTTCTGATAGATGATCTACCAGTGGATATGTGTTCTCTTTTGGGAGTGCTACAGTCACTTGGATCAGCAAGAAACAGCCTACAGTTGACTTGTCAAGCACAAAGGCTGAGTACAGGGGTGCAGCAATGGCTGCATGTGAGGTAACTTGGTTGCATAAGCTACTTTATGATATGCATCAGTCTATAGATGGGCCAATTGTCATTTATTGTGACAACATGAGCAGTATACACTTGGCAAATAACCCAGTCTGACATGCTAGAACAAAGCACATTGAGGTGCATTATCACTATGTGCAAGACAAGGTTCTAGTAGGTTTTATTGATCTAGTTTATGTCAGTAGAGAGGATCAGGTAGCTGACATATTCACAAAGGCATTAGGTGCAGAGAAGCTGCACAAGTTCAGCACTTGGTGTGCAGGAATTGGGATTGAGCTCGAGGGGGAGTGTTGAGATATTGAGCTCCACTCGTGATATGCCAGGGTGACCGTTGTGCATTTATGTCACCGACTTGTTAGCTAAAGATGCGATTGGTACATCACCCATGAATAATAGCTGGATGACAGCTATCCTTATGTACTCTAGTTAGTGGCTCAGCTAGTATGCCACCTTAGTTAGTTGAGTTTGGTTTGAGACCCACATATAGGGTTCACCTATTCTTTTGTACTTAGAGTTCTTTTGGCTTTCACAACTAAGAAGAGGAAAATTGTTTTTAGCCTCCACCTTTGTGTGTATTCCCCCATTGTGTATGTGAGAAAGCTGCAAGTGAGACTGCTTCCTTCTCTCCCACTCTCTTCACACCCCATTCATCAAAGAGCTCCTTGGATAGGACATGTACACCTGCTCCACCATCCACTATGGCTTGGACTTCATCATATGCTTATGGATCAAAGGTACAATGATGTTGCATATGTCATCTCTCTCACCCATCCGCACAGGGATATCTTCTATGTCTTCCATAAGTGGAAGGGGATTTGCTAGCTCAATCCATCCTTCGAAACTCTCCCAAAGATTGGGAAATTTTATAAGAGGATTCCAAGAGGAATTGACACAGGGCAACTTAGAATGCAAGAGAATGTGGCACCTTCAAGTTGGCATGGTAGTACATTATGTTGTGGATTTTGTTGCTAGAACAGAGCTCAAGTACTGTGTCAATACTCGATGGGGCCAAGTCAAGGATTGGATCTTGTGCTTCCTTATTATCCTCAGATTGAGCTTGTTTCTTTTGTACCCATTGTTGAAGTGCCTGAAATCAAGCCTTCTCCACTTCTTCATCAAGGTATGGAGCTTCTTTTATTTGAGGCTTGGGAGCTGATGTGGATGAGCTTGGCTGCTCATTGCTTGGCAGAGGAATAGGCACTTGTGATTTCTTTTGAAGAGGTCTTCGGTATTGAATTGGAATATTAGGACCCTTGGGGGCCTCTTCTCCCTGGTGTGTAATTACATTCATCACTAGTTGTGATAAGATGCTTGCTTGCCCTAGACTTTGATGGTCCACCCCAATACTACCAATTGGGATGTCAAGCTTATCCTCATTTTTTTATGGGGCATTAACTTTCATGGGAAAATCCATATAGGCATGGCCAATGCCACCATCTTTGCAGAGTGGTATGGCACCAATGGCAACATGCAGCTCGCCAAAGAGAAGCAGACAGAGGATGCGAGACAGGAAAGCCAAAAAGCTAGGTCAAGGCACAAGGAACATAGTGCGGGTTGAGGAAAGTGCTGGCACGATATCAAATCGGCAACAATGGAAGACACTTTTGCAACATCTACGAAGGGACAAAACAATGAGAGCAAAGAAGAATCCTTGTAGAGCAGTAGCAAGAAGAGGTTGCAGATGCGTGCATTCGATCTTGACATCAGAGAAAAGAACACAAGGTATGGTGTCACAATTGGTGGGAGCATTCGAGGCAACAACATTAGGCCATTCAGGTGATTACTAGTCTCGAGTCTTCACAAGCTTTATCCTGCACTCTGAAGTTCATAGAGTAACAACCCTACCAATACCTCGAGAGATGCACGCCCAAGAGGCGATGCTCTCTAACTTGAGAAATGGCCTACAAAAAGTGGGAGGGGTGCACAGCTTAGATCAACTAGCTACAAAGAGGGTGACATTAGCTATATTGGTGTCCCTTGAAACAAAGGAGAAATGGCTTGGGCACACAATTTCAAAGATGTTGTCAATCAAAAGAACCAATTTGGCTCCAGTAGTTGAGCGTAGAGTAGAAGCAATGCATGATCATCTTGATTTGAGAAGTCTGTGGGCTTCAACAGAATGCAAGAAAAGGAGAGACAGCCTAAGTGCGAAAGTCATTGCTACAGTTGATGATGTTTTGGCATGAAAATACGAGAGTTTCTCCAAATAAAAAGAAAATATGTAAGAAGGGGATGGGACGAAAGGTGTTTGAGGAGCACATCATACACATGCTAGATACAATGCAGGTCAGTGGTGCCTAAACCAGCCCGGTGGTTGTTTGTGATTGAGCTTTGCAATAGTTTACTTATTTCTTTTCTTAAACTAGGCTTGGACCAGCTCGATGGTTTAAAATAGTTTCTTAAATGTGATTGTCCTAAACCAGCTCGATGGTTGGAATATCATCAATTGTAGGCTAGTTCAGCTCAATTGCTAGTGATGTGATTGTCCTAAACCATCATGGTTGAAGAGACATCAGTTGTTGTCCAGCCCAATGGCATGGTTGAGCAAAAATTAACAGCAATATATTTCACTTTATATTATTATTTTACTAAACCATCCCGGTGGTTGGAACATCATGCAACCATGGCTGCTTCAGCTCAATCACCAGTTATGTGATTGTCCTAAACCAGCGTGGTTGAGCAGACATTAGTTATTGACTAGCCCGGTGGTTGAAATTATGCATCATAGGGGATCATGATGATTGTGAGGACATTGCAACTGTGAAGACATGGGATTGAGTTCAAGTTTTTCCTCTGCGTTCAGATGGAGTCACAAACAATGGATAGATGAATGACTCACCACAATTTGGGGAGAGTTTCTATGACTTCATTTATTGTCTAGAAGAGGGGGATAACTTTGCAGTTGTTGCAAATTTTGGGGAGAATGAGGAAGATGACCCGTACTTTTTGTTGTAGTGCTCAAAACCTTAGTATAAGGTTGAGGAAACATTTAAGGATAATTGCAGAACAACTTATGAGAAATGGGATGTAGTAGTCATCTTTCATCTCACATTATGTGTCAAATCGAAATCTTTCATCTCATTATCATCACCAGACTGGCATGGATCAAAGGACACTATCTAGTCACTTAGCTAAGAAAACATTGCCCAAGTAAACTCTAGAGAAGATTGACAATTCAATAGATTACACATAGATTACATAGATTACAATCTCAAAGACTCCTTCCCTTCATGCCGCTTCCTCTTTCCTTGATTTGAGCTTCTTGGTTGTAGGCTCAGCCCTTTTTCTCCTTTCTAGAAGGGGGCTGGTTCCTCCCTTCAGGCTCCTTTTCCTCATAGTCAGGTTCAGTCTTGGCCTTCTTTAATTTGAGCTCCTTGTCTTTAAGATCTTTTACCCAAATGGCAAATTGAGCTGCAACATCTACTTTCTCATTGTAGATAGCTGTAGTAGTTTGACACATTTGATATGTCCATGATCTGGGCAATGCCAAGTGGCATTCTCTACATAGTGATTTTGTATGCACCCACACTCCAAAGAAAAAAACGTGCACAGTGTGGTAGCATGCAAGCCATTGGATACAGCAGTCATCTATGATGGGGGTATAGCAGACCATGCATTTCAGACCCTGCTACATAGAAGGATAGGCATTCGATTTAAGTATTGTGGCCGTCAATACCATAGTCTTGCTCTGTACATGACAAAGTTGCTTCTTGATTCCTTCTCCCTCATCCTTCATCTCCTTCACTTTTTGCTCACTCTGTGCAACAGCTTCATCAAAATCCCTCAGCATCTATTGAACTTTCATAAATTCATGAAAAAATTCTTCACGCATAGTTTCCAAGACTTCCACTCTAGTTTGCTCTAGTTTGGAAATCTCGCAGGGCAACGGACTACTTTTCATAACTATCGAAAGCCACGGCAAGCTTGTGCAAACACCTATCATGATCTTCTTGCAGGGTATTGTAGCTTGTTCTTTGGGCTTCCAACAGTGTTTCAAAAAAACAACCCTCACTGTGGCTACTACAAATTTCTCCATGGCAATGCTAGGAACTTGCTCCACCATGGTGGTTTCTCTCTGCATCCTTCCTAGCCTGGGGAGCTCCCTCATTTTCTTCTCCACCCTCGACAGCACTCTGCCCCATCCTTCCTGGACTCGAAGCTCTCTCATAGTTCCTGCATCACCTTTTTGGTTCCTGCATTCTCCCTTTTTAGCTCCTCCATCATCTGGTCTTTTTCAATATTCAATGAGTTATGCATGTTGCAGCGCCATTTGTAAAGACCCTCCTTTTCGGCTCTCTTATCTTCAAGGTCCTTTTGCATTTTTTCTAGCTCCTTGTCCAACATGTCTTCTCACTACTTTGAGCCTATCTCGGAGCTCCTTCATCCGCTTCTCTGCTTCTTCTCTTCTATGCCTTTTTATGTTGACCAATTTTGTGGCATTGCTGTTGTGCCTGCAAGGCCCTTGCTTGTGCCTCATCTACCTTGGCTTCTGCACCTTCCCTAAGACTTTTCTCAAGTTACGCTTCCTTTGCTGCATTGGTGGCTTTCTCTTGTAGAAAAGTTAGCTTTTGAGACATCAGCTTCTCATGTTGCCCAAAAATCCCTTTGAGGGTGGATGCCATCAGGTGCATTACAACTCCAGCAGCGGATTGAGATACAATTGGGATTTGCCATCCATGCAATTCTTCAAGTTGGTTAACACGCTCTTGGAGATCAGCCTTGAGAAAGAATTTGCAAGTTCCTCTCAGAACTTGCAAATTCTGACATGTCCTTTTAGTTGCTCTACTGCTTGAACCTGCTAGAATTTGCAAGTTCCTCTCATATCAGGAAAGAAGTGAATTGTCTTCTTGAGTACATCTTGGAGGTCTGTTGGCAAGCTCAAAATCTTGACTCCACCATCTTTACTACTCTGAGTGTTGGGGTATACATCTAGAATATCCTATCTCTTCCACTACTTCTCGAAAAAGTGTGCTTGCGTACTACCTCCAGAAACTCCTAGAGCCTTTTCAATCACTCTTTCATTGATCGTAATCTTGTGACCTTGATAGACTAGTTGTCCCTCCTTCACATTCACCTCCTGCACCATCCTGGTGAAGTTTTGGAGAGCATCCGAATTGGGCTTTTGAATAGCAAGAGAGGAGCTCCCATATGTTACTATTTCAAGATCAGGGAAGGAGGGGCTCTGGCACTGTGTTGTAGAGGGGGAGAAAAGATTATGTGAGGTGCTCCCAGACTATGTAGGGTCTATTATGAGAGGGGATAGAAGTTGCAGGAAGAGTGCAAGGAAGAAAGAAATGGTCAAGAGGGATAGAAGATGAAGCAGTGAAGAAAATGGAATAGTGGAGGCTTGAGATTACAAGGGAGAATGAAACATTCAAGAGGGATATAAGAGGAAATGGTTAAGGGAATGGAATAGCCGACTACACTGTCAAGATGAGAGCCACTGTGGTGGTTGTAGCCCGACTACTATCAAGGTGAGAGCCACCGTGGTGGTTGGCCTAAATTTTGAATAATTCAAGGGCAGTATTGACTTGCATATGGTAATGAATGATTAGAGGTGGTGGCACCTAAGATTCCCAGCCACGTCTTTGGTGACGGCTAAGATCCACTAGGCTGTCAGTTAATTATCAGCCATCGCAGTGGCCCGCAATTACTTAGCTTCTAGTTACCACCGCTGGGCTTGCATGCATGATTACTACAAGTGTAGTAAATTTTGGTAATGAGGGATTAGAGGCGATTAGGCTTCATGATTTACTTTTGTGGGAATTACTGCCCGATGGTGGTGGCTATCATCAGCCACATCTGTCGTGGCTATGAATCCACCGTGCCACTGCTCACCCACCACTACACTTTGCAGCATGATCACTACGAGTATAGTAAAAATTACCAGTCACCGGGCTCACATGCTCAGTAGAGAACTAGAGTGCATGGTAATGAGTGATTAGACATGGTAATGAGAATTATTGCCCGATGGTGGTGGCCCTCATCAGCCACGTCTATCGTGGCTAAGTTAATTACCAACCACCGGAGTGGCACCACATGGCATCTTCTTCATGGTTACTAGCTCGTTTGGGGGATTCCATTGTGGTGGCCTGCAATTAATATGGAACCTTGAGCTCCGACCACCACGGTGGCTTGAACTTTATAATATATATAAGATCCATGGCATTTGGCATTTCACTACATTACTTTTATCTGCCCATGCTCTACTACTTTGCTCCACACTCCTCCTCTATCCTCTATCTCTTTTTCACCCTTGCTCTACTTTGCTCCATGCTCCCTTGTCCAAATCTCATCACTGCATCTGCTCCCTTGCTCATCTTCTACTCACCCACTCATCTTCAACATGCCTAGTTGGTCCCCCTCGATGCTCTGTGATCCCAATAATATCTACCTTCTCATATAAGGTGATTTTGTTGCACTCATGTGGAGTAGAAATGCTCACACTAGTGGAGACCCTTCATTCCCACAGGCGACTCCCCACACATCTGAATGTCATCACCTTGGATAACATGCTCATAGAGGGCCTCTTTATGGCTGTGTTGTATGGGTTCCCCCTAGATGTCGACGAAGCCCTCAATATTTTTAGAGCAGAGTACTCTCAACTTGCTATGGGGGCCATAATCTGAGTTGTACAAATTCCCTCTTGCATAGACGAGGCTCTCAGCAATGACCGGATGTAATATTTTGGGTGAGCTCAACAATCTTTTGGCTCACTGGATGTAATGTTTTGGTCTCTAAGGCATTTATGTAATCTCTTTTTGTTCGATTTAAGTCTCTCAGTATGCACTATTGTTAGCTTTTATATTTGTATTTGAATGGTGATGGTCGCTACCTCGAATCTTTTGTTTAAGGCTCTCAGCAATTCTCGAGTTTTTATAAATGTAAGATCCTCTATTCCAGTTAAGGCCATGGGGAACCAAGCAACCTTGATTTCATTAGATTGATCTCCTCTAGCTTGGAATGTGGCATTAAAATGCTAGAGGAATCTTGCTGGATTGCCCCTACCATTGTATTTGGAAAGTTTGAGTTTGCCAGGGGGCACCTGCCTTGATTGTTATTCTTGTAGCCAAAATTGTTACAAGGGTTAAAGAAATTGTTCCCCTCCGCTTTGAGCTCAAGGTCACCATCATCACGATGGAGGTCTGCCATGTCGTGTCATGGAGGAGTCAAAGGAACTGGCTGAATTTTAGGGGGGGAATTTGGGGCAAATGGTTGTTCGAGGCATTGATCGGAGCATAGTTGCATGCATATTTGGCGAGAGGTGGAATGAGTGCCTCTATCATAAGTGTGGGTGTTGATGTAGTTGTGTTAGGGGGGTTAGAGATGTGTCAGTGTAGTAGGGACTCTCGTGTTCATAATGTGCCTAAGATTGTCCCACGTGAGTAGGGAAATGTACCGGTACAGGCAGATCGTCAATCGGAGATCATGGCAAAAATTTATGAGCAAATTAGTGCAAAAAGGGGCCCACAAGGGGCATGAATTAACAAGTGCTAGCGATGCCAAATGGGTTGGAAAAATTTCTCATAGCATGATGTTTCTGTGTGTGAAATGGCAGTTTAAATTGGGTTCAATTTGGCCACCAAACGGGTGAGTTAAGAAAGGTTAAATTGGTGTGAAATGTGGCCCTTTTTTGGTGGTGGGGCTCTTTGGGAAAAATTATGGTGTGAATGGACTTTAGTGGGAGGTAACGGAACTAGGAACTCCTAGTTAACCTAATTGGCTAGTTACCCTAACTACCTAGTTACTTTAACTAGCCAATTACTCTAATTATTAGTTAGATCAACTACCAGTTATAAGGAAAGTTACTCTAATCTAACTTAGTCCTACCTAACCTAACTGCAGACCCAACTAACTACATCTAGTTGAACTAACGATACTACAATTAGGCTAACCTAACAAGATCCTAACTAACCCATAGTAGGTTAGCCTAGCCTAACCTAGGTTAGTGGGTTAGGTTAATGTTTGATTTTTTTTAAATAATAAATAAATTAAAATTTTTTATAAAGGCAAAAAATTCAGTGAAAAAAAATTCAGTCAAATTTCCTGTCTGACAAAACAAATTTGGCGAAACAAAATTTTGTCAAAAAAATTTCCGTCACCGTCGTCGCGGGCATTTTTGTGTAACCATCGCCGCCTCGGGTGGGGTGGAGGGGGGGCAGGGAGAGGGGGGGGGGAGAAGGGGCTAGGGGGGGTGGAGAGGGAGGGGTAGAAGGGGGGTGTTAGGGTGGAGGGGGAGGAGGGGTGGAGGAGGGATGGGGGGGGTGGAGGAGGGGGAAGGGGGGTGGAGGAGGGGGAGGGGGTCTGAGTGGTAGAGGGAGGAGGGGGGAGGAGGGGTGGAGGAGGGGGAGGGGTCATGGTGGTGGTGGTGGTGGTCATGGAGGGGAGGGGGGGGGGTGCAAGGGAGGGTGAGAGGGAAAGGGATGGAGGGGGGGGTATCTATCTGTGGCATTTTTACTAAGTATTCTTTTGTGAAGGATTTTGTTTGGTTAGTGTTCGCTCTCCTCTCTCTCTCTCTCTCTCTCTCCTCTCTCTCTCTCTCTCTCTCTCTTCCCCCTCTCTCGCCCCTCTATCTTTCTCCTCTCTCTCTCTCTCTCTCTCTCTCTCTCTCTCTCTCTCTCTCTCTCTCTCCCTCTCTCCCCCACTCCCCTCTCTCTCTCTTCTGTGCTGCTGCGGCAAGTGCACCTCTCTCTCTCTTTTTCTCTCCCTCCCACTCTCTCCTCTCCCTCCCTCTCTCTCTCTCTCTGTGTCTCTCTCGCACCCCTCTCTCTTTCTCTCCTCTCTCTGCTCGCTCTCTCTCTCTCTCTCTCTCTCTCTCTCTCTCTCTCTTCTCTCTCTCTCCCACTCTCTCCTCTCTCTCTCTCTCGCACGCTGCCACAGTAGCCTGCCTCTCCCACACTCTCTCTCTCTCTCTCTCTCTCTCTCTCTCTCTCTCTCTCTCTCTCTCTCTCTTGCCTCTCTTTCTCTTCTCTCTCTCTGTCCTACTCTCTCTCCTCTCTCTCTCTCGCCCCTCTCTTCTCTCCTCTCTCTGTTCTCTATCTCTCTCTCTCTCCCCACCCACTCTCTCTCTCTCTCGCGTGCACGCGCTGTCGCGGCAGCGCGCCTCTCCCACACTCTCCTCTCTTCTCTCTCTCTCTCTCTCGCTTCATCCCTCTCTCTCTCTCTCCACTCCTCTCTCTCTCTCTCTCTCTCTCTCTCTCTCTCTCTCTCTCTCTCTCTCTCTCTTCTCTCTCGCTCTCCCACACACTCTCTCTCTCCACTCTCTCCTCTCTTTTTCTCTCTCACTCACGCGTTGCGCCTCTCTCTCTTCTCTCTCGCTCTCCCACTCTCCTCTCCCACTCTCTCGCTCACCTGTCTATCTTTCTCTCTCTCTCTCTCTCTCTCTCTCTCTCTCTCTCTCTCGCTCTCTCGCTCTCTCCCACTCCCCTCTCTCTCTCTCTCCTCGCTACTGTGGTAGCGTGCCCCTCTCTCTCTCTCTTTTTCTCTCCCTCCCACTCTCTCTTCTCTTTCTCGCGCTCCCTCCTATCTCTCCTCTCTCCCTCCCACTCTCTCTCTCTCTCTCTCGATCTCTCTCTCTCTCTCTCTCTCTCTCTCTCTCTTGCCCCCTCTCTTTCTCTCCTCTATCTGCTCTCTCTCTCTGCTCTCTCTCTCTCTCCGACTCTCTCCTCTCTCTCGTGCTGCTGCTGCCGTGGCAATGCATCTCTCTCTCCCACTCTCTCCTCTCTCTCTCTCTCTCGCACCCCTCTCTCTCTCCTCTCTCTTCTCGCTGTCTCTCTCTCTCACTCTCTCTTGCGCACTGTCGCGACAGTGCGCCTCTCCCACACTCTCCTTTCTCTCTCTCTCTCTCTCTCTCTCTCTCTCTCTCTCTCTCTCCTCTCTCTCTCTCTCTCTCTCTCTCTCTCTCTCTCGCTCTCTTCTCTCTCTCTCTCCCTCCCTCTCTCTCTCTCTCTCTCTCTCTCTCTCTCTCTCTCTCTCTCTTCTCTCTTCTCTCTCTCTCCCTCTCTCTCCCCCTCTCTTCTCTACTCTCTCCTCTCTCTCTCTCTCTCTCTCTCTCTCTCTCTCTCTGTCTCTCTCATGCTGCCATGACAGCGCGCCTCTCCTACACTCTCCTCTCTTCTCTCTCTCTCTCTCTCTCGCTTCATCCCTCTCTCTCTCTCTCTCTCTTTCTCTCCTCTCTCTTTCTCTCCTTCACACTGCACCTCCCCCCCCCTCTCTCTCTCTCCCCCTCCCTCTCTCGCGCTCTCTCCCTCTTGTCTCTCTCTCCCCCCACTCTCTCTCTCTCTCTCTCTCTCTCTCTCTCTCTCTCTCTCTCTCTCTCTCTCTCTCACTCACAGTTGTGGTAGCGTGCCCCTCCCTACACTCTCCTCTCTTCTCTCTCTCTCTCTCTCTTGCTTCATCTCTCTCTCTCTTTCTCTCATCTCTCTCTCTCTCCTTCACGCTACACCTCCCCCCCTCTCTGTCTCTCTCCCCCTCCCTCTCTCGTGCTCTCTCTCTCTCTCCCTCCCTCTCGTGTCTCTCTCCCCCCACTCTCTCCTCTCTCTCTCTCTCTCTCTCTCTCTCTCTCTCTCTCTCTCTCTCTCTCCTCTCTCTCTCTCTCCTTCACGCAACACCTCCCCCCGCTCTCTCTCTCTCTCTCTCTCTCTCTCGCTCTCTCTCTCTCTCTCTCTCTCTCTCTCCCTCTCGTCTCGCCTCTTGCTCTCTCTCTCCCCCCCTCTCATCTCGCCTCTCGCGCTCTCTCTCTTTTCCCTCTCTCGCCTCTCTCTCCCTCTCGTCTCTCGCCTCTCCTACAATCCTCTCCCCCTCTCTCTCTCCCTCTATCTCTCTCTCACCTCTCTCTCCTCTCGGGCGGCGGTCCTTTCTCTCTCTCTCCCCTCTCTCTCCCTCTCGTCTCTCTCTCTCGTGGCTCTCTCCCTCCCTCTCTCTCTCTCTCCTCTATCGCGGCCCCCCTCTCTCTCTCTCTCCTCTCGCGCGGCCCTCCCCTCTCTCTCTCTCAGTCTCTCTCTCTCTCTTTTACCTCTCACCCTCTCTCTCTCTCTAAACGTCTCTCCTCTCTCTTTCTCTCTCCCCTCTCTCTCTCTTTTGCTGCCGAGGCAGCAAGACTCTCTCTCTTACAATCTCTCTCTAAAAGTCTCTCCTTCACTTTCTCTCTCTCTAAGTTCTCTCTCTATAATAAAATTTCAAAGAATACAAATTTAAAAAAAAGTACCTGGAAGAAAGTTGAGATCTATACTTGTGCTTGCTTTTGCTCTTGCTCCTCTTTTTGCTTCTCCTCTTGCTTTTCCTTGTTGAAATGAGAGAAACAATGAGAGGAGGAGAGTATATATAAGAAAAACTAGGGTTTTAAGTGCTTCTCTCTCATTAGTCCTTCTATATCATTATCTCCTCTCCCATTGGCCTCTCCATCACATTATCTTCTCTCCCTCTCCCACCCACTCCCATCCTCCCACCTCCACCTCTCACTCCCACTCCCATCCTCCCACCCCCACCCCTCCCCCCACATTCCCACTCCCACTCCCACTCCCATCCCACCCCACCCCTCCCACTCCCATCCTCCCACCCCCACCTCCCCCATTCCCACTCCCATGCCCATTCTCCCACCCCCACCTCCCCCATTCCCACTCCCTCTCCCACTCCCATCCTCCCACCCCACCCCTCCCACTCCCACTCCCATCCTCCCACCCCCACCTCCCCCATTCCCACTCTCTCTCCCACTCCCATGCCCATTCTCCCACCCCCACCTCCCCCATTCCCACTCCCATCCTCCCACCCCACCCCTCCCACTCCCACTCCCATCCTCCCACCCCCACTCCCATCCCCACCTCCCACAATCCCACTCCCTCTCCAACTCCCACACCCACCTCCCCTCTCCTACTCCCACTCCCACTCCCACTCTCCCTTTCTCCCACTACCACCCTCCCAACTCCCACTCCCATTCCCACATTCCTAATTAAAACTATTACTTAAATAAATGATATTACTGAAAACACTCAAGGTTTAGGGTTTAGGGTTTGGGGGTTAGGGTTTAGGGTTTAGGGTTTGGTGGTTTGGATTTAGGGTTTGGGGTTTAGGGTTTAGGGTTTGGGGGTTAGGGTTTAGGGTTTAGGGTTCAGGGTTTGGGGGTTAGGGTTTAGGGTTTGGTGGTTTGGGTTTAGGGTTTGGGGGTAGGCTTTAGGATTTAGGGTTTGGGTGTTAGGGTTTAGTTTAGGGTTTGAGGGTTAGGGTTGGGGGTTAGAGTTTAGGGTTTAGGGTTTAGGAGTTAGGGTTTAGCGTTTAGAGATTAGGTATTAGTTTTTATTTGTTAGGGTTGAGGGTTTAGAGGGTCAAGATTAACATTTACTGTTTAGGGATTAGGAGTTAGGGTTTAGGGTTTAGGGATCAGGGATTAGGGATAAGGGTTTACGAGTTAGGGTTTAGAATTTAGGGTTTATAGGTTAGGGTTTACGATGTAGGATTTAAGGTTTAGGGGTTAGAGGTCTAGGATTAGGAATTAGTGGTTAGGGTTTAGGTTTAGGGTTTTGAGGTTAGCGTTTAGCGTTTAGGGTTTAGGGTTTAGGGTTTAGGGTTTAGGGATTAGAGGTCTAGCATGAGGATTGAGGTTTTAGGAATTAGGGGTTAGGGTTTTGAGATCAGGGATTAGGGGTTAGGGTTTACGAATTAGGATTTAGGGATTTAGGATTTAGGTTTAGGTATTAGGGTTTAGGGTTTAAGGGTTAGGGTTTAGGAATTAGGGTCTAGGGATTAGGATTTTGGGATTAGGGATTAGGGGTTAAGGTTTACGGATTAGGATTTAGGGGTTTAGGATTTAGGTTTAGGGAATAGGATTTAGGATTTAGGGCTTAGGGTTTCATGGTTAGGGTTTAGGAATTAGGGTATAAAATTTAGGGTTTAGAAATTAGGAGTTAGGGTTTAAGATTTAGGGTTTAGGGTTCAAAAATTAGGGTTTATGGTTTCAAGGGTCTGAAGTAGGGTTTGGGGATTGGGGGTTACGATTTAGGGTTTGATTAATTTTTTAAACAAGATCTAGATTTTTAAATAATTAATAAAGTAGATTATTGAGAAGAGACTAATGTTCTTTATAATGGTTGTTACAGCTTGTTTGCAAAGGAAAATCACAAAGGAGATGGCTACAAAATTTATTCCGAGGATGGAGGTGATTCTATGTTGCAAAAGAGAAGTAGTTGCATTTGCTACAATCCATGAAAGTGATCCAAATTCCATTTGTCACTTTAGAAGACTTGGCGAAGATAAGATGGCAGTTATCATATCAAGGATTCTTAGTGCACATGTTGAGCTAAAGCATAAGTGTGGGGATATGGAAATCCTTGGAGATGTTATGCCCTATAATACTTCCAACAAAGCAATAATTGTATGGGACAGAGATGAGACTTATCCAACACATGTCATCAGGAATACAAAGTGCATATCTTTGGATTTTAGAGTGGGGGATATTTTACAAATGTTATCATTTGCAAATAAGAATGTGGCAGAAGGTCAAGTCTTGGGATTTGAACAAGTGGAACACTGGACATTTGCACAGATGAGAATTCAAAAAGTTACTGATGATGGTATGGATGATAATTCAATCTCATTGGATGGTCCCTACTATGAGGTAGGTAAGGATTTGAGATGGAGCATGCAATTTTTAAAGATTGGAAAGACTCGGCATGTGGTTTTTAATGATAAACATAATGTATACTACAACATCAAAGAATTGAAAGAATATGCAAATGTACCAAGCTCTATTCCTTCAGAGATGGATTATTCCAATGCACTCAACTATAGCACTGACGTCTTATCAGAAGTCGATGAGTTCATTGGTACCGAGAAAGAAAAAGATTTCACAAGTGATGCCTTATCCGGGGTTAATGAGTTCATGCACATTGAGAACTTGGGCAAAGATGTCAAAAGTGATATCTTTTCAAGCATGGATGGCTTCATGGATACTAATAAAGTTCTTGGAGTCAAACCAAGTAACTATGGAATTATGGAAATCATGCACGATAGTATAATGAGTGATGTTCTCTCTGGAGTAGAGGAGTTTCAAGACTACGGAGTTATGAAATCCATAGAAAGTGCATCAATGAGTGATGCTCTCTCAGGAATAGATGAGTTTGAAGACCATTTTGGACACTCTATCACCACTGACTATGGAGTTATGAAATCCATAGAAAGTGCACCAATGAGTGATGTTCTCTCAAGAATAGATGAGTTTCAAGATCATTCTAGACACTCTAATGCCATTGTGACAAGTGGTTCTACGATTGTATCAAAAGTAGGGATGAGATCAACAAAGGACTATTCGGTATTTGACTTTGATTGTGAAACAGTTACTGTTACAAATGGTTTGACGAATGTATCAAAAGCAAGGATGACATCAACAAAGGACTATTCAGTATTTGACTATCAGAGTAATAAGATCAAGGATGCAATATCTCATGAAAGCAACATGACAAATAAATCTTACAAGGAGAACTACACAAATCCAAATAAGAATGTACAGAAGGTCCCAAAACGGACATATAGATGCATGAAATGACAACGAGTCTAGGCAGATCCAGAAAAGAAACCAAAGAGAATAAGAGTAATGAATGAAGATGTTATGCTAAAAGAAATGTGATCTACATGCTGTAAGCGTAGATGTATGTGATCCATTAACTTACATGACATCAAGGGCTGTAGAGAGCATGTCTGGCAAAGGAAAGGAAGCAGAAGAAATGAATACCTACTCATGAGACTGTCTTGCGTTCTTGTAAATGATAAGAGAAGGCAAAGTTCAGGACAACAGATAAGGCCTCTTATAAATGGAAGAAGTGTTTGCAATAATGCATATTGCATTTTTATAGGGTTATCACATTGCACATATTGGAATTTGGCTAATAAAGCAAAGTATGGAGTTAAAATTAACATTCGTGGAAACATAGGAAGGCCCAAAACAAGAGCCTCAACGGTTGCGGCAACAACAATTTTGAAAGATTACATTTATGAAAATGCTTTACCGCAACCCCATCTATCAGAAATGCATCTTCCGATAGGTTTGACTAAAAAAGAAGTATTTAACTCTATTGGATAAACACAGAGGCAAAGAGGGCATGGACTGACATCTTTTCATACTTTGTATACTCTTTGGGAAAAAAACTTTGGGCATGTTAAAATCCCAAAGAGGCAAAAAATGTCAAAGTGCAATGATTGTGATGATCTAAAGTGAGCACTTGAGAGTGCAACATCTCCAGAACAAAAAGAAGCTTACAAAAACGTGAGATAATTTCATCATGGACTTGCTCAACATTCTAGAATAAAATATGCATTTTGGAAGGAGCAAGCTATTTCTCACCCAAATGAGTACATGTGCGTTATTGTAGATGGTATGGATCAAAATACAACAACATTACCTCGATTCGTTAACACTCCACCTAAGCTACAAGGAAAATACTTTTTGAAGACACATCTATGTGGAGTGTTAGTGCATGGATTTAAGTTTTTGCAGACTTATGGATTGATTCCTCGCATCTACATGATAGCAATCAAGTTGTAACATCCGTTATGAGGGCAATTCACAATATACATGTAGAAAAAGGTCGCCTACCAGCAACTTTGAGAGTACAAGTAGACAATTGAGGATGAGAGAATAAGAATGTACTCTTCTTTGCATTCTGCTCAATGCTAATTGCTCATAGAATCTTCAATGAGATTGAAGTTGGGTTTTTGTTGGTTGGGCACACACATGAGGATATCGATCTAGTATTTAGCACGGTTTCAAGAGAACTAAAACACAAGGACATGGAGATGATGGATGACTTGATAAGAAAATGTGGGAAGCAAGTTGGTGGCTGTAAGGAAGGAACAATATGCTCAATGGTTGAGAGGATGTATGATTGGAAGAGCTTTATTCTACCTTTCATACAAAAAGGTGGTGATGCCCTGATAGGTCATAGCACTCCACACTATTTTCACTTTTTCTTAAAGGATGAAAAACCAGTGATGCAATGGCAACACTATTCTCTTGATACAAAATGGGAACCTGAAGAACCTTACTCTCTCTTAACTTTAATCCCGAGCAAAGAAATGCATCCAACATGGGCTCCTATAAAAGAATTCAGTGAAAAATCCAAAGGTGAAATAGAAGGCTTAAAAGCTTTTATTACATACAAAGAGGAAATGCTCCAGAGATTTCCTGATTGGAAGCCCTCTTGGAAGGAACACACTACTGTTGTAATTAGCGAGACCTACCAATTGATATAGGACCTTGCAAAAATGCGAGAAGATGATATTAAGGCAGAAGGGCCTTTATTTTGGCCAAATGTTGGTAATGACTTGCGTCCAGCATGTGGTCTCTTTGAAATTGAGTTTGAATCGCTGCTGCCACGTCCATATTGTGGACCCAAGGAGAGAGAGTTTATGCCACAAATAGACATAGACGTCCATTGTTTTGTTGCAGTCAGACCATCGGATGATGAACATGAGAACGTGAAGTTTTGGGTTGCGAAAGTAGTTGACGTGAGCATGGATGACCGGGGGAGAGCTACAACATTTACAGCGATATGGTATGAGCCAAGGGGTAGGAAGGAGAACCAAGATAATAGTACATTATATAGTAGTTGTTTGAAAAAGGAATGGGTCCCAAACCATGATGCAATTTCAAGACTTTCCACAGAGACAGTCATAGTATCCTGTAAATCAAGGTCAAAGAAAACAAAGAAGCACATGGGGTATGATGTAGAAGACAAAATAAAATTACTGCAACCAATTATTTCACACATTACAGAGTTCATAAAGATGCTCGCCCAGGAGGAAGTAGAAGGAGATAGTGCAAATGAAGAATGCCCATGATAACACCATTCAAATATCGAGAAAGAGTGAAGGTGGTGGTGTTAGCCAGATGAGAGTGAATGAAGATGGCACCCAAGTGACAAGTGACGATAGAAAGGACATTCTGAACAAGAAAATGTTTGGATCGCTCATTTCTATGATGATAGAAAAGGACATTCAAACAAACAAATGTTTGGATCGCCCATTTGTACTAAACTCGCTGCAAAGGAAAAATTAAATTATTGAAAAGGCCACAGGAGATCCTTTGTACAAAGACTCATCCAGATCAATATTTGTTGTAAAACTTATGATATGATAATGTAAAATTGCAAGCATAGCTATTGCTATTTTTTGGAGTACAAAAGAGGCTTCCATCATGTCTCATGTCTATATAAACCTTTTAATTTCTTGAATATTCAAGAGTGTTATAGTTTTCTGCATTGAAAGTAAAAAGAGTCTTGTAGGTCTCTTATCTATACATTTTTAAAATGTTGTGAATCCTCAATAGCATGGATTTAAATTAATAACTCGGATTTTTTAATTTAAGAATACGATTCTTATAAACAAGAAATACAAATTTAGGATTAAATAGTAGTTTTTGCATTATTAGTACAACATTGTAGAGAGATATTTTGAAATGTATTATGTGGAAATGACAGTGCCAGAAAGTAAACTTTTGATTCTTGAATGACATTTTCATAAAGTAAACTTTTCATTTGGGAAGGATTTTAAGGAATAGTCCAAAAGTAGACATATGAGTCCAAAATTAATGAAATAAGTGTTAAAAACTGATTTTTCTCTAGCTTGGACACTTCCTAGTTACAAACTAGTAAATGATATAGAAAATCCTCTTTTTTTCTATATAAAGAGAGAGCAATACAGAATTCTAAAAAATCATTGTCATTTTTCCTAAGTACTCTAATTATAAAAAGTACCTAGAAGTTAGATACCTTGTAGAATGCAAACACAAATGTGAAGAGAATTACCATGCCCACATGGACACTCGCTACAACCCCCAAAAAGGTCATGCTAGAAACTAAGATATTCATGGATGTACTGAGCCCCTAATTTTTCCCTCTTCTAGAAACTTCTATAATTACACCATCCAAATCCCCCAATTGAGAAGCGATCAAACCATAGAATATCCATGAGATTGGGTTCACCCAGTAATACCATCTCCACTAAACAAAAATTCATTGAATTCATACCACCACAATATAACTTAGAAATCAAATTCCCTGCATAGCTCTCAACAGTATTGCAATTATTTTGCTGGTGTGACTAGTTCCATATTCTAGTGCAACTTTGAACATATCTTAGAGAATGAATTTCCAACATAGCTCTTGACAATATTGCGCCTATCTTCTCAATGGAGCTAGTTCTATATTTCTAGTGCAACTTTGGAGGGGTAAACTTATTGTTCGCAGGAGCAAGAAGGTAGCAAAGAGGTTCCAAAGTTTATAGAAGGCCGATGAAACTATCGCAACAAAGGAATGGTTGGACATGATTGTTGCAACGATCATCATGCCATGTAAAGGTGAAGTACACGAAAGAATAGAACACAAAGATGAGAAATTGAAATAATTTCAACATGGAGTACACTATCAACCCATATATGAGAGTTTGAATTAAGCTATAAGGGATTTCACTACTAGACCCACATGACTGCACACACAAAAGACATGGATGATATATGCAGCATCCGATGAAATAACATGTGAATCCAACTAATGTGTCGATGCAACTAACATGTGAATGTAGAAAAATTGAGAATGTATGTTGTGATCATTTTGGAAGACCACACTAGCCAAAGAAACTACTGCATTACCTCATAGATCAACCACCTAGGGTAGGCCCCCAGTCTTCCATTTCCTCAACCACTACAAGCACAATATGCACAATTATCAGCCTCTAACAAAAGGTCTGTTACAAGACCTTGTTGCCCTCAAGCTTGCCCAATAAATAAGAGAGTGCAGTCTTGAAGCAGCATTAAAAATTTTCTAGCTAATGGTCTATGGGATCAATAGAGATAAGACACAAAATTTTGTATGAAAGGCTAGTTATGCAAGGAGATCATAATCCCCTCCTATGGTTAGCCTCCTTCACCTATAGCGAGAGTCTAAGTAGGTAGTGCACAAACTAGTGGGACACATGAGTACAAAAATGACCAAACGCCCTTGTTGCCTAGAACCCATTGATCTTATTTTCTTCCACCCCCTTGTTGCCCATAACCCATTTTGGCTCCCTTGCCCTCCATTTTCCCCCTCTTGGCTAGGCCCTTCCACTCCTTTACTACCACTAGCCACTTCTTATCACTTGGATAAAGCGTACTATCAAATTTTGGAATAAACACACCCCTTATGTTAGTTTGATAGGGCTACAAATTCTAACCCCTCCTATATTTACAAATCTACAAGTCCAACCAGTTAAATAACCCCTCTTTTTGAATGCATGTGGTACATTAACGCATTGTAGGGTGCACCCCCTGAGTGCTAGGAAATATCCATTGTAAGCCATGCAAATGACATTAGATGGTCATGACACTTTGCACAAGCCTTGAAATCACCTATTTTAAGGCTTGTCCAAAGTGTCATGCCCATAAAATACTAGTTGCATGGGTAGAAGCACATCAATGCATGCTTTCAATCCTCATGCATGATGCATGGTGAAAATCTAGGAAATATCCATTCCAATCCATGCAAATGACATTAGATGGCTATGATACTTTGCATAGGTCATTAAAATCACCTAGTTTAAGGCTTGTGCAAAGTATCTTGCTTATAAAATGTCATTTGCATGGCTAGAAGTTGACATATGCATGTTTTTCAATGCTCGTACATGATGTGTGGTGAGAAACTAGAAAATATCTTATCCAAGACATGCAAATAACATCGAATGGCCATGATTATTTGCGTAGGGATTTAACTCACCTTGTTTGAGTATTATGCAAAGTACCATGCATATTGAATACCATATGCATTGCTAGAAGTACAACAATGTGGTAAAAAGGAGCTACGATAAAAAAAGTCAGCATGCACCCTAAAACAAGGCCTCCTAGCTCCAAGATATTGTAATCCAATACGAGTCACCAATTTTTAAACTTAATCAAGAACTAGAAGTGAGAGAAGTACAAAAATTTTTACGAAATGCAAAAAAAATGGAAAACTTTGTTTTCATCTCGGTATAGGTGCTAGTATATACATTTGCCTATACCAACTCTGATAAACTTTCAAAAAGCTTATCCAAATGCTTCTATTTTTTCTGTGCCTCTCTTGTTTCAACTCTTGCCGGCTTTTTTCCTCTTTCTCATGACCTTGCCACCATCTCCCTACCCTCCCCTACCATCCAAAAGTCGACATATGAGTCCAAAATTAATGAAATAAGTGTTATGTGTCCTGTCTTCCAATAGCTAACTGCAACACTCTTTCTCAACCATGGTCTCCTGAGTATGGCTGGGTAACTCTTGCCTGTATCTTCAATTTCCACTACATAGAAATTAACAGTGGTGGTCAAGCCATTGACAGTGATGGGCAAATCCTCAATGACTCCCAGGGTGGTGAGTCGTTGACCATCTACTACCTTGATTCGAGTGGAGGAACGCCTTGTACATTTCAAATTCAATTTCTTCATGATTCTGGGCACCATGATATTACATGTAGCTCCCCCATCAACACACACACTTTTGACATGGCAATTATCTGTGATGATATCTACTGTATGTGGGTGCCGATCAATTTCTTCAAAGATAGAAGAGACCTCTCGTACCTTTCCCTTTTTCTTGCTCCTCCTTGTTGAGAGCCCTTGCTACAGCTCACGTCTCACCTTAGGGCTTAATGCTATTAGTTGAGGGAGCGTGATGCTCAAAGACCGATGAGCAAGGTCTTGAATGACCGAATAGTCCTCTTGCCCTGAGCCGATGGGAAAATCCGAGGGCGACCACTTTCTCCTGCGAGATCTTTTAGTCTTCTCTGTTGGTGGGTATGCCATCTCAACATCTGAGGGCTCTAAGAAGGACACCTTCTTTCTGGGGTGGCCCGGTCCACGGTTCAGAGAGGGGTCCAAGGTGGTACGACTTCTTTTCCGAAGGTCAAGGCTCTCTATGTTAGAATCCTCAGTGCCTGATTCACTTAGAAGATTCACCCTTGGAATATTGGGACATTCCGTGTGATAATGACCCTTCTGGTGGCACTCGTAGCACACAACATTGGCATGTTCTCTTGGAGGGTGATTGGATTGATTTCTGATGCCCACCATCTCAAGCCGAAGAATTCAGGGCCTTGGCTAGGTCATTGACTCTAGGTTCTTTAGCAAGAGGGGCCTCTTTAGTTGGAGGGGCCGAGGGAGTAGAAAGGAGGGGGGCTCGTGGGCGAGGCTGGGGAAATCTTTTAGGCGGAGGGTGATGATATACACCTTGTTGAGGGTAAGCATCTAAGGGAGGACCATACATTTGAGGTGGAGGTAGTGGATACATCCTTGATGGGGGGTGGGAGTATGCCCCTAGCGTGGACCCCCCACATTGTTGTTGCTAGAGCGGAGGGGTTTGCGGGGGGTCAGGCTGAACTTTATCAAACTTTTGAGCAATCCCATGTGCTAGCACCATAGTTTTTGGATTCTCCCATTTAAGCTTGAGGCGAAATTCATCACTTGCTCCTGCTACAAGGTAGCCCACCACATGTTGAGTCATTCTAGCTCGAAATCTGACATTATCCTCCTATGGCAATTAAATGGTCCGGGAGCACAGCCGCTCGATCCACATATCGACGCACCGTCTCACCTTCTGACTGCTTCAAGTTTGCCACCTACAAGTACACATTCTCCGACTCCTCTTCTTTGTTGCTGAAATACTCAATCATCACTGTTGTTAACCTTGGCCAACTTTGGCGAACGTCGTCGGCCTGCTTCTCATACCACACTTGAGCCAAACCCTCTAGAAATGTGGGAAGAACCAATAGCCATCTATCTTCAGTAAGAAAGTTGAGAGAAACACAACGGCGCTTGAAGGCCACAAGATACTCATTTGGATTCTCTTCAACCCATCCACAGAACACGGGAATGTCAGCCATGCTTGGAAAATGGAAAAGAGAGAGACAAAATGAGGCTTATCTATGAGCAAACAATGGAAAGAGGTAGCTTGAACTGAAAATCAAGTGAAGATACATCCACAAAGCACACATAGGTAGGGTAGGGTGTGACTAGTGTATTGTGAAATACTACACGGGAAGAATCTTCAGTATAGAATAGCTCATAGACAATCTTAAAAGGACCAACCCTCATGATATCACATGCATCTTTACAAGCGAGGGTTTGAGACACGGTGCTGCATGAGGTTGTTCATCAAAGCAAACAAGAATGCCATGACAAATGTCAATAGTTGGAGAGCTTGCACATCACCTTTAGCTTCTTCCAGTTCTTATAATCACCATGCTATTTCTTCAAGGGGTGTGCGGTCTGGCATCCTTCTTTTGAGCAACGTCCTTGAGGACCTTTCTGATGATCTTCCAAAGTCGGTAAACTCGTATCAAATATGCCCAACACTTAGTTTCATGATGACCACATCCTTTGCATTCCTTACAAATGATCACCCTCCTTCATGGCTTGTGGCTTTGTTGGGGCGGTTCTTCCACTCGCGTCATGCGTGATTGAAGTAGAAGCTTCACGTGCCAAGAAATCAGCAACTAGATTTTGAGCTCAAGGGATATGCTGAATTTTTACCTCTTCAAATTGGTTGCAAAGTTCCAATGCTTGTTGATGTCCATTAGGAAAAAAGGGAGCTCATTTTGGGGCCTTTTACGGTTTGGAAAAATAAGCTCTCAACCAATCAATAGAAGGCCAACGTAACGTTGAAAATTCACGAAAATAAGAGAAAATAGAAAAAAGAAACAATACTTTATGTAAGTACAAGCGTGCTACATTAATGAGGAGATTGGTTTTTTATTCGTAGAAGATCTTTGGACAAGAAGATAGAATCTAAACTGACATTTTATCTGACAAGATCCTTCCCGCTTCCACCTTCCTTTGAATTTTCAAATATTGTGCCGCCTTTCGTGCGAAAGGTCTACCATTCTACACCATTGCCTCATTGTGCAACTGCCTTCCTTTTCCAAAACTGCTCCCTTGATCCTGTTTGGCGTAGAGTAAGATGTTTCTCGTCTACTGTCTGTTTGCCCACTTTCTCTTTCTTGAAACTTCAAATTGTTATCTTAGTTACATTACTTTGCTATTGTTACAGATTCAGAAAATCTCCATGGTGAACCAAAACCACGGCCGTTCTTGTGCAAGACGCTCTGTGGATGATAATGCTACGAAGGCAGAATTATACCAAACATCCTTACCCCGTCGACCTGCTTCTTCTATTTCGTCGGTAGAGAATTCAAGTACAGTCAAAACAGAAGGAACTTGGAAAAGGTTTAGTGTTTCGAAAGGAGCATGGGTGCTCATGCAACCTAGCAAAAGAAAAAGACCCCAGACAAAAAACATTTTCTTGGCATCGTGGAAGGGAAGAGTACGAGATTTTAAAATCACCAAAGGGAAGATATCCGTGAAAGAAGTTTTGATTCAGCACGTGTATATGCATAAAGAACTTGTCTTGCGAGACTATCCAAAAAATCTTCCGCAACACAGGCCTAATTGTATATTTTTCTATTCTGGTTTTTTCCTTCATGAGGTGTATGGATTTTTAAGATGAAGCTTTCTCTCTTAACTTATTGACATTCTTGTGTTGTTTTATTTCAGATTTATATCCTTCATCGTATGAGACATGGCAAAACATCGATTGTATTCTGGGATTTATAGATGTTCTGCATGGATCGATAGGAGAACAACAATACCAAGGTCGATGTGCAACAGAGCTAGCTCAGTCGGGTATATTTTTTACTGATCATTTTTATCAGTTGCTGGACAAAGCTAACACACATGGTGTATTAATAAAACAAGACCTTCCGGCGTGGAATTCGGTGGATTGGCCTCACCCACATTCTAGTGTTACAGAGGCATATAGGGCGAAGCTTTTTACAGAAGTACAGAAAGCTCTGAGGCCCAATATTGCCACTAGGATAGTAAAAATTTCTTTGTGCATGCCTCTCACAGTTTTTGTAGACTTGTTTAATACCTTTCCAGTAAAGGTTTCAAAAACAATGCTCACAGTTAAAGCAACAAATTCGGCATGCATGCCACAATTTTTGGATAAAGGTTGGGATAAGAAGACATGTAGTTCAGTGTTTTGTGAGGTGGTCCAACCTTCTATGCAACTGAAGTACATGGTTGCATCACAAAATTTTATTTTCTCTTTTTATTACAAGCGCAGTCGAATGCTAGGTTCAAAGCTTGTCCCAATGGACCAAGATGAAGAGTCGTTTGGTGCACAAAATAAACTTATTGATATTGATGTTATTGAGAATGGTGATGTGGTAGCCAGTATCTCGTTAAGAGAATGTTGCTCCCTAGCTCAATTACGCAGTGACATTCTGTTTGAGACTGAAGGTTCTATCTCAAACGACTTTTTATTTATCTACAAGAACAGAAAGGTACACCATCTGATTTATCCTAGTCTCTATAAGCATTGCTATTAGTTTTATTTACCACTCTAATTCATATTGCTTTTTTGCAGTTACTCAGAAGAAGAGAGAGCTCAGTTAAATGCAAAGACATAGAAAATTTTAAAATTGAGATCACACATACTCCATAAAGAAAGGTTTTGTATTCAATCAAGTAAGATTTTGTACAGAATTGTTTAGCTGAATCTGTAGAACATATTTCTAACATCCATTTTCTATTTATGTACAGTTTCATCCAGAGGCTGCTCTACATTTTCTAGAGGATCTTCTCTCTGCTGCTCCATCCTGTCCGTGCTCCATCCTGTCTCCTCCACTGCCCCAGAAGCCTCTCTTTGCTGCTTCTCCACCTTCTCCTCAACATCAGCAGCAGGTCTTTGCTCCTGTGTCTGCTCCTCCTCAGCACTCTGTGATTGCTCCTGTGGCTTCTGGTCCTCAACATCAGGTGCTTCATATGTGGGATCAAGGTGTATGACACCTTCATGTACTTTAGAGCTTTCACCCAGCTCCACAGTAGCTGCTACAATAGGTCTGGGGGAGGCATAGCTCAAAAACCTCAAAATTGTATGAGCTCTAAAATTATGTACATAGTTGGGGCTGAAGCTATCCTCTTTCATCTGCAATGGCAGAGGATAATTTAGAACACTTTGTATCATGAATTATATTCAAGCTAAATGAAAAGTATTTTTCCTTACCAGATCTGGCTGTTCCTTTTCAAAGTAGCTTGAAAGTATATATTTTGCATTGATCAGCACCCTCCATCCACAACTACTTGAATCATTTTGTTGTGGTGTCTGGACAGTTAGAAAAAAATGTTAGAAACTGTGAGCATCAGCACAAAACAAAATTATTCAATAAGTTCAAAGACATAGCATTTAATAGACTTTTTACCTCTAGACTTAATGGCTCTATTGAATCCAACAGAGAGACATTTGGAGGACAATGATCCAATGCATCTAATAGCCTTCTAATACAACTGCAATATGTATAATTTAGTTAGTATGGTATCAAAATAATAAAGTTTTGAGTTCAAAAAGCACACACAGTACTTACAATTTCAGCTCTCTGTGTGTGTTTTTTAGAGAGTTGAATAGAAAGCACTGCTTCTGCTGGATGTCAATAGACACAAAACTCCAGTGGTCACTGCATAAGGAAAAAAGCATAAGCAAATGAAAGGCTACAAGAGTTCCCAATATTAAAGAAGAATCTTAAAAGAAGTAGTCACCCACATACCTGCTATGATATGGAAGTAGCAAAATGTCAATTACTTCAAAATTGCAGTGTTTGAACCAGCTGGAAATACTCATGGGAGTCTCTTTTGCATCTCTTAATCTAGAAGAAATGGCTGGATCAACAATATGGACTGTATGTTGTACAGAGGGATGAAGCCAGCTTCTCATCATGCTGCATAGGATCAGAACATAATTAGGGTAGGTTATAAAAGAGTTACAAGGAGGATTGATTTGCAAAAAATGTAAAATTTAAAGAGACTTACTAGAGCATTGCAAGAATGAGAGTATCTGAGCAATACTCATTCTTGTTAGCCAATGCTGCTAAGCATTGTTTTGTCAAATCAAAATCATTGACTGAAACTTCATCCTCAATATGTACAACTACATCAGGGCCCAGCTCCTTCAACCTTCTATGTATGTGTAGCTCCTTCTTTCCAGTTTCCACATCTATCACAGATTTTGTTTCTTTTACTTGCTGCTTCAGTGAGTCCTCATAAGCAGCCTTCCCTCTGGTGTTCTTTGAGTGTGTTACCTCAACAACCTTTACCTCATCAACCTTGACCTTCCTTGTGGGTGGAATTAGCAATATATCTCTCATTTTGATGTCCTGCCATTCCACAGGATGAACCAGCTTGTCATATCTCCATCTCACTCTGGACAAAGTGTTGAAATCTTTGGCCATCAAAGTCACCCTGTGAGCATGGGCTGCTACAAGCATTGCATCCTCAAAATATTTCTCCAGGTAATCCTCTGCCATTTCCTGCAAGGAAAGAATGGCAGTTCTATTCCACCTGAACCCAAGGTTCCAACTGTCACAAATTTCTCTCACCAGTCTTTGAAAGGGTGCTTTGGGTATTGCAAAACCTATGGCTTTCTGTTGCCTCCTTATTTCCCTAAGCACACTTGCACCCTTATTCAATCTTTTGGCCTTTTGCTTGAGCAAGCTCATTGGCTTACCCTTCCTGCCATGTGAAGCTCTTCCCTTTGGAGGCACACTAAACTTCTTGGAACCTGTCCCAGCTGCTGTTGCTGCAAGACCTGGTCCTTTGCCAACTTGCCTTGCAGTTGATTTGGTCCTTGCCATCACTCTGAAAAACTGCATACAAAGGATTGGAAAGAGATCAAAGACATGAAGAACATGTTCTAACAAAGAAAAGGCAATCACAGGGGTGGTAGAAGCCAAATAGAGAAATTTGCAATAAAATGCGATATGAGCAGTTTGGAATTTCAAACAGGTCCACATCGCATTTTGCTGCAAATTTTTTAAATGAAATGCTGATGCACTCCTACAGTGATTTCTATGTTTCTCCAACCAAATACAGTATGAATGGAGGTCATCCAAGAAGATCACATGCAAATATCACACTTGAAAATCTGCATTCCTCCAGTGATTTCTCTGTCTTGGTTTGAGCCTATGCATTTCCATACAGGATGTAATTTTTCTATTTTAGGCAAGAAGATTGCAGAGACTAAGGGGAGTCACACAACCAGACATGTTCTCATGAAGAAAAGGCAATCACAGAGGTGGAAGAAGCCAAATACACAAATTTGCAATAAAATGCGATATGAGCAGTTTGGAATTTCAAACAGGTCCACATCGCATTTTGCAGCAAATTTCTGAAATGACATGCTGGTGAACTTCTACAGTGATTTCTTTGTCTCTCCAGCCAAAAACAATATGAATGGAGTTTATGCAAGAAGACTACAGCTATGGAAGTCAAAAAACCAGAACATGTTCTCACAAAGAAGGCAATCACAGGGGTGGAAGAAGCTAAATAGAGAAATTTGCAATAAAATGCGATATGAGCAGTTTGGAATTTCAAACAGGTCCACATCGCATTTTGCTGCAAATTTTCTAAATGACATGCTGGTGCACTCCTGCAGTGATTTCTATGTTTCTCCATTCAAATACAGTATGAATGGAGGTTATGCAAGAAGATCACATGCAAATATCACACTTGAAGATCTGCTTTCCTACAGTGATTTCTTTGTCTTGGTTTGAGTCTATGCATTTCCATACAGTATGTATTTTGATTATTTTAAGCAAAAAGATTGCAGAGACTAAGGGGAGAACCCATTGTTCCTGACCTGGAGTCTATCTGTGGATGTGCTGTGCTGCTGAGGAGTAATTTGTGCTGAGGATGATTCTGTGCTGCTGGACAAGATGCTGATGCTGCAGAGGCAAGAGAGCAGAGACTGGAGGGCAAGAGTTCTAAAACAGGATACCACAAAGAAGTGCAAATAGAATTAAAGAATCACTAAATCCCACACGTGTGGAATCTAGTCGTTTTTCACACGTGTGGATGGGACCCAGATCTCTTGGAGTTTGAAATCTGGCACGTGTGAAAGTACACTTTATTCCTTGGAACTTGTGCCATTCATTATTTCATCATGAATACCACAACCACTTTTCCCTCCCCTGGATTCCAATCTCTCATCCCTGCCACGACTCTCTCCTGATCCTTTCTCTCTGATTCTCTCCTACCCAGTACACTGCATCTAGACTGCAACCTGCCTCAGATCTCCAGGTTACCTAGAGTGCAAGGTTCAAGCTAGAGAAAGAGCAGGAGATTTACCAGTGCAACTCATTCAGCATGGAAAAGGAAAAAAAAGGTCAGAGTTCTAGTTTGGTTTCAATGTTTTTCAACATTTATTTCTTCCATCCATTGGATTTTTTATGTCCCAATGTCTTCACTCAGCTCCATCCTTCTTCCACAATGTGGTAAATCACCCAGAAATTAGATTGTAGGTTGATATGAACAGAACCAAGAAATTTGCAACAAAATGCGAGGAGAGTGGTTTGGAATTCTCTAAACAGCCCATCTCGCATTTTGCTGCAAATTCCTCTTGTGGACTCCTTGCTCATGAAAATTTTCATTCATTCCATTTTTTCTCTTGCATATGAGAGCATAGTGTCCAGGAATCACTGAAATGATCCAAGTGCTTGATTTGACATGCACATGAACAGAACTTGAGAATTTGCAACAAAATGCGAGGAGAGTGGTTTATAGTTCTCTAAACAGCCCATATCGCATTTTGCTGCAAATTCCTGTTGTTGACACATTCTTCATGAATAGTATCACTCATTCCATTATTTCTCTTGTATATGAGATCATAGTGTCCAGGAATCACTGAGATGAACTAAATTCTTGATTTGACATGCACATGACCAGAATTTGAGAATTTGCAACAAAATGCGAGGAGGGTGGTTTACAATTCTCTAAATAGCCCATATCGCATTTTGCTGCAAATTCCTGTGTATTATTTGTTTCTCACTTCTACCTCATTAATTTGCTACCTTTAGCCCTGTGGAGATCTTCTTTGATGATGAGAAATGTTTTTGTTTTGGAACAGCTGGCTCCCAGGCCCCACCTTTCAAGAGGAAGCTGGACTTTTCTGCTGCTATAATAAAACCTCAGCAATCACCAGGTGAGTAATGAGATGTCATGAAGGAATTATCTGGTGATATACAATGCATTCACTGATTGCTTATGTCAGCATATAGAATTCATAGTATATAAGTTTTTGAACAGGAAAAAAGAAGAGGCTGGAGCAGAGTGCTGATTCTTCCAGCAAAAAACAAATGGAACCAGAAGAGGACAGTTCTCCAGATTTGCTCCTATTTGAGTTTCTTCACAAATGCAAGGCTCAGAGTAACTTCCATTTATACCACAGTATTTTCAACATGGAGTTCTCAATGAGCTCTGTACTGGAGCAACACAAAGATTTTCTTTCAGACTATTGGGATGCCTTCAAAGAACTGACAGAGGCAGGAAGAATTGTGGGAGGTGAAAAGGTTTTTGTGCACATTAATCATATTGTCTCCAATGACAGGCTGAGGTACCATGTGAGCAGAAGATTTGACAGCCTGCCTGATCACTTTAAATTCAACTGTACTTTGCACACCAGAAAGTGCAGAGTGCTGGAGGAGAGCATGGCATTTCTCATGTACATTGTCTTCAGTCAGGAGTCTTTGGATGAACAAGGGCAGGAAACAGAAGAAGAAGACACATCTGAAGCTTCTGAAAAGGAGGATGTTTCTTTGGGCTCTGAAATGGCAGAGCAAGAAGAAGATATCAACCTTCAGGATGAGGGGCTGCAAGTGGCTGCTCTTGACCTTGTTCAACTGAGGAATAAAACTCTGAGGGGAGCAGAGCCAGTTGAAGATTTTGATGTTCAAAGCAGCAACTATGCAGTGCCCATGCTTCCAGGTGTGTTGATTGGTGGAAAGGATTATGTTTTCCTCCATGATATAGAGTATATGTTTGATTTGAGGGAGGACTATGCCATTTCCCTTATTGCCCAGGCTTCAAGGCTTGACAAGGAGGTTGGCATAGAGGATGACCAATCACTTCTGGCTTTGGAAACAATGTTTGATCCTGTAGAGGCCCTTTCATTTTGTTTCAAAGAGGCTGAAAAGTTCCAAGAGCCAGATGAAGCTGCCTTCCAGCTCACACAGGAAGCTATGAATCTCCCAGCTCTATACACAGAAAAGACTAGAGAAGAGGCTGTACAAGAAGGGAGAGGGATAAATCTTTGGAAAGATGAACTGCTTGTTGCTGATGAAAATGAGAAGGTACTTCAAATCATATACTTTGACTTCTGCTTAACTTTAGTTTTGTAGGTTGTGTATTGTCTCACTCCAATCCTTTGATATGTTGCAGCTACAAATTGAGGATGACACATTCCTCCAGAGATCAAGTGGAAGCAGGCAGGTTGGGTTTCGCAAAATGTCAGGCCTAGCTCATTATATTCATGATCTAGGCAGTGCCAAGATCTTGATTTACCATAGGCAGTTGAGCACCAATGGAGAAGCCATTGTTTACTTCCTAAAATGTTTGTCCAGGGCTTTAGGTGGACATGCTCTTTCATGGCAAAAGGAAAAGATCATTTTGATAGAGAGGTTGTCTGCCATAGATATATTTGGAGATTATGTGAATAAGCAGGCCTCTAGGGCCGCTTACTTTTTGTCTTACACTTCTTATGCATTAGCATGTGGTGTTAAGGACCCCAAATATCTGGAGGGCTATGGAAAACACCAGCTTGTAAGGTTTCGAGAGCCACCCATGATTGCATCAGGCCACACAATCCAAGAAGAGGAACAGGTGGAGAGAGCTGAAGAAAAGGATAAAGAGACAGTCAACATCAAGCCAATAAAGAAGAAAAAGACTCCAATCAAGATCAAAAAGAGAGTTCCGATGAACAGGCCCTGGGAGAAATAGGATTTAGTCATCGAATATAGCACAAACATTATATTAAATTTGAACTGATTTGTATAAAGTCTTTGATATCTGGTCTGATCTTGTATAAATGATTAATAAGTTGATGATGAAATGATTTGTATATTTACATAGAGTGGTGTCGTTAAATATTAAATGAAGAATATATTGAAATTGTAAACAAATTGTATTAAGTTCAGATCATATGTTTCACATTGAAATTTTTTTCATGCATAACACCAAGAGTCACTTGTTCCACTAAAAAAATTTATATTGAATGAGTTTGAAAACATGTGGACATAACCCCAATATGTTACAAATGAGTCCTATTCATGTTTACTTGTCCATTTATGGTTTCTAAATATCTTCGATTCCCTCCACTGTCTATGTCTCTCTGCTGCAATTGAATTGTCTAGAGCTTGTCTTCGTCTTTGCTTTTGGGCTAGAAGAAAAGCAAGCTTGATTTTGGAGCTAGCAACTTTTCTTTTAGCATGCAGCCTTTGTAGTATGCCTCGGTAAAACCATTGGAAGACTTCCTTCAGACTATTCGCCTTCTGACTCCCTCCATAGTGTTGTGTGTGTCTAAAAAATGCATTACGTGCCATGTAGTGAGACTTCTCCATGCCTTGGGTAGACCAAATAGCTGGGCATCCATACTTTTTGACAAAATAGGGAAGGTGGTTGTATATGATATGCTGTAAGACATAAGAATGCATAGTAAGTAATAAAAAAAAGAGGATCACACTTAAGTAAAAGAAAAAGACAGAACCTTACCATGTAGTGAGTTATATTGCAGGCTGTCCACGCGTCTTTCATTGACTTCCCAAAATGTTTAATTGCCTCCTCAAAGTTCTTGTAATCACTCTTTGTCCATGTTACTTTGTCACAGAACATGAAGAGTTGATCAAGAGACCTCCACACCTCTGCCTTCCTATTTCGTGCTTCCCCATCAGCCTCATGATCTTTCACAGCATTATGGACTTGCTTCCACAATCCATAATTAATCTTTGAAACTGCTCTACCTTGCCTTACTTGCTTAATGTGTTTGGGTCGAGACAAGAATCTTCTTGCCTTAACACCACCAATAGAGGGCTTGATTGGTACCTCCTTGCCATTGGTAGACTTTTTAAAATCCTTTGTGATTTGAACATCTCCTCCATGCAGACCTATATCGGATAACACTTTTTCCAATGCTTGAAGAGCATCCTTTCTATTTTTTTCGGGACGGAGTTTCCAAGCAAATCCAATATATAAAAATACCAATTTCTCAATAATTCGACATAGACCATGCAATGTGCAGATGTGAACATTACATAGTGGAATGTCCAGAATGGCCTTGAAGTCAGGGTCAACTTTATCTCTATTAGGTGCTCTCTTCCACCATTTTGAATCCATTACTTGAGCTGATTCTTTGCAGTAAAGACAAGGAGACTTTGAGTTGCCTCCTTTACTAATGTTATACATGCACTTAAGTGTTTTAAGATCCCCGGCCATGTGCCACTCGACTTGAAAATCACCTTTTCCTGCAACATGGAGATTCTCGCCTTGCACTTGTCTTTTGATTATTGTTGGTATTTCCGTGTGATGAAACACCCAATCTAGTGTTTCATGGTCTTCGGTCTTCACCTGCGAGATTATAGAAAACAAAAGTATTACTATATCAGATTTGAAAACAATGATCAAAATCAAGTATAAAACAGCCCATGATCATACCTGGAACGAGCCTAACCACCATATGTGTTTCTCTGACTGCACACTAAAATACTTCGAACTCGCTTCAGTCAATGATGTATCAATCGCTCCATTCATCAATGTAATAGTAACTCTTTCCATTTTCTTTTCCTTTACAACCTCACACTCATCCAGTTTGATAACAAATTTCAAAATGCCTTTGCACTCCTCAAATGTTATTCCATAAAACTCGACCATTCTTTTTTGAAGTTGTTGCAGATCTAAAAATATATTGTTCCAAGGATCATACACAGTGGTTCCTTTAACACCATGAAATATTTCTTCAATGGATATACTGCCCAATAAATTCATCTATACTTTCATTCAAATGACCTCTTATCCTCCACACGGTTGCTGGATTTGGCAGTAAAACTCGTTTAATCCTTTGATCTTTCAAAGTTGAGGATATCGCATGGAAAATCGAACTATATCCCTTCCTGCTAACTCCACTAACATCAAGAGCCTCTTGGATTATAGTGCCATCAACTTGATTATTGGATACAAAGTCCTCTACAACATTGCGTTTGACTGTTTTGTATTTTTTTTCCTCAATCAAACCTTTTGCTACACCGCAAGAAAGCAATCCTTTCATTTGTTTAACAGGAAGAAGGTTCGGGTCCATATTTTCTTTTGCAGGCTCCAATAATTTCCTGTAATAACAACATTATATGACTATATTATTCAGCACCTCCATTCTTATTTTGCGACAATCAACGAAATAGATATAGTCTGGAAGAGAGCCTTTTTGAGTATACAAAATGATAAATTTCAATCTAACCTTGCTTCCTGAATTCGTCGCTTGCATCCACCAGTCCCAGCCTTCAAATTTGCAATGTTTTTAATCTTCCGGCTACGTTGTCTGTCTCCAAGCACGGTTCTCTTCTTTCTTGCTCTTGTCAATTCTTTTTTACTCTTTGAATGCTCCTCGATTTCATTCTGCAACTGCTGCTCCAATTTTGCACGAATGGCTATCTCCTCCATCTTGGCCCCCTTTTCTTGTAGGTACATCATTTTATACGTTTCCGCAAATGCAGATTGCGCTGAAATATAACCAAGAAGTCCATTTTGTCCATCGCCGGCAAACCTCAGTAATGTGGTGGGATTGACAAATGGAGGTGTAGAGTTTTTTACTTGACATTTTGGATATATGCTTCCGTCGCACCATAAGTCAATATGTTGAAGCCCTTCTCTTCTCATATTTTCCCGCTGTTGAGCATTCAGCACCGTATCCTTTCGTCTTTTTTGTGCTGGAGCATATTGTTCTTCCAAGTCGATGTGAAGATGGTGTAATCGCTTCTTCTGAGATAGTGACTCACTAGTATCGGCCATTTTTTGTGCTCCTGAGGTTGCGAAGTTTGTTTTTCAATCTCATAGTCGTTTTGTAACATGAATCGTGGAAGTGTGGCGGTATCCATGTGAATATTTTGAAAACTTGCAATCACTAAGTTCAGTGATGGACTCTTAATGAAAGACCTGCACACGTCGGCCAAAGAGATGCGGAATCTTTGGTAAACAAAAAAAAATCTAAGAGGATATTTAATACAAAATCGTGTTAGTCAGACAAAAGATTATCTTATTCCTTTTTGAATTGACAGTTCTGTAGTCCTTACTGACAAATCTGAGCCACGTTTCCGTATTTTACTATTTTTGAGGTCTTTTAGGAGAGAAATAAATCAAAAAATAGTGAATTTCTTACAGGGCCCCAAAATGAGTTCCCTTTTTCCCTAATGATAGAACCAAGCCTTTGCTCCGCACCTTCCACCTTCCACTAACTTTTTCACACACTAGTTGAGAATCTCCTTACACCTCAATTTGCTTGATGCGATGTTCTTGTGCCTTTTGTAGCCCAAAAATGAGTGCCGAGTACTCAGGTTGGTTGCAAGTACTTGCAGGTGCAGACTTGCTATAACAATACTCCTCACCACCCAGTGAAGTGAGCTTCACACCCATGCCAGCAGCCTTGGTCGAAGGTTTGTAAGCTCCATCAAATTGAAGGATCCAAGATGTCATCACACCAAGACTAAAATCCAAACATCCCAAGTTTCTTGGTAGTCCAAGATAGGTAGAAGGAGAGGGTGGGGAGAATTCAATACTTGAGCCAAACGTTTAGCACCAAATAAACTTGCAATCCTTTGTTGATAGTTTATCTTTAGACCAGGAAAGAATTACAACTTGAAGCTCAAAATGAGGCACAAAGGTTTGATTAGGTACAAAGGGATTCCTTGGTCGAAACATTACCAACCATAGCCGAGCCCTAGAAACCTTTGTAGTGAGATTGAGAATAAACCATTCAAGATGAGCTTATCCACAGGAATTAATAAGCAGATGTGCCAAATCTCCCCCCAAGCTTGGGGAGCATCCGACCTTTCGAAGAAGGAAACCCTTTTAATTATCTCCAAAGCAGCAAGTAGCTCGATCACCACACAATGAGTAGAATTGAAATCAAAGTCCTCCCAGCGTATCACTAGTTCTTCACCTTGAACCATCCACGGTGTATCATCCCACCCATCGTCTCCTTGAGCAATGCACTGTACAATCAGTTGTTGAAGATCGACATGAAGATCAAGAAAGAGATCTCGCCCATTGGTAGCCGTAAGATGCAGAGGACCAGGTACCAAATCCTTGAAGTCATCGAGAAATGACATAAATATCCACCCTCCTCGTGTGGCGTGCATCCAAGGAGTGAACTTGAAAAATTTCCGAATCTGCGATCTAGTAGGAGATGTGAATAGAGCACATGAAATGAAATACTTTTGCTTTTTACAGCAAGAGGAAACTCCTCGCGGTTAGAGAGTTACAGTTCCAGAGAATTCAATAAATAAGCAAAATCATTACATTTTCATCACTTCCTATTTGTTGGCCCAATGATAAGTCTCCCTAGCCCAGGAAACTATCACGATCTATCCGTGACGCACGTGGGTGTACACAGTAGACACGCAAATTCACGCGCAGGGATTCAGAGGGAGCACAAATGTTACAGTTTTGTAGATGCGACTGGTACGAGCAGAAGATTCGCCAGTCAGAATACATGTAGGAACCGTGAGCAGAAAGCAGGCAGACTGGAAGCACAGAAGCAGGGAGGTTTTGTAGCCGAAGAGACAGGGAAGGCACATAGTTTGGAGGTGCAAAAGTAGAGAACTGCACACGGAAGAGGCCACACCCAGTCATAGGAGTAACAGATTTTACACCACTAGCCGTGGAGATTTCGATCCCAGTAGCCATACCATTTTTGTTACCTAGAAAAGAAATCAAGACAAGAGGCTAGACACTAAGCATGGCGACGCTCAAGGGCCATAGAGAAAAGGAGAACGTGAGGGCGAAACGTTATCATGGGTGGGAAAAAGGGATTAGAAGGAGAGGGAATGAAGAGGGAGACTATGGCACAAGGGAAAAGGGAGAGGGGAAAGAGAAGCATGTACATGATGGGAGGAGGAATGTAAAGATGGAGACATTAAGGGAAGAGGGCCATGCTTTATTTGAAAGGAAGGGGGAAATCAATTACAAGAATGAGCATGTCCCCTCAAGGAATAGCCCCCTCCTTTTATAGCCAAGAGAGGGGGTCTCTCCCAATAAATGCATCCTCCCAGATGCATGGTGTGTGTGGAAGAGTCTCCCATGTGGGCTAGGTGGTTACGCACTCTCAATTGTGTGCAATAATGCTTGGCTACATTTTTCCACATATATCAACTCCCATATCCCAAGTCTATGATACTCCCTTGGTCTCTTCCCAATTTTGTAATACGTTCAAACATCTAGGAGGACAAGTGGAGGGTTGGCACAAGGAATCTTGCCACCTCATCCTACTTTCCCCATTATTTAACTTGCATTCTTGGACCTTCTATACCTCCCCCACATGGGCCTATCCTATATGGAGGGAATAACCCAATACAATATCCATCTCCACCTATTTTATATTACTTCTCCTAATATAGACTTTGGGCCATATCTCACTAAATGCAGGCATGGGACTGCCTAGGTGGAGGGGTGGGACATGGAGAAACCATGCCACCTTACATTTTATAATATTACTACCATGGATTATGTACATTATACCTTATGGGTCATCTTATGTGGAAGGGTGGCACATGGTCATGCCCTGCCACCAACCCTGGGCCCTATGCACATCATATTTTATTATACTATTGCCACACATACAAATACACACACATATTAATGCCTTTTTCCTTAGACAAATTTATCCATAAAAGTGGGCACACCCTTGAGTTCGGTGCCAGCACTCATGATGATACTAATTTTTGGGCACACCATTGGATTATCCTGCACAACCTGGACCATGGAGGTACTAGCCATCTTCCCCATTGTATTTTACTCCACTCATTGGAAATCTCAATCTTGAGATTCCGAGCATTCATTCTCCCAATGTCCCTTCCCCAAACAGAACATACAATTTTTTGATTGATTTAGCCCACGACCTCCACTACCATGTCTGCAACCATCGCCACCACCTCTTGGCATAGTAGATTGTGGATGCTCCTGATTTCCTTGTGTCTGAACATAGGATGCTCCCGAATCTTGCTCCCCAAAAGCTAGCCACTGTGGTTGACCTCTCGTGCGTTGTCCGTGCCCATTATAGTGGCAGCTTGCTATGTTGTTGGTGTTGGTCATGCATATCACACACCATTTCTCATTGAGCATGCACTCCATTGGTAGCTGAGTGCCATTGATTACAATAGTGCATGCACCATAGTCCTTTCAAGGATTTATCGGTCGAGCTGTCATCAGAAGCCCCTAGAGGGACCTTTCCTCTTTTAGAGGATTTTTGGGTCTTCTTTGCCACTTCCGAATCAAACTCCTCACTGCTGGCTTCCTCAGAACTCTCTTCAGAATTATCATTCTTTGAATCTTGATCATTGTCATCTGACTTCTTGACTTTCACCAATTTCTCCTTGGATTTTGCTTTCAAGGACTTGCGATTCTTAGCCACTCGGCCATGCCTCTCCCGCTCACACCACTTGCTCCACAATTGCTGTGAGCCCTGTAGTGACCCAATCCACTATAGCCAATGCTATCTGCAACTCATGGGACAAGCCCAAAATGAAGTATTCATTCAGCACTCCCTAGGTAGGCCATTGCATCAGAGGAACACATTGTAGAAGCAGTTGAAAGTGGGCCACATAATCCTCCACATCTTGATCTCCCTGCTCAATCGCCACAATCCTTCCAGAGTCTGTGGTATCATTTTCTCTTTACAAAACCATCTCAAGAACACAGTGTGGATGAGATCATATGTGGTGAAATGGTCCACTGCATACTCTGCAAGCCACCTTCATGCCTTGCCCACCAAGGTTGATTCAAAGACTACCTCTTGTTGTAGTGGCACCACAAGTGGTGGGTTGTTGACTGCATATACCTTTTTGAATTGACAGACATGAGCATCAGGGTCATCGCTTTTCTTCCCCAAAAACTTTGTGTACTTAACTTGGGCTGCCATCTGTCTGTAGAATCCCGTAGGATAGAATAGATGCATCTTGCAAGAGGTGTGAGAGCACAATCAAAGAAAGATGGTAGATCTCTATTATGATTGTAAGAGAGAGGACTCTCTCTTATAGAGAAGGTAATACCTTCCCTACATAGTGGCAATCAGCCCCTACATCAGTGGGATTGCCTTTGTCTTACATCATCACTTAAGTCACACACTAGACACATCATAGCACTTGATGTGCCTTTACAACACACACAAACACACATGTGACTCCCCTAGATGCACACATGCACCATAGAGCAAGCCCTTGATCATACTTACCCCAACATACCCCCCCTCAAGGGGTTGCCTCTTGCAGTGTCAAGGATACATCTAGTCTCATAGTTTCTCATGCCATCTCACGGTGGTCAAGGATTAATCTATGGCTAGGATCTCATGCTAGCAAGGGTTCCCAAGGGTGTGAGGTTCACAGAAATGCGATAGTCAAAACACATATCACATGGCCTACATCATATGGTGACCAGAGGTGATTTACATAACATATTCTTTTTGGAGTACTACTCCAGGCAGAGAACCTCAAAATTTGACCAAGTGATGATAAACAAAAAAGACAAAGTGCCTAAAAAGCATAGTCCATCTTGTGGAGACTCATCAAATGAAAGTAGATTGGTAGTTTCTGACTTTATAGTTTCTTTCTTTTTGGCTTTACAATACTTTTCATGGTGATTGTTTTTGCCACAATGTTTGCATCGATTGATCTTGAAGCAATCTTTTGAGAGGTGATTAGTCTTCCCACAATGTTTGCAAGGTGAAAACTTGCCCTTTTGAATTTTTATGGCATAGGCTGTGTCATTGCCTTTCCAGAGTTCCATGTGCCTTTCTTCTTCTTGAAGAGCAGTAATAAGACCTTCAAGAGTAGGATTAGGAATACTTTTCAAAGTGGTAACAACATGATCATAATCTTCAGGCATACTTTTGAGCAACACTGCCATTGCATCATCTGTAGTGATTGGAGAGTTGATAGAAGCAAGTTGAGTCATGAGACTCCGCATATGATTGACATGGGCAGCCAAAGGAGTGCCACTAGCCATCTTCAATTCAAAGAAAGCAATCTTAAGTGATAATTTTGAGATGTGAGAGCTAACACCAAAAATAATATCAAGCTTCTGCCAAGCTTCAGAAGGAGACTCTAAATCAGAAATGTGATGAATATAGTCATCTCCTAAGCCAAGAGCAATGATGCCATAGGCTTTCTCCTCTCTAGCAGGATCTCTTGCCGGCTATGTCAAAGTTAAGGATTCTCCAACATTAGAGGCTGTTGAAGAAGAAGTTGAAGCAGGTTTGACAAGCCCCCAGAGGTTTTCCCTCATCAATGCAAACTTAATATTCATCTGCCATGTGTGAAAGCCTTTACCATTGAACTTATCCATATTCAGAAGGTAGCCATGAGAGGGTCTAACCCAAAATGGGCAGTGTCTACTCTCTTACAAGGCTAGAAAGAGTTGAAGAGCTTCAAAATACAAGCATTTAGAGTAGCAAAGGCTTGCAACCAAATTCCATACTACAAATCATAATGGAAATTATGCTTTCACTTGCATGCTTCATAGAGGTGGCTAAATGAAAGTATTCCAAGCAAATCCAGGTATAGAAACTTAAAGCAAAGCTGTAGCCATAGTTGTACTGATGCTATTCAACACTTTAAAACATCAGAAATGCTAAAGTAGCATCTAATGTAGCATCAAACTCACAACATTGTCAAAACTATCCAAAACAGAGATGAACTTGGAGGGTGCAATTCTCATAGCTGATAGCTCTATTCAAGGGGATTTTTATGTAGGAAGAAAGGCCTTATACCAAAGAAGAGCTACCAACAAGGAGGGGCACAATGTTGTGCCAGGTCGCCATAGCCAGGCTTGAGAAGACAGACTGGTTTTTCATTGTTTTCTCCTCCATCTCTTGTCCAAATGAGCTCAGATTTTAGCAACAGCTTGCCCTCAGTGTCTTCCAACACAGGCTCAGAGGAATTTGCAGATAGATAAGTACAAAAGCAGAATTACGCGAAAGTTCATCAAGGAGTGTGAGTGTTGGCGTTGCGCGTACAGACGAAATTTCCCTAAATGCTTGCAGCTGGAAGTTTTCCCATACATGAGGAGTTTGCAACTCAAAGGGTTTGGGCAATGGTCATTTGTAGGCAAAGAACAGAGCTCTCAAAGATTTGGGGAAGAAGGAGGAAAATGGAGAAGATGAGAAACTAGTGGTTTATGCTAGAGATAGCATCTAATGCTAGGCTATAGGCTAGATCTAGAACCTAATGCTCTGATACCATTTGTAGAATCCCGTAGGATAGAATAGATGCATCTTGCAAGAGGTGTGAGAGCACAATGAAAGAAAGATGTTAGATCTCTATTATGATTGTAAGAGAGAGGACTCTCTCTTATATAAAGGGGGAGAAGGTAATACCTTCCCTACATAGTGGCAATCAGCCCCTACATCAGTGGGAATCAATCCCTACATCAGTGGGATTGCCTTTGTCTTACATCATCACTTAGGTCACACACTAGACACATCATAGCACTTGATGTGCCTTTACAACACACACAAACACACATGTGACTCCCCTAGATGCACACATGCACCATAGAGCAAGCCCTTGATCATACTTACACCAACAATGTCTCCCTCTTGCGAGTTGAACCACTAATCCACCCGCTCTCAGTGTCGCTACACCCCCTACTAGGAGGGGTGTCGGGATACGAGGTCCAAATAAATTGTGTGTGGCTGCTGCCAAGACTGCTATGGGTGAGGATAACGACTCAACACTCGGCATCCATCCAACAAGACCCACACACAAACTTGAGAACATACAAGGTGGTTCTTATTTCTCACTCTAAACCCCCCTCCCTGACCCCCCACCCAACCCTTTGGGTATTTTCTACTTCATCATCGAGATTTCTCCTCCTACAATGTATCCATGTCATTGGTGTCAAGGGATTAGGAGGACCTTGTGAACATGTTTGCATGCATGCCTACTATGTGGACAACAAGTGCGGAATCCGCTCCCAGGACCACCGAATGAGGTTGGTCACAACAGTCTCTACTCTTACCTCACCATAAGCAAGGTGTCGCGGCTCTGTTTGCATCTGATGGAGCTTGTCTTGAAATTCCCGAATGTGACATCTCACTGTTCTAATATCCTATTGAACCTCTGCATTAGTGCGTGTTGTTGCCTGAAAACTACCATGCAACATTCCTCCGCAATTGCAATAGGGAAAGGATGACATGGTAACCGAAAACACCCTAAAGAAGATGGACCACTTGCCAAAGTGCAACTTTCCTTGCGTGCGTAGTAAGAATGTGCATCGTGATCGCCAATGTCTAGCATCACTATACCGCACAGACACTACGGGGTATACAAGATGAACACACAGCGTATCATCTATGGAAAACACAGAGAACAAGGAAGAAAATAGATCACCATAACACTACGTAATGCATATCTCTCATATCAAGAATGGAGTCGGAATGCTAGTAATAGCATGCATACAAGACAATGGTTGGAAATTGTTTGAGAACCCTTGGCAGTTGTGTCTAACCTAGCCATGCACATCCCTCACAGTCACTGTTGTTGCTGGTAACCCACATAGTGTTGTAACTCGCATGGTTATGCAATAACAATGTATGTATATATGTATGTATGTATGCATGCATGTATTTATGTATGTATGTATCCAATATTAAAATATTTCCAAAGTGATTGAAGTGATGTTTTGATGTCATGTGAATTTTTTACAAAGCTCATTCAAGGTTGCATGCCTAGTAATACAAACCAATGAAGGCATAGAGAGATCATAACTGTAGACTCACTTTAGTCACTGGGTTTGTCATACATGAGATTAATCACGTGGAGGATGAACTTAGTGTTCCACAACTTAGACCCAATATTGGACCATTCGCAAGATGGATCGATTTTAGGATGAGTTGTTTGAAGGCCTTCAATATTATAGGAACCCATAGGTTGCAAAGTATGTTGCTGAAGGCTCCCACTGTGCTCTATGTCGAGCCCATGTCCTAGAAGCCTTGCGTACATCACAATTTCTTTGGATATCTTGAACTTCATCTCTTGGAATTTCGGCTACTCTAATTTTTTGTATTCACCTATCCTTTTTTATATTGGACTCAACCTCAGAATCACTTTTTTATTATGACTTAAACCAATTCAAAATGTATAAGAGTACATCTTGGATATATATTACCTGGGTCTTTTTTGGAGGCTGACTACCCCTGTAATACATTCAACTTTTCAATATAACTTGAGTTTTCAATAATGAGTTGTCTTTGCATTTATCCATCCTTAAATATGATGCTTGTCTTTTTTCTAAATATCGAAGAATAAAACTTCGATGTATACTACCCAGGCATGGAATGCAAAAGTTTCTAGTTTTGCACACAAAACGTACTCCCAAACTCATGTGACACCCTTGTAGGACTTATTTGTAGACTTGCATCCTTTTGAATGGCCATCCACCATACAAATATCACAAGCACATTGACATACACATCCATGTAATCCAAAATCAAGACTCCTCATGTGATTCAAGGCATCCTTTAAAAATGACATCTAAACATGTGCAATGTAGCGATCCTTGTGCTTACACATAAAATAAGCTTCAAGTTCTCAAATGCCCATTGTCAAATCTTAATCTTTGGGTGTATTTCCTTGAGCAAGAGAACACCGAGCTTTCTTCATAATAAAGATTTTGATTGTAAGTTCTTCAGGAGGAGATATTAAGCTGAGCTTTCTTGTATCAACAAAATAACATTTTAAGTTCTCCAGGAGGACATATTAAGCCTAAGATTTCTTGTATTTATAGAATAACATTTTGTAACACCTTTTTGTATATGTCCCCCTAGAGAAACTTTTAATGGAAATTCAATAAATTAGATCCCTCTCCTTGTTCACAAATCAATGAGCATAAATGTCCCCCCAGAAAAAGTTTAATGAAAAGTCAATTCATTAGATCCATCCTCTTCTTCATGAATCAATGAGGTTAAGCTATGTTATGACAACTAGATTGAATCTCAGGGGGTGCACTACTAAGAAACCCTAGGTATCACGTGCATTCAAAAACTATTAAAAAAACCCCTCAACTAACATTTTTTCCCTAATACGCCTCTTTACTTATGAACTAGCAATTTTTTTCTAAATTTGAATTAAAAAACCCCTCCTGTTATTGTAAATCTGTTAAAATTTTTCCAAAAGTTCAATTAAAATTCCCCTCCTTTTGAATGCATGTGGTATACTAAAATTTTGTGAGGTGAACCCCCCGAGGATTGAATTAACCTAAGTGCATGCAAAAATGAAGGCATGCAAAAAATTAAGGCTTTCCTATCACTTTCCCTAAAAATCTAGGTGGCCTAAAAATTTGGGTCCTTCTAGCTCCTTCTAAACTTGCCTCCTTGCACTCCTTTATCTCCCTTTCTTACATACTTTCCCCTTTTCATGAAACATTCTTTGCCCAATGCTCATTCCATTTCATTCTCCCATGATTGACGCGGAGGTAGTGAGACTCCTATCCGAGAGGACCTCCACCATTCTCTCTCTTACACCCCTCAGGGTAGATCACGGACATCGATGGCTCTACCTACTTAACAGTTGTTCCCTATAGCCCCTTTCAAGGGATCATCACCTTTCGAGGGATCATCACCTGGGTGTACCGATCGTAGGTCCAGAAAGAGTAGTAAGGGTCAACACTGTTGTGGTGGCACGGGAGATGTAGACAAGTCTGCACACTCCCACGACTCTAGGTCTCCCTTATATCATGAGACATAGTTCCAGTATGGTCCCTTGCCCTCTCCACTAATAGGCCGTAGCACCCTAGAGACCACTCACTCCCCTACTCCTCACTGCTCACTCCACCCCTCGCTCTAGCTCTACTACTCCATCCACCACGTATCCTTAGGACTTTGTTTTGCCCAAGGACCTATCTCACAGAGTGAACAACATTGGGGAGGTTATACAGGACAATGACGGGAAGGTGGTCATAAGATACATGAGGAGTTTGGTGAGCACCCACTTCGCCAAAGATATATTCAAACCTTGGAACCAACATGACAATAGAGACAAGGAGGCCATCATATATTCCCTCAAGAGACAATTTCCAAATCCTAAAGGGTATGAGTTTGATCAAAATGCCATGCTTACACACATGGGGGAGCTCCTTAAGTCTCGTAGATACAAATTAAGGGAGGCTGTTAAGGAGGGTGAGCACAAGCCAGGGTGGGTGGACCCGAAAGATTGGAAGAGAGAGAAGAAGGAGCACAAGGAGAATCTAGATGCATTTGAGTCTCAACACAGGGTGGCGAGGATATTCTTGGAGATCGTAGATCGTTCGCACCTCAAGAGTAGTGGTAGACTTGGCAACGAGGCATGGGTGGTAAGTATATATTTCTCTTTTACTGAATTTCTAATATGTTCAATCGTTCAAATGTTTTGTCATTCATATATAACTAATTGAATTGGATCCACAGGAAGGCCTCTAGACAACAAGGAGTATAGAAGGGCATTCACGATTAGAGACAAGGCATGGTTTAAGGAGAAGGAGAAAGAAGGAGTCTACATTGATTGGGAAAGGGTGACGGTGCATCATGTGAGTATATCCTATTCCTCTTCGTTATCATTTTGACTATTACCGTTGTCTTACAGTCGACGCTCTTAGTTTCTCTAACTTGTTTCAATCTTAAGGAGTACGTTTGACCCATTCGGAGATCCGAACGGACAGACTAGATCTAAAGAAGAAGTGGTTAGGCTCATAAAAGAGGAGAGCGAGCAATCAGGTGCACACAAAGAGATCGAGGATGAGGAGGACAAGGAGGGTGCACGCAAAGAGACCGAGGGTGAGGAGGAGGACAAGGAGCAATCGTAGGATAGGGCATTTAGTTGTTTAGTATTTCGGCACTTCTACCCTTTTGTACTGCATTACTTCGGTGGATTTTCCATTTTGGAATTCGAAACTTTTGCTATTTTGTAGCGCATTAGCGCATTACTTCGACAGATTAGCCATTTTGGAGTTTGGCACTTTTGCCATTTTGGAGTTTGGCACTTTTGCCATTTTGTAGCGCATTACTTCGACATATTTGCCATTACTTTGTAAACCTTGTTTGCGAAATTGTCACATGTGCACCTCCTCTTTTGTAACATTTAATCATGATTCTAATGAAAAAACAAATTATGTGGGGCGGCGGGATGGGACTGAAAGAAGCCCCATCCTGCCCCACAAATTTTTTTAAAAACTTTTGTAAAGACATCAATATATACCAGCGCCTGTACCAACATTGTAGTGTCGCTATATATCGATGACTATACCGATGCCCACACCGACACTGGCAGCCATATGTTACTGATGATGACACCGACTCCCACATCGACAATTTCTTTGCGACGTCCACACCGATGGAAATTTTGACACTTTTCACTTGTTTTTAAAAAAATTCTTTGTATTTAGCGTTGGTATCGATGTCGAAAAGCGGCCCGTGACTTGTAGTTCACGACTCAAACACATTATAGTCAAAAAGCAACAATAAATTCTTACATCTAATAATTGGCAATTTAAAAGAAAATGCTCATGGATTGTGTCCTTTTATCATAGGGCATTATAAGTCTAGCATGCCATATCAATAACAGTATGGCAATGCATTGCATTCAATAGATTGCAACAAACACAATCATAATCATCATGGTAATTGACCAAAAAAATGATTCATAAGAGAACTAATATGCAAAAACTCTTTGGGAAAGTTAAAATTGATTACAACGGTTTATTTGAAATAATTGCCACATCAAATTCCTTTATTTTGATAAGCTTAGGAACATCTTACATAATTATGAGAAAATCTCCATATATAGATATATCCATATATAAGTCCATGTAAATATTTGTAAGAGAATCTATAAGTCCACATAAATAACAATCCATAAATATTTGACCATGTATCTTAGTCCATCTATATATATGAATATAGACTAAACCATATATAAACCTATGTATTTATATACATGAATACATAAGGCCATGTGTACATATAGGTCCATCTATATATTTATAATAACATCTGTAAGTGCATATAATTAAGAGTCCATAAATATGTGACCATATTTCTTAGATCAGTTTGTATGAGTCAATGTATAGTCCATGGAAACATCAACATTAATGTATACCAGACCACTTATAAAATACATCTATATATGGACCAAAACCTAAGTCCATGTATATATAAATCCATTTATATTTTAGTGCATCTATAAGTCCATGTAAAAACATGGACTATACGTAATGCAAGTCCATATAAGTCCATGTATATATGACCCCCTATCAGTCCATGTGAACAAGAGTCCATAAATATTTACCATGTATATTAGATCATATGCATTAAACCATATATTATGCTATATGTAAGCCCATTTACAAAACTATTTAAATTATAGCATTTATAAGACCATGTATATATAGGAGTGAGTTTAGGGGAGTTAATTAGGGGGCGGTGTGTGCGAGGCGGGGGCATTAATGAGGGGATTAAAAAAGAGGGACCAACGTGGTGGTAAAAACATTAATTTCTTAGTAGTTCCAACAAGATATGAGGATATGGGAATTATCATGCCTCATCACACTCTGACAAACTTTATTTTCTCGTCAAGCTTTCTCTTACCATTCTACTCTTGGTTTATCCCTTCCTTCCAGCTGTTGTTCTTCCATCCTTGGCTTTGGGATAATGGACTTCTCCCTACTAGAATCCAATGCTCACTTGCAAGCTCTAGCACCAAGCCTCCTTTGTTTTAGCGATGGTCTGACCTCTAGTTGTACTATACCGATGACTATACCGATGCCCACACCGACACTGGCATCTACTTTCAAATGCAACCCATGGCTTTGGGTCTATTGACTAGTAAGAATCTCCATTAGAAGTTGTGGCTACATTTTTTCAAGTAACATGCATGTGCACATCCCACATCTACAAGCCATTAGAAGTTGTGGTAGCCTTGGATATAATCTACCCAATGGTAGTTCTTGGGGTGGAAGTAAGGAAAACATGAGTGTAAATAAGTAGCCTTGAACAATGAGCTTGATTGACTAGCACATTGAGAGTATTAAGGCGATTGTTTAGAGCCTGTTTAGAGTCTACACCAAATGTCTCTCATAAGGACTAGGGTTGAGGAGAAGAGAGCCTACAAATTGGTTGGTTGGATTGCTACTCAATAGAAAACCAACCTATTACAATTGTTGACTTTTTAGTCATATTGCAAGTGAATATTCTATCAAAATTTTAAACTTACCATTTAATTGCCATTGGAGAGGCAAAGGGGGGGGGAATTGCCATTGATTCAGAGGAAACTACTTATTTAAGCTCCCCCCACCCCAAAAATAAAAACCTACCCATGAAATTGTAAAGGCAAGAGGGTGAAACGAGAGAAGTGTGGTGGTGACTTAGGTAAAGGGCGAAAGGGAAAGGTGGAAAAATTGACATTTTTTTCTAAGGGGTAGGTACAAACTTTTGGGCAATCAAACTTTTTTTCTAAGGGTACGTACAAACTTTTTGAAATGTGGTAGTGACTCGTACACCAAATGGTCCAAAAAGGGGTACAAACTTTTTGAAATGTGGTGGTAATGGTCCAAAAAGGGGGTACAAACTTTTTGAAATGTGGTGGTGAGCCTGGGCGACTAAACTAATCAAAAGATGTTTTCAATTTAGCAAAATTCATCCCATCCATGATCCACATCCACCCATCTAGCTATCGATTTTGTTGCCTTCAATTGCTTGAACATTGCAATTCATCAGCTTCAATTGCTTCAATGGCTTCAATTCCTAGCAGCTTCAATTGCTTCAATGATTTCGATTCCTAGCATTGCTTGAACCTTGCAATTGCAAATTCATCACTTCAGCTAACTGTCGAAAATGATCACGTTCGTTAATGGCTTCGCCTTGCTTCTTCTCTTTCCCTTGCCTTGCATCTCCTCTGCTGTTGCTCAGATTCCCACCACTAACCTACGTTACTTCTTTTGCAATGGCTACAGCTTTCACAACAATAGCCTTTTCCAACAGAACTTGCGTACCGTCCTCGGCAGCCTGCACAACCAATCTTCCTTTTCCCTCTACAACGTCACGTCTTCCGGCACCGGTGTCAACCGAGTTTATGGAATGTTTCAATGTCGCGGCGACCTTAGCTTGCCTGACTGCTCTGACTGTTTATCGCACCTTGTGAGCACTGATATCCCAGAGAATTGTCCGAGTGGAATGGGCTTGCGGATCTGGTTAGATGGATGCTACTTACGGTATGAGAACTTCACTTTAATCTCAGATGTGCCCGATTTTACTTTGGTTTGGCACCTTCCGACCTCCGAGAACAATACCGATGAGACATTCAGACAGAATCGGGACTCCGTGTTGAACACGGTTATACAGGCAGCTCCTATCAATAATGGCTACAATTCCTCGTCCGCAGGGACGAATGTTTCTAATAGAGTGTATGCTCTTGCCCAGTGTTATGGTTATCTTTCCCAATCGGACTGTGCTCAATGTCTCGGCCGTGTTATCGGTGATGCTAAGCGTCTAATGAATCTCAATAACGGAGGGGAACTGACCTATGCGAGTTGTTACTCTCGTTATGAAGTCTATGATTTCATCGTACCTCCACCTCCACCTCCACCTCCACCTCCTCCACCTCCACTTCCACAACAAGGTATCATTTGAACCTTTTTTACGCACTCTTGCTGTCTTGAGCGCTGGTATTTCTGAAGGCCTAGTCGTATGTTTGCTGCTTCAAACGAACATGGGTGATTTGTCTTGTCATTAATGTGCACCTTTAACTTGAGATTAGGTCGGCTTCACAAATGAGCACATTAGGCTCAAAGGCAGTAGAGCGCTTGACAACTATTGCATCACGCTTGGAATGTCTATACAGATCGTAGGATAGAAAAGTGAAGTCTGGCTGATAGCCTTTCTTCACATGCGAAGGGAATATTGGAGTTTGTGGACCGTACCACCAAGAGTAGAGAGTCGAAGACTAATATTTTCTTTCGTGCCTTGCTTTTCCATCAATGTGGAGAGGTATCAGATCATAAAAAAGGAAACGAAACTTTAGTAGTGATTGGAGCTGTATTGGGTTGTTTGATGGCTATCTTCTTTGTGGCATTGACATGTCTAATTTGGATACGACGTCGGATACATTCGAAGAAGAGTCAGAGAAGAGGTATGTACCGTTTGTTCAAACGTAGGGTTGATATGCTGCTAAATTCCATGAACATTCTAACACTTTGACCTGACAGCCCACCAGACCGTGGGAGATAACCCACAAAACGAAGAAGCTGGTATAGTGCAGGAAATAGAAGCTGGCCTCCATAGAGGGCCTCGCTTATTTTCTTTCCACGAACTGAACAGAGCCACAAATGACTTTCATCATGTAAACAAACTTGGAGAGGGGGGGTTTGGCCCTGTTTACAAGGTAATGATGTGAATAAATCTTTGCAACGTTGCGTTAGAGTTTTCTGTTGGTGGATACTTTAGGCAGTACGGTTAAGCACTAGTAATTTCATCTATGCGCAAGCTCTTTCATCAGTTCCCTCTCAAATTCTCAATCATTAGCTTTGATCTGTCTGTAGGGAACATTGGAAGATGGGACAGATGTTGCGATAAAGAAGCTTTCATCTACAAGCCGCCAGGGAACACGACAGTTCTTAAATGAGGTCAGGCTCATTAGCACAGTACAGCATCGCAATCTCGTACAACTGTTGGGATGCTGTGCTGAGGGATCTGAGAGGCTACTTGTATACGAGTACTTGCCAAGGAAAAGTTTGGATAAACATCTGTTCGGTGAGACAGACTTACAAACTGCTGCAATGTTAAGCTAGTTCAGGTGCCTTGCATTAACAATCAGGTTCATATACATAGTTTTTTTTTAATGGACGAAAATAACTCATTTGTTTCGGTTATGTTGGGAAAGCTCAGGCTCTTCTATGATTCTGGATTGGAATACTCGGCGAGAGATCCTTGTGGGCACAGCCAAAGGGCTTGCGTATTTGCATGAGGGCTCTAAAGTCCGCATAGTGCACAGAGACATCAAAGCTAGCAACATCCTCTTAGATAATGAGATGAACCCAAAGATTGCAGATTTCGGTTTGGCAAGGCTATTGGGCGAAGATATTTCGCATGTCACCACAGGAGTTGGAGGGACAATGTGAGTTATTAGTATGGAGTGATGTATATGTGCAAATTAGAATTTTTATTTGTGTGATTAGCAACGAATGATGTATATGTACAAATTAGCATTCTTATTTGTGTGATATGAAACTATGCAACTATATGCCATTAACTTGTTTTCATATGGACTTGAACGGGCTCCCTTACACCTGTATGCCATACATGGACACTCAACAGCTAGCATTCATATTTGTATGATGTGAAACCATGCCACTTTTTGCCACTAACAGGTTTTCATATGGTGTTGAAGGGGCTATGTTGCACCTGAGTATGCCGTACATGGAAAATTAACAGACAAGGCAGACACTTTCAGCTTTGGCCTACTTGCCCTTGAAATTGTGAGTGGACGCAAAAACACTGATCCCCAGCTTCCAGAAGAGCAACTCCTCCTCCAATGGGTAAGCATACATGTAAACCTTCTTTTCCATATGACATGTATATGGCTACATATCTTATTGCCCTTATGTCATGCCCCTAAATTTATCTTATGATTTGGCTAGAGACCTTCTTCTCAAAAGCTTTCAGTTCTCCTTCAAAGGATACAACCCATATGCCCTTCATATTTAGTGGTAGTAATATTAAAATGTGTCTTTGAACTTCTACAAAGTTTCGTATACCCTCTCCTTTGTTATTATGCCCCTCAACCCTATTGGTTTTGGTGCTAGGAATTAATGGTTTAAAAAGACCTTCACTTTGTTTCATCTCGACACCCAAGTGGTTAAATTCACTTAAATTAATGTTGATTCTCTACTTGGTATTTATTTAAGGATGTTTCTCCTTTTGGGTTCTCTTATGTGAGAAGCAAGAATGAAGCAAGGGGGAGGGAAGGCGGCCGGGGTGGGGGGGAGAGGGCGAGGAGGCACAAAATATCATTTTGTTTATAGAATAAGCTCTATAGGCTGTTGTAGTAGGGGTTGATAGTGGATTTGGTTAAGAACAAGTATAGTATTTGCATTTATTAACATTAGAATCTTAATTAGGTTATGTTGAACTCACTTTTCCTTTCCATATTGTAATTTGAAATGACCAAAGCCCAAACCAATCCTAAATGTGTTCTCTTCTAATCTTGGCAAGTTTTGCACTACATAAAGCCTCTAAAAGTTGGGATTTGTGTACAGGTGTGGACAATATATCAAGCACAACAACAATTAGAGTTGGTGGACCCTAAACTAGGGAATAACTTCTCTATAAATGAGATTATTCGCATGGTGCATGTGGCACTCTTGTGTGTGCAGATGCATGCAGGGCTACGACCATCCATGTCACATGTTGTTCATTTACTCACAAGTCAATTTGATATTCTAGACATTCCCACCACACCAGCCTTTATTGCAACTAGTAGATCTTTGCAAGCACATCGTACCACTGAGAGACCTGCTCAAATGTATGTGCCACCAACATCATCAAAATCCTCCCCACATAAAACTTTAGAAGCTCCTCTTCTTCGCACCCCTAAAGATGAAACCCCCATTAGCGTGGTGGAACCTCGATGATGGTTAATTGTAACTCACATCACATAGAAGCATAATACCATTTCTTCAAAGTTGGAAATATATAATATATTTATTTCCCCCTGTATTCCTTACAAGAGAGAGAGAGAGAGAGAGAGAGAGAGAGAGAGAGAGAGAGAGAGAGGCAAATTGCATTTTCTTATGTATTTCCTCTCCATGACATAACTAGCAAATTACTCATCAAAGGAAAATACGTATGTGTGTGTGTGTGTGTGTGTGTGTGTGTGTGTGTGTGTGTGTGAGAGAGAGAGAGAGAGAGAGAGCTTATTCAAGTCTTTGAAAGGCCGTAGGTTTTACGAGACTAAAAGAAACCTGATATAATGAGCTAAAAGGCAAGAGCCTCTAATTGGGAATGAGCATCATCAACCACAATGAATACATCACAATATAACGTATCAGATATAACACATCAAAGAAATCTAGGCTCGTGATGCTGAATAAGGTGCAATGACATGAAACCTGCGATAAGGTCCTATTAGTCTTTTGTGTGTGTGACTCACTATGGCCTCCTAGCAATAGCTCTATCTAACAAGGTCCACTATAACCCCTATCAGCCATGCCCTCAATCTAGTTAGTGCACATGGAGTGAAGATCTCCAAGCATGACCTGTGCATCAACCTACTATCAAGTTTGTCATGTCATTGGCTTTGGATCTCATCCTCATTGATCACCCTTGATCTACTGGTCCATAACATCTTTCTAGGAAAGCTCCGTGACCATGCTCTATGTAGAGTCTAATTGTGTGCCCCAACCACCTACATATCTTGAGAAAGCGCTCTCTATGCTGATGGCCTCACATATGAAAGTAGCCATTAGGGGAGAATTGGGGTCTCCAAAGGGCCTCATAAGGAATGGATTAAGAAATGGATTAGTCCTAATGAAAGGGCCAAGGTAGGTCCCAAAAAGTCCTAACCCCCCCTCACCTAGGTGGGTTAAGCCCACAAGTGACCCCACCTCTTACACAACTCCTACTCCTAGGTGGGAACCAAAAAATTCAAAATTCAAAATTCGAGTTTTGAATTCCCTCCCTCCTCTCTCCTCCCTCCCTCCCTCCCCCTCCTCCCTCCCCCTCCCTCACTCCCCCTCCTCACTCCCTCCTCCCCCTCCCTCCTCCTCCCCCTCCCTCCCTCCCTCCCTCCTCCCCCTCCCCTCTCCTCCCCTCCCCCTCCTCACTCCCTCCTCCCCCTTCCTCCTCCTCCCCCTCTCTCCCTCCCACCTACACGCCTGCTCCTTCTGCCCTCCCCCTCCCTCCCTTCTCCATGCCTGCTCCTCCTGCCCTCCCCCTACCTCCTCCTCCACTGTTGCTCGTCCTCCCCCCTCCCTCCTGCTCCGCCCTCCTCCCTCCCTCCTCCTCCATGCCTACTCCTCCTCACCCTCCACACTTGCTAGTCTACCCCCCTTTCCTCCTCTTCAATGGTCCTCCATCCCCCATCCCTCCTCCTCCTCTCCCTCCCTCTTCCTACGTGCTGCTCCTTTAAGCCTACATCTCCACACCTTCTCCTTCTCTACACTCCTTTAGTCATGGCACCATTTGAGGATGTCTCCAACAAGTACCAGGTTCACTTAGAGTTGGAGGCTGAATATGCCAGCACATGTGGTCTAGGATTGAGGGGACCTTCCAAAATCCAGAGTCTTCATTCGCAAGGAAAGAAGCATCTCGACCTTTGGGTAGAAGGATCCTTGTATCCTTTAAATCCTACCAACCAAAAGAGCCCTCCTTTCCATACAATGCATGAGCTAGTTCGATTTGTTGGAAATGGACATGCGGGGTTGCTTGGTTATTGCAATCGGTTAAACAATGCTTAGTCAATGGCTATACAAGCAAGCGAGATGCGCAGAGCCCAAGCAAAGATGCTAGAACATTTAGGAAATACCACCATTGTTGCAATGCATAACTCTATGCAGGATCTTCTAAGGGAGAACCTTGATCTTCATGATAAAGCCAAAGCATTGGACTTGGAGTGACATAAATTAGAATAGTCACTCTATAAGCTAGTTGCTCAAGTCCAAAAAAGGCTTGCAAAGATCTATATACAATCAAGTTCAACGAGCCGTAGAGAAGGAACGAGAGAAGGTAGAAGAACGAGTGTAAAAGATAAAAGAAACACCTTTGGGATTGAAGGAGAGGAAAAGAAGGTACTTACCTAACATGGATGCATTGGCACCCACTGGTGGTGCTAGAAAGAGGAGAGTCCGAGCTACAAGGTTGGTTATCAAATGTTCCAATGAGATTACACTCTTTTGTGCTACATTGTTTGTGACTAAGTTTTTATTGTGTTCTTCTTTAGCAACTTCATGGAAGATGTGATGAGAACAATGGACGGGGATGATATTGATTGTTCATATGCTCTAGCTAGTTTATTGAACCCATAAGGTGTGTTGTACATAATCCATGGTAGTAATAATATAAAATGATAAGGTGGCATGGGTCCTCCATGTACCACCCCTCCACCTAGGCAGTCCCACGCTTGCATTTAGTGAGATATGGCCCAAGGACCATGGGAGAAATATAAAATAGGTGGAGATGGATATTATATTGGATTATTCCCTCCATGTAGGATAGGCCCATGTGGGGGGGGGTGTAGAAAGTCCAAGAATGCAAGTTAAATAATGGGAAAGTAGGATGAGGTGGCAAGATTCCTTGTGCCAACCCTCCACTTGTCCTCCTAGATGTTTGAACGTATTATAAAATTAGGAAGAGACCAAGGGAGTATCTTAGACTTAAGATATGGGGGTCGATTTATGTGGAAAAATGAGGCAAAGGGTTATCGCACACAATTGAGAGTGTGTAACTGCCTAGCCCACATGGGAGACTCTTCCACACACACCATGCATGTGGGAGGATGCATTTATTGGGAGAGACCCCCTCTCTTGGTTATAAAAGGAGGGGGCTATTCCTTGATGGGACACACTCATTCTTGTAAAGCCACCTAGCTAGTACTTTGATTTCCCCTCCCCATCCTTCCTTTCAAATAAAGCATGACTCTCTTCCCTTGATGTCTCCATCTCTACATTCCACCTCCCATCATGTAGATGCTCCTCTTCCCCCTCTCCCTTCCCCCTTGTGGCATAGTCCCTCTCTTCATTCCCACCCCTCTTAATCCTTTTTCCCCACCTATGTTAATGCTTCTTCCCTCATGTTCCCTTTTCCTCTATGGCCCTCGAGTGTCGCCATGCCTCGTGTCTAGCATCATGCCTCGAATTCTTTTCTAGTTAATACTACGCTACCCACCCATGCAAAATATCTCATTTCCATCACTCTAAAACCCTTTCTGTACCTCCAAGTCTCCCAAAGCCTCTAGTAAATAGTACATGCCCTCCCTACAATGCTGCTGATGCTCCTTACAAGATCTCCCCTCCCGTGTGGTCGATCGCCCCCTTTTTTCATAACTCCTACAATTAGTCTTGACTCTAGTGTATGGCTATGCGACTAGGCTTCGAATTTATTGTGACCCTGATAACAAGGGAGGAGGGTTTATGACACATGTCTTCCCAATTTAAGATAACTTGGTTCTTATCATGTTTTCTTGTTGGATGATGGCAGGTATTCAGATTCTCCTCTTTAGTAAGATACTTGTCAAGACTGCACCGGCATTATAATTTTTGTTTACACTTTGTATGAACAACCATGTAATAAATAAGTTTTTATTCACCCTTATCTGAGCTTTGTTGTTAAAAGGTTTTTTATTTTAAACACACACACACACACACATGCACGCATGCACATGCAGCACAAGCACACACATTATACTTTTGATTAGTAAATGTATCTCTCTCTCTCTCTCTCTCTCACACACACACACGTGACACAACACACATGTATACTTTCCCAACTATGAGTTATTCTTGTATGTTCCCCTCATGAAATCTCCCCTTTACACTCTCTTTTTAGCCACCCCACACAGCAAGCACAGTAATCCTCTCATACCTCCTCTAATCCCTTCTCAACCCATGCATACATTCTCTCCTTACTCCATTTGTGACTTAAAATTTTTTAATTATTGAATAATCCATATGGTTGTCTATATTCCTAAGTAAATTGATAAAAAACCAAGGAAAATAGGCATTACCTATCTACCCAAACGTAACTATGATGTTCTTACACCTAGTTTATTTGGATGGTGGCAGGTAAGTGGACCCTGACCTTTGAACCTAGACTACATGAGGGTCCAACATCTTTTTTCAATATTTTGTTTATCAGACTCAATATTGTTACAAACTATTAATTTTTGTGGAAACTTTTGCAAACTCTAGTTGCATTTTTCTACTTTGATGTCTGAAATATTTTTTTCTTATATGTTCCCCTTTTTTAACTTTTTATCCAATTGATGGAGTTAATAGTATGGCTCAATTATTGATGGGAATTTTTAATCTAAATACACACACACAAACATACACACCTATTGTAGTGGATAAAAGTTTCCTCTGACATGGCACTCACCATGCCTTCCTGCTAGAATATGCCACAATTTTTTGCTATCATTATTTCTTAGGTTTATGTTGCATAACTATGGAGTAGAGTCTATTCTTTGCAAATAAAATGCATTATCATAGCATACTTGAATGATCCAGTATGGTTTGACCCATTAGATCTTCAACTTCCTTGGGTGAAGGCCTTATTGCGACTCAAATATGAGCACTACATCTACCTCCGCTCCTCCCTCCCTCTTTCTCCCTCCCTCCCTCTCTCCCTCCCTCCCTCCCCTCTTCCGTCGCTCCTCCCTCCCTCCTTCGCTCCTCCCTCCCTCCTTTCCTCCCTCTCATCCCCCTCCACTTCCCTCTTCCTCCTGGAGGCCGCGGTCTCCAAGGCTTCTCTCCTTCTCTCTAAACTTTCTCTCTCTCTCTCTCTCTAGTTCCTCTCTCTCTTTCTTTCTTTCTCTCTCTTCAAATTTTTAAAAAAAAATCTAGATAAATAATTAATCAAAAAAATTTACAAGTACCTGGAAAAAGTTTGTAAGTTTGCTCTTTCTTGCTTTCTTGCTCTTCCTTCCTTGCTTTCTTGCTCATCCTTGCTTTCTTGCTTTCTTGCTTCAATGAATGAAATGAGGGGAGAATGAATGAAGAAGGAAGACTATATATAAGAAAAATTAGGTTTTCCTCCTCCTCTCCTATTGGCTTTCCATTCCTCCCCTCTCTCCTATTGGCTTTTCATTCCTCCCCTCTCCCATTGGCTCCCATTACTCCCCCTCTCCCATTGGACCCCCATCCCTCATCCCAATCTTCCATTGGCCCTCCCCCCATCCATTTCTTCTTCCTCCCCCATTGCCACCACTCCCATCCCACATTTCCACCACGTCCCATACTCCTCCCATTTCCCAAAATCGCATATTTCCCCATCTCACCCTCCTCTTTTTCATCCCCTATTAACTCCCCTCACTCATTTCACTCCCTTATTATCCTACTCCCCTATTACCTCCCCCTCTCCCATTCCATTCTTCCCTCCCCACTCTCACTTCCACTTCCCATTACTCACTTGCCATTTGAAAATTATTAATATATTATTATACTATTTTTTATACTTATTATCATACACCCCTATTACTTCCCCTCTCCCATTCTACTCCTCCCTCCTCACTCCCACTTCCACTTCCCATTACTCACTTGCTATACACATTTGCAAACTATTAATATATTATTATATGATTTTTTATACTATTTGCAAACTTACATGTGGGCAAAATCACAGGTGTCAAAGCGATCCTATTGTGGTCATACAACAACTATGCTTCTATTCAAGGGTGTATTTATCCTCATCAACAAGCTTATTTCAGCTTTTATTTTGACACAATACTCAAGGTATGAAGTGCATAATTTGTGCACTAGGTGTTTACTTTGTTGTATCAAAATTGTTTGCCACACACACACACATATACACAAGAATTTTCTAATATTATCGCATCTACATTTCTTCGATGGGCAAAAAACTTTGTACACGCCTTAATCTAGGTCGTATTGACTTGCATACAAAGTGGTGCACCCATCCCATAAGTACTTGTTTAGATAACACACCTGCAAACGTATTTTATGACGATTGTGCATAACACTAGGAACAAAATGGTGTATAATGTGAGATCGACTATGCAAAGCATATCCAATGGACACAAGACTTTGCACGTTCCTCAACCTAGGCAGTATTGACTTGTGTGCAAAGTGGCATCCCCATCCGATAAGTACTTGTTTGAAAAATACACTAGGATCGTGTTTTTTGACGGTTCTACATGACACTAAGGCAAAAACGGTATTTAATACTCAATCTACCATGTAAAGCATATCCAATGGGCACAATACTTTGCACATGCCTCAAAAGTGGTGGTATGGTGTTCCATGCAAAGTGCAACACCCATTCAATAAGTACTTGGTATGATAATACACCTAAGAGTGTGTTCTTTGACGGATGTGCATAACACTAGGGGGGAAGCAGTGTATAATGTGTGATTCCCCCATGCAAATCATAACCGATAGACACAATACTATGCACGCACAACAACCTAGTTGAAATTGACTTTCTTGCAAAGTGGCTCCCCCATCTGACAAGTACTTTTTAGAATATCACACCTAGGACCATGTTTTTTATTGGTTGTTGTCCATGACACTAAGGTAAAAACGTTGTTTTATCTTAATCGACAATGCAACACATATCCGATTGTCACAATACTTTGCACACATCTCAAACTAGGTATTATTGACTTACATGCAAAGTGGCGTGCCCATCCCATAGGTACTTAGTCGAATAACACATCTAGGACCGTGTTTTTTGACGGTTGTGCATGACACTAAGGTCAAAACGGTGTTTAATGCTTGTTCGACAATGCAAAGCATATCCGATGGGCATAATACTTTGCATGAGTCTCAACAATTGTGGTATTGAATTGCATGCAAAGTGGTACACCCATCTAATAAGCAGTTGGTCAGACAACACACCTAAAAGCGTGTTTTTTTATGGTTGTGCATGACATTGAGGCACAAACGGAGTTTAATACGTGATATACCATGCAAAGTACATCCGATGGACACAATACTTTGCACCCACCTCAACCTAGGTGTTATTGAGTTGCATGAAAAGTGGCATGTCAGTTAGATAAGTACATGATTCGATAACACACCTAGGATCGTGTTTTTTTACAAATGTTCTTGACACTAAGGCAAAAACGGTGTTTTAAGCTTGATCGACAATGCAAAGCATATCCGATGGGCACAAAACTTTGTACACACCTTCAAATAGGTGGAATTGACTTACGTGCGAAATGGCACGCCCATCCCATAAGTGCTTGATCGGATAACATACCTAGCAGCGTGTTTTTTTACGGATGTGCATGACACTAGAGTAAAAATAGTATTTAATGCTCGATCGACCATGCAAAGGATATCCGATGGGCACAACACTTTTCCTACACCTCAACCTTAGTGGTATTGAAATTTTCTCAAAGAGGCACACCCATCCGATTAGATAACACACCTAAGGGCATGTTTTTTTGCAGATGTGCATATCACTATGTACTTCGTCGAATAACACATCTAGGACCACGTTTTTTGACGGTTGTGCATGACACTAAAATCAAAACGGTGTTTAATGCTTGTTGGACACATCTAATAAGCAGTTGGTTGGATAACACCGTGTTTTTTTATGGTTGTGCATGACATTGAGGCACAAACGGAGTTTAATACGTGATATACCATGCAAAGTACATCCGATGGACACAATACTTTGCACCCACCTCAACCTAGGTGTTATTGAGTTGCATGAAAAGTGGCATGTCGGTTAGATAAGTACATGATCCGATAACACACCTAGGACCGTGTTTTTTTACAAATGTGCTTGACACTAAGGCAAAAACGGTGTTTTATGCTTGATCCACAATGCAAAGCATATCCGATGGGCACAATACTTTGCACACACCTTGAACTAGGTGGAATTGAATTACATGCAAAGTGGCATTCCCATCGCATAAGTACTTGATTAGATTAGACACTTAGCAGCGTGTTTTTTTACAGATGTGCATGACACTAAGGAAAAAATGGTATTTAATGCTCCATCGACCATGCAAAGCATATCCGATGGGCACAATACTTTTCCTATGCCTTAACCTAGGTGGTATTGAAATGTTCTCAAAGAGGCACACCCATCCGATAAGTACTTGGTCAGATAACATACCTAAGGGCATGTTTTTTTGCGGATGTCCATATCACTATGGGAAAAACATCGTATAATACGTGATCAACCATGCAAAGCATATCCCATGCTAACAATACTTTGCACGCACCTTAACCTAGTTGAAAGAGACTGGCGTGCAAAGTGGAGTCCCCATCCGATAAGTACTTGTTTGAATAACACACCTAGGACCGTGTTTTTTTATGGTTGTGCATGACACTAAGGCAAAAACGATGTTTTATGCTTAATCCACAATGTAAAGCATATCCGATGGGCACAATACTTTGCACACACCTTCAACTAGGTGGAATTGACTTACATGAAAAGTGGCATTCCCATCGCATAAGTACTTAATCAGATAACACACCTAGCAGCGTGTTTTTTTATGGTTGTGCATGACACTAAGGCAAAAATGGTATTCAATGCTCAATCGACCATGCAAAGGATATCCAATTGGCACAATACCTTTCCTAGACCTTAACCTAGGTGGTATTGAAATGTTCTCAAAGGGGCACACCCATCCGATAAGTACTTGGTCAGATAACATACCTAAGGGCGTGTTTTTTTATGGATGTGCATATCACTACAGGAAAAACATTGTATAATGCGTGATCGACCATGCAAAGCATATCCGATGGTGAAAATACTTTGAACGCACCTCAAACTAGTTGAAAAGTACTTGCATACAAAGTGGAGCCACCATCCAATTAGTACTTGTTTGAATAACACACCTAGGACCGTGTTTTTTTATGGTTGTGCATGACACTAAGGCAAAAACGGTGTTTTATGCTTGATCGACAATGCAAAGCATATCCGATGGGCACAATACTTTGCACACACCTTCAACTAGGTGGAATTGACTTACATGCAAAGTGGAATTCCCATCACATAAGTACTTGATCGGATAACACACCTAGCAGCGTGTTTTTTTACGGTTGTGCATGACACTAAGGCAAAAATGGTATTCAATGCTCGATCGACCATGCAAAGCATATCCGATGGGCACAAAAATTTTCCTACACCTCAGCCTAGGCGGTATTGAAATGTTCTCAAAGAGGCACACCCATCCGATAAGTACTTGGTCAGATAACACACCTAAGGGCGTGTTTTTTTGCAGATGTGTATATCACTAGGGGAAAAACAGTGTATAATGCGTGATTGGCCATGTAAAGCATATCCGATGGTCACAATACTTTGCACGCACCTCAACCTAGTTAAAATGATACTTGCATGCAAAGTGGATCCCCCATCTAATAAGTACTTGTTTGAAGAAACACACCTAGGACCGTGGCTTTTTATGGTTGTGCATTATACTAAGGCAAAAACGGTGTTTTATGCTTGATCCACAATGCAAAGCATATCCGATGGGCACAATACTTTGCACACACCTTCAACTAGGTGGAATTGAATTACATGCAAAGTGGCATTCCCATCGCATAAGTACTTAATTGAATTCACATGCAAAGTGGAGCCCCCATCCGATAAGTACTTGTTTGAATAACACATGTAGGACCGTGTTTTTTTATGGTTGTGCATGACACTAAGGGAAAAATGGTGTTTTATGCTTGATCGACAATGCAAAACATATCCGATGGCCACAATACTTTGCACACGCCTTCAATGACTTACATGAAAAGTGGCATGCCCATCCCATAAGTGCTTGATCAGATAGTATACCTAGCAGCGTGTTTTTTTACAGATGTGCATGACACTAGAGCAAAAATAGTATTTAATGCTTGATCGACCATGCAAAGGATATCCGATGGGCACAACACTTTTCCTATGCCTCAACCTAGGTGGTATTGAAATGTTCTCAAAGAGGCAAACCCATCCGATAAGTACTTGGTCAAATAACACACCTAAGGGCGTGTTTTTTTGCGGATGTGCATATCACTAGGGGAAAAATGGTGTATAATGCGTGATCGGCAATGCAAAGCATATCTGATGGTCACAATACTTTGCAGCACCTCAACCTAGTTGAAAGATACTTGCGTGCAAAGTGGAGCCCCCATCTGATAAGTACTTGTTTGAATAGCACACCTAGGATCGTGTTTTTTTATGGTTGTGCATTACACTAAGGCAAAAACGGTGTTTTATGCTTGATCCACAATGCAAAGCATATCCGATGGGCACAATACTTTGCACACACCTTCAACTAGGTGGACTTGAATTACATGCAAAGTGGCATTCCCATCGCATAAGTACTTGATCGGATAACACACCTACCAGCGTGTGTTTTTACGAATGTGCATGACACTAAGGCAAAAATGGTATTTAATGCTCGATCGACCATGCAAAGCATATCCGATGGGCACAATACTTTTCCTATGCCTTAAACTAGGTGGTATTGAAATGTTCTCAAAGAGGCACACCCATCCGATAAGTACTTGGTCGAATAACATACCTAAGGGCGTGTTTTTTTTGGATGTGCATATCACTACGGGAAAAACGTTGTATAATGCGTGATTGACCATGCAAAGCATATCTGATGGTGACAATACTTTGCATGCACCTCAACCTCATTAAAAGAGACTTGCGTGCAAAGTGGAGCCCCCATCCGATAAGTACTTGTTTGAATAACACACTAGGACCGTGTTTTTTTATGGTTGTGCATGACACCAAGGCAAAATTGTGTTTTATGCTTGATCGACAATGCAAAGCATATCAGATGGGCACAATACTTTGCACACACCTTCAACTAGGTGGAATTTACTTACATGCAAAGTGGCATTCCCATCACATAAGTACTTGATCGGATAACACACCTAGCAGTGTGTTTTTTTACGGATGTGCATGACACTAAGGCAAAAATGGTATTTAATGCTCGATCGACCATGCAAAGCATATCCGATGGGCATAATACTTTTCCTATGCCTTAACCTAGGTGGTATTGAAATTTTCTCAAAGAGGCACACCCATCCGATAAGTACTTGGTCAAATAATGTACCTAAGGGCGTGTTTTTTGTGGATGTGCCTATCACTACCAGAAAAACGTTGTATAATGCGTAATAGACCATGCAGAGAATATCCTATGGTGACAATACTTTGCACGCATCTCAACCTAGTGTAAACGGACTTGCTTGCAAAGTGGAGCCCCCATTCGATAAGTACTTGTTTGATTAACACACATAGGACCGTGTTTTTTTATGGTTGTGCATGACACTAAGACAAAAATGGTGTTTTATGCTTGATCGACAATGCAAAGCATATCTGATGGGCAAATACTTTTCATACACCTTCAACTAGGTGGAATTGACTTATATGCAAAGTGGCATACCCATCGCATAAGTACTTGATCAGATAACACACCTAACAGCGTGTTTTTTTACGGTTGTGCATGACACTAAGGCAAAAATGGTATTTAATGCTCGATCGACCATGTAAAGGATATCCGATGGGCAAAATACTTTTCCTACGCCTTAACCTAGGTGGTATTGAAATGTTCTCAAAGAGGCACACCCATGCGATAAGTACTTGGTCAGATAACATACCTAAGGGCGTGTTTTTTTACGGATATGCATATCACTACCGAAAAAATGTTGTATAATGCGTAATCGACCACACAGAGCATATCCGATGGTGAAAATCCTTTGCACGCATCTCAACCTAGTTGAAACGGACTTATGTGCAAAGTGGAGCCCCCATCCGATAAGTACTTGTTTGATTAACACACCTAGGATCGTGTTTTTTTATGGTTGTGCATGACACTAAGGCAAAAACGGTGTTTTATGCTTGATAGACAATGCAAAGCATATCCGATGGGCACAATACTTTGCACACACATTCAACTAAGTGGAATTGACTTACATCCAAAGTGGCATTCCCATCGCATAAGTACTTGATCGGATAACACACCTAGTAGCGTGTTTTTTTACGAATGTGCATGACACTAAGGCAAAAATGGTATTTAATGCTCGATCGACCATGCAAAGGATATTCGATGGGCACATCACTTTTCCTACGCCTTAGCCTAGGTGGTATTGAAATGTTGTCAAAGGGGTACACCCATCTGATAAGTACTTGGTCAGATAACATACCTAAGGGCGTGTTTTTTTGCGGATCTGCATATTACTACAGGAAAAACGGTGTACAATGTGTGATCGACCATGCAAAGCATATCCAATGGTTACAATACTTTGGACGCACCTCAACCTAGTTGAAAGATACTTGCATGCAAAGTGGATCCCCCATCCGATAAGTACTTGTTTGAATAACACACCTAAGATCATGTTTTTTTATGGTTGTGCATTACACTAGAGCCAAAATGGTGTTTCATGCTTCATCCACAATGCAAAGCATATCTGATGGGAATAATACTTTGCACATACCTTAAACTAGGTGGAATTGACTTACATGTAAAGTGGCATGCCCATCCCCTAAGTACTTGATCAAAGAATATACCTAGCAGCGTGTTTTGTTACAGATGTGCATGACACCAAGGCAAAAATGGTATTTAATGCTCGATCAACCATGCAAAGCATATCCGATGGGTACAATACTTTTCCTACACCTCAACCTAGGTGGAATTGACATGTTTTCAAATATGCACATCCATCCGATAAGTACTTGGTCAGATAACACACCTAAGGGCGTGTTTTTTTGCGGATGTGAATATCACTAGGGAAAAAACGGTGTATAATGCGTGATCGGCCATGCACAGCATATCCGATGGTCACAATACTTTTAATGAACCTCAACCTAGTTGAAACCGACTTGCGTGCAAAGTGGAGCCCCCATCTGAGAAGTACTTGTTTGAATAACACACTTAGGACCGTGTTTTTTTATGGTTGTGCATGACACTAAAGCAAAAATGGTGTTTTATGCTTGATCGACAATGCAAAGCATATCCGATGGGCACAATACTTTGCACACACATTCAACTAGGTGGAATTGACCTACATGCAAAGTGGCATGCCCATCCCATAAGTACTTGATTAGATAACATACCTAGCATCGTGTTTTTTTCGGATGTGCATGACACTACAGCAAAAATAGTATTTAATGCTCGATCGACCATGCAAAGGATATCCGATGGGCACAATACTTTTCCTATGCCTCAACCTAGGTGGTATTGACATGTTCTCAAAGAGGCACACCCATTAGATAAGTACTTGGTTGGATAACACACCTAAGGACGTGTTCTTTTACGGAAGTGCACATCACTAGGGAAAAACAGTGTATAATGCGTGATCGACCATGCAAAGCATATCTGATGGTCACAATACTTTGCACACACCTCAACCTAGTTGAAATGGACTTGCATGCAAAGTGGAGCCCCCATCTGAGAAGTACTTGTTTGAATAACACACCTAGGACCGTGGTTTTTTATGGTTGTGCATGACACTAAGGCAAAAACGGTGTTTTATGCTTGATCAACAATGCAAAGCATATCCAATGGGTACAATACTTTGCAAACAACTTAAACTAGGTGGAATTAACTTACATGCAAAGTGGCATGCCCATCCCATAAGTACTTGATCGGATAACATAACTAGCAGCGTGTTTTTTTACGGATGTGCATGACACTAAGGCAAAAATGGTATTTAATGCTCGACCGACCATGCAAAGCATATCCAATGGGCACAATACTTTTCCTACACCTCAAACTTGGTGGTATTGACTTGTTTTCAAAGAGGCACACCCATCCGATAAGTACTTGGTCAGATAACACACCTAAGGGCATGTTTTTTTATGGATGTGCATATCATTAGGGGGAAAATGGTGTATAATGCGTGATCGACCATGCAAAGCATATCTGACTTGTGTGCAAAGTGGAGCCCCGATCGGATAAGTACTTGTTTGAATAACACACCTAGGACCATGTTTTTTATGGTTGTGTATGACACTGAGGCACAAATGGTGTTTAATGCGTGATATACCATGCAAAGCATAGACGATGGGCACAATACTTTGCACGCACCTCAACGTAGGTGTTATTGAGTTGCATGCAAAGTGGCATGTCCATCTGATGAGTACTTGATCGGATAACTTCTCCCACCAATAAATTAAGTATTAATTAAAAATTATAATAAATGAGTAGATTATTAAAAAGAGACTAATATTTATGTAATTGTTGCTACTGCAGCTTGCTTGCAAAGGACTCTCACAAAGGAGATGACTATAGATTTTGATCTAGGGATGGATGTGATTTTATGTAGCAAAAGAGATGTAGTTGCATTTGCTACAATCCATGATAGTGATCCCAATTCAGTTTGCCACTTTTGAAGACTTGGCAAAGATAAGGTGGCAGTTACTATATCTAAGATTCTTAGCGCACATGTTGAGCTAAAGTATAAATGTGGAGATATGGAAACACTTGGAGATGTTATGCCCTACAATACATCCAACAAATCATTTATAGCATGGGACAAAGATGAGACTTATGCAACAGACATTATCAATAATACAAAGTGCACCACCTTGGATTTTACTATAGGGGACATTTTACAAATGAGATCATTTGCAAATAAGATTGTAGTAGAAGGTGAAGTATTGGGATTTAAACAAGTGGAGCAATGGTCATTTGCATAGATGAGGATTCTAAAAGTCACTGATGATGATATGGTTGATAACATAACATCCTTATGTGATCCCTACTATGAGGTAGGCAAGAATATGAGATGGAGCATGCAATTTTTAAACATGAGAAAGAGGTACGTGATTTTTAATAATAAAGACAAGGTATACTACAATATCAAAGGACCTAAAAGGCGTGCCCATATGCTAGGCTCTATCACTTCAAATGTGGATGATTTCAATGTACTCAATTATAAAAGTGACATCTTATCTGGAGTGGATGAGTTCATTGGTTTCGAGAAACAAAATGATTTTAGAAGCGAAGCCTTATCTGGGGTGGATGAATTCTTGCACAGTGAGAAGGGCAAAGGTTTCAATAGCGATGTCTTGTCAAGTGTGGATGAGTTCATGCATATTAACAAACCTGGTGTCAATCAAGCTTGTGGATTTGTGAAAGCCATGCAAGATGTCCTAATGAGTGATGTTCTCTCAGGACTGGAAGAGTTTCAAGGTTCTCAATACTCTCGTAGAATATTGAATTCATTGAATGGTCCTAAGAGTATGTTAAAAACGAGGATGAGATCAACAGAGGATTATTCAATATTTAACTTTGATTGTGATATTGCCAAGGATGCAACGACCAATCATGGATGCTTGGTTACAAACAAATGTGAAGAGAAGAAGTGCATAAATACAAATAACAACGTGCATGAGGAACGAAAACGGTCATACATATGCATGAAGAGAAAGTGAATCCAAGCAGATCCACAAAAGCAACCAAAGAGGAAGAGAGTAATGAAGGAGGAGAACATGTTAAATGCATTGGGATATCTATGTTGCAAGCGAAGATGTATGCGCTTCATTGATCTTGCAGACATCAGGGAATGTAGAGGACATGTGTGGCAAAGAAGAGGAAGCGAAAGAAATGAATACCTTCTCACAAGTCTCTCTTGCTTTCTTCAGAATGGCAATAAAAGGCTAAGTTCAAGACAAAAGGTAACACCTCTCGTAAATGGAAAAAAGATTTGCAATAAGGCATATCACAATGTTATTGGATTATCCCATGGTACATATTGGGATTTAGTCACCAAGGCAAAGGGCGGCAACAAATTTAACATTCATGGTAATAGAGGAAGGTCCAAATCAAGAATCTCAACTGTCAGGGCAGCAGCAATTTTGCAAGACTTCATACATGAAAATGCTTTACCTCAACCCCATATATCTACCAAACTCCCTAACAGTGATGTGATCACTGAAATGCACCTTCCAATGGGCTTGACAAAGCTCGAAGTATTTGAATCTATTGCAGAAAAGTAAGGCAAAGAGGGGATGCCATAGCTTCTTCTCATACTTTGTATACTCTTTGGAAGAAGAACTTTGGATATGTTAAAGTCCCAAGGAGGCAAAAAATGTCAAAGTGCAATGTCTGTGATGATTTAAAGCGAGCGGATTGAGAGTGCAACATGTCCAAATCAAAGGGAATTATACAAAAAAAACCGAATATCTCATCATGACCTTATTCGACATTCCAGACAAAAATATGCATTTTGGAAGGAGCAAGCTATTTGGCATCCCGATGACTACATGTGCCTTATTGTAGGTGGCATGGATCAGAATACAACAACATTGCCTCATTTTGTTACCACTCCACCTAAATTACAGGGAAAGCTCTTTCTAAAGACACATCTATGTGGAGTCTTAGTGCATGGAATTAAGTTGTTTGCAGATATATGGATTGATTCCTTGCATCTACATGATAGCAATCAAATTGTAACATCTATTATGAAGGCAATTCGCAATGTACATGCAGAAAAAGGTCACCTACCACCTACTTTGAGAATACAAGTTGATAATTGCTGGTGAGAAAATAAGAATGTACTCATGTTTGCATTCTGCTCCATGCTAGTTGCTCATCAAATCTTCAATGAGGTTGAATGTGGATTTTTGTATGTTGGGCATACACATGAGGATATCGATCAGGTTTTTAGCACAGTCTCAAGAGAGCTTAAATGCAAGGATGTGGAGACAATAGATGACTTGGTAAGAAGATGTGGCAGGCAAGTTGGTGGTCATAAGGAAAGTATAGTATGTGAGAGGCTCGAAAGAACATATGATTGGAAGAGCTTCATTCTACCTTTCATACAAACGGGTGGTGATGCATTGACAGGTCATACCAATCCACACTACTTTCGCTTTTTTTTTTAAAGATGAAAAACCCATAATGCAATGGCAACAATATTCTCATGATACAAAATGGGAACCTGAAGAACCTTACAGTCTCTTAACTTCAATTCCCAGCAAGGAAAGGTATCCAACATGGGCTCCTATACAAGAATTCAATGAGAGGTCTAACTGTGAAATAGAAGGATTAAAAGCATTTATTACATACAAAGAGGAAATGCTCCAGAGATATCCTGATTCGAAGCCTACTTGGAGAGAACACACTACCATTGTAATTAACAAGACACGAAATTTAATAAAGGACCTTGAGAGAATGCGAGGCTCAAAGGATGTCAAGGAAGAATGCAATATGTTTTGGCCAAATGTTCATAACGATTTTTGCGCCCAGCTCCAGTCTTTGAAAATGAATTTGTATGATTACTCCCACGTCCATATTGTGGACTGAAGAAGAGAGAGTTTATGCCACAAGTAGATATAGAGGTCGATTGTTTTGTTGTGGTTCGGCCATCGGATGATGAATATGAGAATGTGAAGTTTTGGGTTGCAAAAGTAGTTGATGTACAAAGAGATGACCAAGGGAGAGCTACAACATTTATAGTGGTATGGTATGAGCGAAAGGGCAGGAAGGAGAATATGGATAACAACAAGTTATATACTAATTGTATAATGAAGGAGTGGGTCCAAAATGATGAAGCGGTCTCTCAAGTTTTGACGGAGACAATCATAGTGTCTTGGCATTCAAGGGCAAAGAAATCAAAGAAGCACATGGGATATGAGGTAGAAGGAAAAATAAAAATACCACAACAAAGTATTTTGCATATACACTAATTTTTAAGGATGCTCGCCATGGAGGAAGTAGAAGGAGACAGTGCAAATGAAGAATGTCCATGATTAAAGCTTTGTATTGAAGTCCATTGAAGGATTTTATTTGGGTACTAGGCAAGAAGCCAATTCAAGACAATTATAATCAGAGTCATCACCTCCTATGTCAAATAAGAGCCAAAATATGCACTGGATATCACCCAAGGGTCAAGGCTTGGCAAGACAATAGGGAGTTAATGCAGATGGCACCTGGCAAGGGACTGTCACATTGAGCAATAAGACAATGGGGAGTCAATGCACCCAAGGGGCAAGGCTTGGCAAGACAAGTGGAGTTAAATTTGCAAATGGCACCTGGCAAGGGGCTGTCGTGACATTGAGCAATAAGACAATGGGGAGTCAAATTATGCAGATGGCACGAATTGAGGCTCTTTAAGAGCAACAATTTAAATTGTAAACATATGTTCAATCTATATCATTTTGGATACAAAGACTGTAGCTGAGAGCAACGTCTCTCAATGTAAACATATAATGATAGCTATAATTGCTATTATAATTCTTTGGTTCAATACAAAACTTGGGTCTTATGGCATCATGTCTTTTTTCTATTTATTAAAAGTTTTAAAAATTTTGTGCATATTGTGAGTGACAATGTTATTTACATGAAATATTTAAGTCTCCTTTCATGGATTTATAAATTTATCATGTCAAGGAAAAATATTAAAAATAATTAAATTAACAAATAACTTAGGTATAGCTAGAATTTCTAAAATAGGATTATTTCAAATTCTTGCATGTTGGTGCAAAAGTATAGATTGAAAAAACAAGATTTTTATGTGAATATGATAGTGCCACAAAGTGAACTTTTGATTTGGGAAGAATATTTTCAAAAAGTAAAATTTTGATTTGGGAAGGATATTTTCACAAAGTAAACTTTTCATTTGGGAAGGGTTTTTGGGCTTCATCCAAAAACAACAAAAAAAGTCCAAAATTAATGAAATAGGGTAACGTTTAGGGTTTATAGCTTTGTATCTAAGGTTAAGAGTTTAGAATATAGAAAGTACTAAGTTGTATGGTTTACAATTTACAATTTAGGGTTTAGGGCTTAGGATTTATAGCTTTGTATCTAAGGTAGTTTAGAATAAAGGAAGTAAGTTGTATGTACGATTTAGATTTTAGGGTTTAGCATCTTAATAGGTAAAGACTTTAGAATATAGAATATGGGTTGAATGATTAAGGTTCTAGGTTCAAGGGTTTAGGTTTAGAATTTAGGATGTAGGGTGTAGGGTCAAGGATAATTTCATAGAGTAAAAAAATAAGTAAAATCTGCATTCTAAATCATGCGAAAGAATGGTTTGATACTTTGCACAAGCCTTAAGTTTAACCTTTGTACAAAGTATCATACCCATCGAAAATAAGTACATAGGCTAAGAAGCACATTCTTGAGACTCTTGCATGTCATATGCATGCTAAGAAATGAGAAAGATGCATTTCAGACCATATACTAAATGATATCATTTGGGTATGATAATTTACAGACTCAGCCCTACACTAACGTAGTGTAAATCTTATGCAAAGTATCATTATATCCATTAGAGATAGACACATAGTCTAAAAGCAAACTATTTTTGAACACTCATGCATGATGCATAGCCCTAAACTGAGAAAATATTAAGGCCTCTGTACATACCAATTAATTTATGATGTACTTGTATTCTTCAATTGTTTGAAAGAATATTGTTTTATTCGCAAATTAATTTTTAAATATGTTAAAAATTTTTAAATAAAAATATTTTTTTAATAATTATAATTACTTTTTTATTTTATATAAATAATAATAATTTTAAAAATAATATCTTATAAATATATCATATTTATATAATAGTATAGACTATACTACGTTTTAATATATTTTTATATAATTTTTTATATATTATATTATAAATAAATAATGATAAAGAGTTTTTGAAATCTAAATTGAAAAAGCCTTTCTAAGTTGTTGAGGACCCAATAGGTTAGGGAGTTTTTAAAAAATATTGTAAAATTTGAAAAAGCTCAAAGAATTGGAGTTGTTGCGCATGCAATAGCTTGGAAGAGTTTTTTAGGAAATTCAAAGGATTGGAGTTGTTGTGTACGCAATAGCTTAGGAGAGTTTTTTGGGAAATTTAAAATTCTTTAAAAGAGAAAAGGAGTTGTTGCGTATGCAATAGGTTAATAGAAAATTTTAAGTTTGCAAAGTTTTTTTAAAAATCTTAAAAAGTTTTAAAAATTAGCCATGCAAGCCTCTCCTACATCCACCAAAAAAAGCCGACTAGGATATGAGAGAGGGTCTAACATCTTCATTATATACCAAGTACCATAGGTGAATAATCCCATGCTTATGGGATAATCATGTACATGTGTCCATTGCGCATCAAGGGCCTTCTTGCCCCCTTAATTTTTCCATACTACCAAGATACCATGAGGGGGTTAGGACCACACCAAGGCCAATATTGCTAACACCCCCTCATGGGCCTAACCCATGAATCGAATCAAATCAAGAATAGCGAGTCACCAACAAATGTTGTCCACCCACACAAGGCCCAAACAGCCAGCCCACATAAAGAGACCTCCGATCAAGTAATGACAGCTGCCACTGACGCAGGACATCAATTCCATGCGCCAATCGCCATCAATTTGTGTGCCATCATCAATTCACATGCCGCATTTGCACACAACAGCCGTAATAGTCCAGAACACATAGGGTCACCACTCCCTATGTATAGTTTCTTTCAATGCAACCGCTGCACCACCATGTATATTCACGCCACAGTCTGTAGGCAGTTTGCCTGCTCTGATACCATATGTTGGCTGCCACATGGTAGCCCAAGGAAGCACCGAGTGTGGGGGTCCCAATCCCCATCCCATAGCCATGCAAGCCTCTCCCACATCCACCAAAAAGAGCCAGCTAGGATGTGAGAGAGGGGCTAAAACATCTTCATTATATACCAAGTACCACAGGTGAATCCCTTGCTTATGGGATAATCATGTATGCATGTCCATTGCACATCAAGGGCCTCCTTGCCCCCTTAATTTTTCCATACTACCAAGGTACCATGAGGGGGTTAGGACAACACCTAGGCAAATATTGCTAACCCTCCCCCCCCCCCCCATGGGCCTAACCCATGAATTAAATCAAATCAAGTACTGCCAGTCACCAACAAATGCTGTGTCCACCCACACATGAGGTCACCCACACAAAGAGCCCTCAAATCAAGTAACTGCAACTCCCACTGACACACGCAATCAATTCCATGTGATAGCCACCATCAATTCATGTGTTGCCACCATCAATTCGCGTGCTGCATCTGCACACAATAGTCACAATAGTCATAAACATGTAGGGTCGCCACTCTGTATGTGTAGTTGCTTTCAATGCAGCTATTGCGCTGCCACGTACATCCATGCCACAGTCCATAGGAAGTCGGCCTGCTCTAATACCATATGTTGGCTGCTGCCACATGGCAGCCCAAGGAAGCATCGAGTGTGGGGGTCCCGATCCCCATCCCATAGCCACGCAAGCCTCTCCCACATCCACCAAAAAGATCCGGTTAGGATGTGAGAGAGGGGCTGACATGAAGACAAGGGATCAGTAGTAATAGGAGGAGGTGTAGAACTGACAACCAAGGTAGCTGGCTCAGAAGAAAAATTAGTTCAAGATAAAAAACTAGTTTAGAATCAAGGATGGACTTAGTAGAAGAAGTGGGTGTCAAAGTCAGAGTAGTCTTAGCAATTTCCATGCTCAACGAAAAAGAGCTGGCATTATTTTATTGGGCTGAAGCAATTGCTACAACAATCTACATAATGAACAGGACTCCCACTGTAGCAATACATGGCATGACACTAGAGGAGAGGTACACTGGTAGTAAACCAAATATTTCTCATTTGACAGTTTTTGGTTGCATTGCCTATGTTCATGTGCCATATGAGTTGAGATCCCAATTGGATCCAAAAGCTGAGAAGTGCATCTTTATTGGATATTCTCTACAACAGAAAGGGTATAGATGCTATAATCCTTCTACTCGTAAGTTTACAGTGAGCAGAGATGTTTTTTATGAGATGAGCAGCTGGTATAAACTAGTAAATGTGATTGATGATGTAGATGCACAAAATGGTAATGCTGCACAGAAGTCACAGTAGTAATCACAAAATATTAGTGGACCTATAGTGTCCTCTAGCAGTGGTTCACATACTTCACCATGGACAGGCAGATTGAGATTACGAGAATCTCCTCAAAGCAATGCAGATATGGTATGCAAGTATCACGAAAAGGAAAAGAGAAAGTAGATCAGCCCATGGTTGATGTAAATGCAAGTCATTCTTATGTGGATGGTGAATCCAGTGGCTCAGAATAGAGCCTTGATGATGAGTTGGGTATTCATTCTATTGTTACACCTGGAGTAAGGAAGACAAGGGATGTTTTAAGAGCACCTAGTAGTGAGCCTATTTTGCACAGGTCTATCAGAGTCAAGTATCATGTGGATAGGCTGAAATATGATGCATTTACAGCCATTCACTATGCCTATATGGTCAAAGTGATACAAGAACCATAACCACTTCTTTTGAGCAAGCCATGGGAAAAGAAAAATGGGAGAAAGCCATGGATGAAGAAATGGATGCCTTGGAAGCAAATGCTACATGGGAATTGGTGCATTTGCCTAAAGACAAGAATGCAATTGGCTACAAGTGGGTTTATAAGGTGAAGCACAATGCAGATGGTTCTGAGCAGATACAAGGCAAGATTAGTTGTCAAGGGGTATGCACAGACATATGGCATTGATTATGAAGAAACATTTAGTTCGGTTGCAAGGATGGCAACTGTAAGAGCAGTCATTGCTATGGCTACATCAAAGGGATGGTCTTTACATCAAATGGATATAAAGAATGCCTTCTTGCATGGTGATTTGTAAGAAGAGGTCTATATGGAGCAACCACCAGGTTATGTGCATGTTGTTCATCCTGAGTTTGTTTGCAGGTTGAAGAAAGCCTTGTATGGCTTAAAGCAAGCACCCAGAGCATGGTCTGACAAGATAGGACAGTATCTTGTCATTATTGTTTTTCAGATTTCCACAACAGATTTCTCACTTTGTGAGAAAAACAAAGAAAGGTATTATGCTGCTTGTCATTTATGTTGATGATTTGATCATCACAGGTGATAGTGATGAAGATATCCTTCATGTGAAAATGCTATTGAAGCATAAGTTTGAGATGAATGATTTGGGAGAGCTACGTTACTTCTTGGGCATTGAGGTGATTAGATCCACAAGTGGGATATGGATTTTGCAGAGGCAGTATGGATTGGACATGCTGTCCAAATATGGGATGACAAGCTGTAAGCCTATTTCAATTCCTTTGGAGTAGAATGTGAAGCTGAGTTCAAATGCAAGTGAGCTTCTGGAAGACCCTACTATGTATAGACACATAGTAGAAAGTTTGATTTATATGACTATTACTAGGCCAGATTTGAGCTATGCTGTTGGGTTGGTAAGTCAGTTTATGCAGGCTCCAAGGAAATCACATTTGTATGCAGCTAGATGCATACTGAGGTATGTGAAGTCCACATTGCAGTATGGACTATTTTATGAGACTGGGGTTCAGATACAGTTGCATGGATACACTGATGCTGATTGGGCTGGTAGTATTTTTGATAGACGATCTACCAGTGGATATGTGTTTTCTTTTGGGAGTGCTACAGTCACTTGGAGTAGCAAGAAACAGCCTACAGTTGCCTTGTCGAGGACATAGGCTGAATAGAGGGGTGTAGCAATGGCTACATGTGAGGCAGCTTGGTTGCATAAGCTGCTTTATGATATGCATCAGTCTATAGATGGGCCAGTCGTCATTTATTATGACAACATGAGCAGTATACACTTGGCAAATAACTCAATCTATCATGCTAGAACAAAGCACATTGAGGTGCATTACCACTATGTGTGGGAGAAGGTTCTAGTAGGTTTTATTGATCTAGTTTATTGCAGCACAGAGGATCAGGTAGTTGACATATTCACGAAGGCATTGGGCATAGAGAAGCTGTGCGAGTTCAGAGACCTGCTTGGTGTGCAGGAATTAGGATTGAGCTCGAGGGGGAGTGTTGAGAAATTGAGCTCCACTCGTGATATTCCAGGGTGACCATTGTGCATTTATGTCACCGACTTGTTAGCTGCAGATGCAGTTGGTACACCACCCATGAATAATAGCTGGATGACAGCTATCTTTATGTACTCTAGTTAGTGGCTTAGTTAGTATGCCACCTAGGTTAGCTGAGTTTGGTTTGAGACCCACATATAGGGTTTATCTATTACTTTTGTACAAAAAGAGAGAGAGCTCTTTTGGCTTTCACGACTAAGAAGAGAAAAACTGTTTTCAGCCTCCACCTTTGTGTGTATTCCCCCATTGTGTATGTGAGAAAGCTGCAAGTGAGGCTCCTTACCTCTCTCCCACTCTCTTCACAGATGTGGCATATGCAATAGGTAGGAAGCACTTTACATGTTGCATAATTTGAAAAAATTTGTTGATTCATGCAACAGGTTGAGATGAGAGAACTAAGAAAAATGAAGAATAAGAGTGGCTTATACTTATGCTAAAAAGCCTAAAAAAGCTACCCTAACCCTAATTTTATAACCCACTTCCTCATAAAATCTCAACCTTCCTCATTTTCTCATTCACCCTGCTTTTTTCAAATCCTCCTCCCTCCATCGGACGACTCTTCTCCTCTTGAGTTATTCCCTCCTCTCCTTATCCATTCTTCTTCCTCTCTCCCTCTCCCTCTCCCTCTCTCCTCCACTCGGCTGCCCCTCCCTTCTGTCCCTCTCTTCCTCTCTCTTGCTTAGCTATCCCTCCCTAATCTTTCCCTCTTCCTCTCCCTCTCTAACTCTACTCATTCATTGCCCTCCCTCCTCTCCCTCTCTCCCTCTGCCCGGCCGCTGCCCTCCCTCCTCTCTACCTCTCTCCCCTCTGTTCGGCCTGTCACTGCCCTCCCTCCTCTCTCTTGCTCCTGTGGTGGTAGGAGAACTTTTCTTGGTGGAAATTCAGAGTACTATTGAGATTAGATATGTGGATCCCGGTGTGACTATCAACATGTCAAAATTTAAGGATTGGTCAGAAGAGGAGTTATGATCCTTTGTGAAGGTGATGGATAGTGACCTGGGTGCTTGGCTGGTGTGGCTGAAGTAGAGGGGGGCTCTTTGATAGGATCTGAGGTCTCAAGGATAGATGTAGTTTGTGACTTATAGGGGGACAACAATAAACAACCACATTTGAAGCTTGATGGTCTAGGTAATCTAGATTTGTGCCTAGGATATGATGACTCAAGTATGTTGTTGGGTTGCAGACCTAGCCAAAGAGAGGACTGGTTGAAAAAGACCCTAAGACCTTGGTGTCTAAAGGGCTTCATTCTGCTCACCTATCATGAGAGGATGGTTGGAGGATGCTAGTAGCTGAAGAGATCAAGTTTAGAGCTAAGTTTGTGATTGAAGGTGGTGGTGCCATCAAGTGCTGCCAAATATGGGCCTATGTACCAAATTGTTGTGTGAAAGAAAAATCGAGCCTGTCAAGGTAGGAGCTACTCTAGTTAAAAATTCAAAGAAAGACTATGATGACACCAAAGTGTTCTAAATGGCTATGGCACAAGAGCTACTGGAGGATCTTCATTGATGAATTGGGATCAGGCCAATATGGGTTGGTGAGAGGGGGGTTTGGAATAGAATTTGTCACCTCCTCCCTTGTAAGCCCCCATATGAGGAGTGCAATAGGAGGGGGTGGACCATAGATTAGTAATATGTAGTGTTGCCATATATGCAACACATGGGCTATCATGTGGGCAATAGAGAGAAAGAACAAGGACCTAGCAGGGGAGATCCACCATGGAGGGAAGATTTGGCAAAGGAACATGTAGATGCATCCATATATGAAGAGGATAGAAATGCATAGGTTAGCAAGATATGGAGACTAGGGGCATGGAATTGAGGCTTTATATGGGTCAGCCTACTTGGGCAAAATTTTGTAAAGACCAACATGTATAAATATCTCTCAATGAAATGAAGCTCCCACTCTTTGGGGTTGTGTCCAGTTTAATTTAGTGTTCATGTGCCTGTTCTCCTTGGGTCCATGCTCCCTCAATGTGATAGCATGCTCGAACCTTGAAATATCCCATCCCTCCCCCTTCCTCCTCCTCTTCCTCCTCCTCCTCCTCCTCCTCCTCCTCTCTTCCTCTCTCCTCCTACCTCTTCCTCCTCCACCACCCTTCTCCTTCCCCCTCCTCCTCCTCCCTTCACCTCCTCCTTGCTTCCTTAATCCTCTTTCTCAACCCTTCACCCCTTGAAGTCTGTGAGGGAGACTAGCTCTCCAATCCTCACCCTGGACTCCTCTTGAACCCTACAACCCTCTTTGAACCCTGGAACTCCTAGTTAGCTCTCTCAACCTTATCCCCCTTTTGATCCTTGAAACACTTCCTAAACCCTAAACTCCCATGGAGGCAAGATCCTTGATCCATCATTGTGATATAGAACCTATGCGAGTATGAGAGCTATTTTCCATGATTCAAACTATACTGTTAAGGGCAAAAGCAGCAACAGCAAAGAGGAACTAGGGGGGGAGTCCTTAGATTATTATCATTAATACATTGTATCTAGTTTATAGTGAGATATGAAAAGACGGAAGTTCTAGGACCAGGCGGAGAACTGAAGAGGCACGGCAACCGTCACGGCAACCGTCACAGCAACCGTGAAGGAGTTATGTGTGCCGGTTAGATAAAAGAGAAGAGAGCGATCATTCAGGGGGCTCATTGATGAGGATCGGAGCAAGGATCAGTGTGATCAGAAGAGGAACATTGTTATGTATCAGAGAGTACGGTGTTGTACTGCTCTGAGAAGTGTAATACAGATATTCTATTGCATCTACCTTATTGTTTTATCATGAATGATTCTGTCGATCACTGTTCTACTCTATGAATTTTCATACGCAGTTCTGAAGTACGATTACGCATGTAAATCTGTCGCAGTAGTGCGTTTCGAGTTAGTCTTCAGAGTAGAGAGGGCTAACACTTTGGCGACCACGGAAGATTTCCATGTTCGTCGCGGTGGATACCCCGGAGAGGTTGGATGCTCCCCATCTGTAATACTCTGATTCCTCGGTGCGTAGACTAGCGCATGAATGACGCTGGGAGTGAGCCAGGGGGAACATCGCGCTCTCCGGCACGGCCTCGGGAGCCTGCAACTCCAGTATCGGCACGTACAACCCGCGAGGAATGGCATGACAGATATGTGGCTCAACGTGATCTTCTCTTCGGCTTCTTCACGGATAGTGAGAGTAGTAGCCGCTCTGACACACTTCCGCTGATCCCAGGAGAGGAAGGTCCAGTCGTTTCCGGTGTTCAGGAGGAAGGCGAATCCTCCGGACGCAGTAGTCCGTTCGATTTAACAAGTACTCCTCCGGAAGACGAAGCGTCACCGTTGCGGAATTCCCCACCACCGAGTCCCAGGAGACGGAGGGGTGGTGTGCCTGCAGGAAGCGGAGCCCCAGGTCCGTCACCAGATCCCGGTAGGGGAGGTGGAGGCGGTGGAGGCGGAGGCGGGGGTGGAGTTTTGGCGGTAAGTAGCGCGGCTATTCCACCACTGGTACCCAGGATGACGGTGAAGTACCCCAAGTTTTCGGGACGGGATAAGGAGGATGCGGATGCACATATACTGTCATTTGAGATGGCATGGATGGTGAATACGGCTCCACCAGTGCAGGCGACAGATCTTATGAAGATGGCGACTTTCATCCCGACACTGCAGAAGCAGGTGGCAGTATGGATCGCGCAATATGGAGCTACCCATTTCGCCACGTTTGATCTACTTGGGGATGCTTTTTTGCTCCGGTTTCGGGAGGAGAAGACCCGTGTTCATGTCTTGGCCAAACTGGGGAAACTGGAATAGAAGAACCAAGAAGTGGAGGCGTATGCGGCCAGGTTTCGATCGTTGATCCGCCGCCTCGATGCAGCAACTACCCCGGCAGTCCCCATCCAAAATGCTTACTTCATGGAGGGGCTAAATAAAGGATTGAAAAGGTCCCTGGCATCGTTGGATCTGGAAGCTCTTTCATTGGAAGAAGTCGTCCAAGCTGCGGTGAGGGCGGAACAAGTTCTGTTTACTTCCAAGGGAAGGAAAGGAAAAGTGAAGTATGAGGAGGCTGAGGGAGACTCCGATACCGATAATGAGGAGGAGTCGGATCAGTCGGATGAGGAGGAGGACAAACGTTCCATGAGGCGGAAGGCTGGAAAAGCGGCAGGGAAGTTATTTCCGAAAGGATCTGCTGCCGGAGCCAAAAGCCGGGATAGTGGAATAGGGTCCTCTTCAAAAGTTCGCAAGGATACTTGGTGTAATCGGTGCCGGAATGCAGGACACTTAGCAGAGGAATGCGGTTTGAATGAGCGGTGGTGTGCGATTTGCCAAACAGCGACGCATACCACGGAGATCTGCCGCTATAACGCACGAATAGCCCTGACACCAGCAGTGGCAGCGGTAGTTGCGGCACCAGCCGCAGCACCAGCCGCGGTACCAGCCGCACCGGCGAAAAGACCTTGGCGGCCGAGAACGGCTGGAACAGGTGCAGATGAACCAGCAGGGGAACGGACGTTCCTATGTTTTTATTGCAATCAACCCGGACATCGAAAGGTAGATTGCGAATTATTTAAGCGCCACAAGGCGGAAAGGGAAGCAACCCGGGGATCCGGAGAAGGCAAGTCTGCACCAGCAGTGAATGCGGTTCTGATTATCGAATGCGATGATGCCAGTCAGCAACAGGATAGCAAGGAGCCTAGTCCGAAGTCCGAAGAAGTACCGGAAGTACCGGCGGGTGTCCCTGTTGAAGGCAAAGTGGGAGGAAGTGCGAGCGGAGATGTGCTCGTGGTCACACGATCCCAGGAAAAGGTGCGGGAATACAAGGCCCAGCAAGAGAAGGGGAGACCTACGGCGTTGGACTGGCAGGTACAACAAAAGATGCGGTCGACGGTCAGTGAATGGGTCCAGAAAACCCCAACGGTGTTACCTAGGCCGAGCGCGGACAAGGCAGTCTCGGTGACGGAGAATGGTGCGAAGGTGGCAAGGCGCCTGCAAAGAGAGCAGCCAGAAGCGACTTGTCTACCTACCAGTCAGAAGGACAGCCTGATGACCGGCGAGGAGGGTGTTGAACCATATGATTTATGGCAGGATTTGCGGAAACAGCAAATACACATGACAATGGAGCAATTGTTAGCATTGGTACCCAATTTCCGGAGTTCTCTCATCAAACAATTGACGGAACCAGTCAGGGCGATGGAGTCAGAGATGGAAGCGGTAACAATGGAAGTGTCGTCAGACGGATCTGCAAAGCCTGAAGCGGAAGTACAGCCTCCTGTTTTTGACGAAGCGGTCCCGGTAATTTCCGTAACACTGGAGAACAGCCGTGTGGGAGGGGTGTTGCTGGACGGAGGGTCTGGGGTCAACATCCTGTCCGAACAAATGCTGGTGCCATTGGGTATCACAAAATGGGAATCAGCACCCTTCGCCGTTCGGATGGCAGACCAACGGAGAGTGCAGCCGTTAGGATTGCTCCGTGGATTGAAAATGGAGGTTTGCGGCGTGAAGTTCGAAATCGCTGCGGTGATTCTCCGGATGGAGGATATTAGCGGGTCATACCCGTTATTGCTCGGAAGACCGTGGTTGCGGCAGGCCCGTGTGAAACAAGACTGGCAATCAGACCGCATCACCATTCGGAAAGGAAAAAAGAAGCTGAAGCTCTCGGTACATACCAAACAAGGGCTGAGGACACCATTCCGACCGACGATGGCGGAAGGTATCCATATGATGGACGGAATGGGGGTCGAAGAGGAGGATGACTACTTCAGTAGGAATACGGAGCTGGTAAGCTTGTTCGAGGTCGATGTGGTTGCCGTTTTAAAGCAATATCAGCATCAGATTCCCTCGGCTACGCAGGAGTCATCCAGTTCCACGAAAGAACCAGTCGAAGGGAGTCTACCGGAAGGCACAGGAGACATGCCGGACGAAGCAGGAGTGGCGGAGGCGGAAAGAGTTTTCGAGCAGGAACTCCGTCGCTCGCGGAGGGTCAAAGAAGATGAGCTGCTGGATCTTAACCTCGGGATGGAGGAGGAGCCAAAGAACGTCCGTGTCAGTGCGAAGCTCGATAAAGGATTTCGGGGAAAATTGGAGACATTGCTGAAATCCTTCAAAGACGTGTTCGCCTGGGACTACACAGATTTGCTCGGCATCGATCCCAAATTCTATCAGCACAGGATCAATCTGCAGAAGGATGCGATACCGGTTCGACAACAACGGTATAGAATGAACCCGAACTATGCCCAGAGGGTGAAGGAGGAGCTGGACAGGCTGCTAAAGGTCGGGTTTATCTATCCGGTTGACCGTGCAACGTGGCTTTCGCCAATAGTGATTGTTCCGAAAAAGAATTTGAAGTTGCAGGTCTGTGTTGACTACAGAAAGCTTAACGCGGCGACAATCACGGATCTGTTTCCCTTGCCGTTTAATGATACTATGCTGGATACAGTGGCAGGTCACGAGATGTATTCTTTTCTGGATGGCTTCAGTGGGTATAACCAGGTGCAGATGGCACCAGAAGATCGAGAGAAAACAGCCTTCATCACGGAGTGGGGAGCATTTGTTTTCCTGGTGATGGCATTTGGGCTAAAGAATGCTCCGGCAACATTTCAACGCATGGTCCAAGAAATATTTGATGATTATTTACTAATCTTTATGCACGTATTTCTGGACGATTTCAGTGTTTTCGGGAGTCGCAAGCAGCACCTTGAGCATATGAAGAAATGCTTAACCCGGTGTAGGGAGGCACGGTTGTGTCTGAACCCTATGAAATGTGCATTCGCCGTGGGCAGCGGTATGCTGCTGGGTTGCATTATCTCGGCGGAAGGCATTGCGGTAGATCCGGCGAAGGTCGAAGCGATTCGGCAGGCCAAGGTTCCTGGCAACGGTAAGCAGCTCGGGAGATTCCTAGGGCAGGTTAAATGGCACAGCCGAATGCTGCGGTATCTGGCGGATGTGGCGACACCACTGTATGACCAACTCAACAAAGTACCGGTCGTCTGGTCTCCTGCTTGTGACTTAGCTTTTCGACGGCTCAAACTGATGTTGGCGACAGCACCGGTGGTTCAGCCGCCAGATTGGACGAAGATGTTTCATGTCTTCGTGGATGCCTCGGACGTGGCTATTGGTAGTGTCCTCATGCAGGAAGCGACAAGCAAGTGGTTCCGACCGGTGTATTATGCAAGTCGCAGGTTGTCAAAAGCCGAACGGAATTACTCTACGACGGAGCGGGAAGCATTGGGGATGATTTATTCCGTAACAAAGTTTCGTCACTACCTGTTGGGGAATCGGTTCACGTTTCATGTGGATCATTCCGCCTTGTTGTATTTGGTACACAAGCCCGAGCTCACTGGAAAGTTGGCCCGGTGGATGCTGCTTTTACAGGAGTTCGACTTCACGGTGGTCCATCGACCAGGAAGTACACATGCCGTAGCGGATTACCTTTCACGGTTGGAATCTGGCGAAGACCCGATGGGTGTGGAAGACGATTTTCCGGATGCCCAGCTGTTCGAACTGGAGGCGGTGGTACCGGCAGCTCCAAAGACGTGGTACGATGACATGTTTCACTTTGTCGACACGGGCCAGATGCGCGACGGAATGTCGCGAGACCAGCGGAAACGGCTCGCGCTCAAGAGCAGAGACTTCCGGATCATTGCTGACCAATTGTATAAGCAGGGGCTAGATGGTGTGTTGCGACGGTGTGTGTACCCACATGAGCAGGAGGTCATCCTGGAAGAGGCTCACCAAGGAATCAGCGGTGGACACTTCGCAGGAGAAGTAACCGGACGGAAGGTACTCCAAGGAGGTCTGTGGTGGCCAACATTAATGGGGGATGCACATAGGTTCGTCAAAAGATGCGATGTGTGCCAGAGGTTGGGCCAGCCATCAGGTCGGGACCGGATGCCGCATAATCCCATACTGGCCCTCGAACCGTTCATGAAGTGGGGGCTAGACTTTGTAGGTCCGTTTTCGCCGCCGGCGAGGAGGACAGGTAACCGGTATATCCTGGTGGCGACGGATTACTGTACCAAATGGGTGGAGGCCAGAGCACTGAAGGATAATTCGGCAAAGGCTGTGGCCAGATTCCTTTATGAAGCCATTATGACACGGTACGGATGTCCGGTTGAGCTCGTCACGGATCAAGGTGGGCATTTCCTTAATGCGGTGTTACGGGAACTGGTTACCCGGCACCTAATCATTCATAAGGAGTCCACAGTGTATTACCCTCAGGCAAACGGACAGGCGGAGTCCTCGAATAAGGTGTTGCTAGTCATTCTGAAAAAGCTGGTCAATGAAAATCGGACAGATTGGGATGAAAAACTTTACTCCGCATTATGGGCGTTCCGGACTTCCTATAAGGTTGCGACGGGGTTCACGCCATTCAAGTTGGTTTACGGAGTTGAAGCAGTGGTCCCCATGGAATTCCTAGTACCGAGTCTGCGGATTGCAGCGGCAGAGAAATTGGGCTGGGACGAGTCCATAGACCGGAGGATTGAACAGCTGGATCGGCTGGGTGAGGAGCGGTTCAACAGTGCGTATCTTGCACAGGTAGTCCAGGACAGACGGAAGGTCTGGGTGGACCGTCATTCAAAGAAGAAGACCTTCAAACGGAGAGATGCCGTGATATTGTTTAACACTCGGATGGGTCCGCATCCGGGTAAGCTGAAGTTACGGTGGGGAGGTCCGTATTGGGTGGTGGAGCGTTATGGTGACGCCACGTTCCGATTAGGAACACTACAGGGGGAGCTGTTGCAGAAGCCGGTAAATGGATTTCGTCTCCGACCATATACAGGGCCCATGCCACCTTACCCATTTCCGGAGATACCATCTGTGAAGATCATTTCAAATGCATTTGTAGCCATTTCGGTGGAGAAACCGATGATGGGGGCTATTAGTACGCACGTGTGGTATCACTCACTTTATTCCGAGAAACGGTGGGAGCAAAGCTTCGTGTTGCGGAGCGAGGACGCCGCCATGCAATCTACTGAATCTTCGAAGTGGGGCTTTTATCAGGATGATGGGACACTTGATCGTTGCATGCAAACAAGGAGTTCACCAGGGCATCCAAAAGGCAATTTGGAAGCAAAAGGGGGCTTATTTCCGACTCTTTGTTTTCCAGAACTCTTCTCCCTCGCATCCCAGCTTCTCGCCGCTATGGTGGTCTTCCATCTGATCAATCCGTTACCTGTTGGGGATGAGGCTGTGCAGTCTTGGCTGACACGAACTCGTCTGGTGGAGTTCGCGGGTTTGCCATGGGCTACGACACCAGTTCATCCATTGGCGCAGGATATCTTGGCGCAGCTTGCACGCAGGTGCAAGGTCGTGGTGTATGGAAAGACTTTCACCTTGTGCAAGGAGCTGGTAGTGGCCCGGTTGCACTTGCCGGTGGATGGTCCATGCAAAGTCACGAAGCTTACCAGCAGTGCCATGGAGGCAGCTCTCGGCGCAGGTTGCAAGGGGGAGTACAACATGAAGAAGCTGGATGCTTCGCAGAAGACATGCTACAAGTTTATTGCGGAGGCACTCTGGCAGAAGGTGAAAGCAGAGCTACTGGGACAGGCCCAGTTTACCTATTTCCAGAGGGCGGAGCAAGGGAAACCGGTTCCCTGGGCGAAGCTGATGGCGGACAGAATTCTGGAGGTGGCCAAGAAGCTCTTGAAGCCCACGGCAACATCCCGGATGGGGCAAGTCTTATTTCTTTTGTTCGGACCAGATGCGGAACCGGTAGTCCCAGGGTCGTATGTGGAGGTGGAGGAGTCCACAGACGATGCTTCGGACAAGGAGTCCAAGGAGGTGGAACCAGCAAGATCAACAACGGAGGGAGCTCTGATGCCAAGGAACCAGGTGACTCCGGTAGTACCTGCGGTGGAGGTTACGGCGGTAGTACCTGCGGTGGTGGTTCCGACAGAAGTTCCACAGGGCAGCCAGAGGAGTAGGCCAGCGGTCTCATCAACATCGAGCCGCATGGCCAGTTTATTGAAAAGAAAGTTGGCTCTTGTGCCGGAAGGAGCAATGTTGAAGAAAACCCGCCCGGAAGCGGAGGCCTTGCAAGGGGAAAGCTCAGTCCACACTCGGGAGGACAGTTTGGGGAGACAGGCATGTCAGGAGGAAACCCGTGTAGTCCCAAGGGGGAGTGGTGAGCTGCAGCTATCTCCGCCGGTGGAGACATATGATCTGGTCACGGCACGACGGTTGGCGGAGCGCTTGCTCCAATGTTTTCAGAAGGGGCAGCTGGAGGAGAATGAGGCGAGGTTGCGCCAGGAAAATGCCAGGCTGCTCGAACGCAATCAACAGCTGCAGGAGCAGTTGTTACAATTCCAACAGATGGATGCACGGCGACAGCAGGATATGGAGGAAGCAAGGACGGCGATTGTCGCCCAAACTCAAGAACACCTGCGGCTGACGGAACAATTGACGGAGAAGGCTACAACTGCGACCGCCAGGGTGCAGTTGTTGGAAGCGGAAGTGATGGGGTACCGGCAACCCTCTAGCTCTACACGCATGCTGGACGAGGCACTTTTGTTGGATTTATCGGAAGCCTTCGTCGCAGAGATGCAGGGTATTTTTCTTGATCATCAACGTCAATTGCGAGTAGAGCTGGAGCGGGCTTGCAGGCCTCTCGATCGACGGTTGGCCCGGAGGGATGAGGATGATCCGGCGGGAGGGGGTGCAGGAACAGCATTTTTACCACCAGTACCGGCTCGGGGGGGTCACTCATCATATGTAACCCTATCACGTGAGTTCAACAGAAGGATATTTTTTATTTCTAAAATTTACAGAAATAAATATACATAAGGGACTATTTAAAATAGTTTTCAGAAAAATTTACAGATTTGTATAGAAAAGGGGTACATTTTATTAATGAAAATTTTACAGATAAGGGATTTTAGAAATAGGCCTTGAACGCACGTGGTATAGAGGGTTTATACATAGTGACCCCCCCGAGAGTACCGGTGACGAAAACTGCGGCACAACTGGAGGGTGGAAGTTCTACATCGGCAAATACTCTCGGGAAGCAGACAGCGGCGGGACCGGTGGATTCTTCCGAAGGCTATGTCAAACGGATCGCCGAACTGGAAGAAGCCCTCCGAAGAGCGAAGGCCAGAGGAAAAAGACCCGAAATCGCACAGGTTCCCGCAATGAAGCCACGACCCCAAGCGGACGCAACAGCCGCTTTTGTGGCAGCTTTTTCGGAGCCAGCGGACGGGGAATCCTTTGACGCAAGGCACTTTTTGCAGCTGAAAGAACACGTCGCGGTGGTGCAACAGCAGTGTGACGATGCCAGATCTCAGCTGTTGGCACTCAAGCTCGCCCGAAAAGAAGAGCACCATCTACATGAAGTTGAGGTGAAGAGCCTCATGGCAGATCTGCTGAAGATCAGAGCTACTATGGCAGAACAATCAACAGGTGCCCAAACCAAGGAATTGGGGTGGGTAATGAAACGACTGGATGGTGTGGCGAAGAAAGCAGATCGCAGTATGCGGGTAACCAATCTCGAACTCGCTCTATCTGAGAAGACCCGACTGCATGAAGAGGAGCTACAACAGCTGCGAAGAACGAGTCATGTTGAGAGAGCAGCTATGTTGGTCGACCTGCGGACAGCATGCCGCTATATTCATCGGATGGCGGCAGTAGCTCAGCAGGCGGGGGCGGCGGCACCACCTTTCTATGGACAGCTCCAAATTTTTGTGGATGCCCATGCTCTCAACCCGCAGCAGCTACCTTTACTTCGACCGGCGCAAGCGGCTCCGGCAGTACAAGTACCGGCGCCGGCGGCTCCAGCAGTTCCAGCGGCAGCAGCGGCGGTGGCGGACGATGACGGTGGCGACGTCGAGGATGAACCGTAGCGGAGAACCGGTGGGTTCGGATGCGGATCCGGAATCCGATTCACCGGGAGTGCCAAGTGTTAAGGGCAAAAGCAGCAACAGCAAAGAGGAACTAGGGGGGGAGTCCTTAGATTATTATCATTAATACGTTGTATCTAGTTTATAGTGAGATATGAAAAGACGGAAGTTCTAGGACCAGGCGGAGAACTAAAGAGTCACGGCAACCGTCACGGCAACCGTGAAGGAGTTATGTGTGCCGGTTAGATAAAAGAGAAGAGAGCGATCATTCAGGGGGCTCATTGATGAGGATCGGAGCAAGGATCAGTGTGATCAGAAGAGGAACATTGTTATGTATCAGAGAGTACGGTGTTGTACTGCTCGGAGAAGTGTAATACAGATATTCTATTGCATCTACCTTATTGTTTTATCATGAATGATTCTGTCGATCATTGTTCTACTCTATGAATTTTCATACGCAGTTCTGAAGTACGATTACGCATGTAAATCTGTCGCAGTAGTGCGTTTCGAGTTAGTCTTCAGAGTAGAGAGGGCTAACATATACCTCTCATCAGATTACCACCCAAGGATCTATGCTACACTTGTGAACACCTATGCTATAATAAGAAATGACACGATTGTAGGTGACCAACACTCTCGGAACCTAGACATGGGAGAGACAGTGACAACAAACCCACCTAATGAATCCAAAAGCAACGAGCCTAAAGTGCAAGTTTGCATAATTTAAGGGTTGGAAGAATGATGACTCAAATAACCATGTGGTGCAGTTTGAATTTTGATTGCGGGAAATTGGCCTCAACAATATGTTCATTGATCTAAAATAGTTACAGTAGTTTGTGGGTACCCTGAGCAGAAGGGATATGAGGCAGCTCAACCCATATGGCCTAGAATAGTTTGCAAATTATGAGGAAATGAAGACAGCTTTCCTACATTGGTTCTGTGAGAAAAAAATACCAAATGGTATCCACAAGAAGTTGCAATCTCTCTATCAAAAGAAACTAATGGTGGAATTCTATGCATAATAGTTCTAGAACCTCAATGGGCAGTTAGAGGTGGTGGAAGGACCCATAATCGATACATTGGAAGAGTACTCTTGCAAGGGATTATGGAAAGAAATCTGTAGCACACTTAGTGGAATTGAGATGCGCGACCAGAATGGCTTTAATGACTTGGTTGAAGCTGCCAAAAGAGCAAAATGAAGGTGCCAATTGTTTAAAAGCAAATCCAAGGATGATGACTTGGATAATGGGTGACATTTAGAGATTTATAAATGTGACAATGACATAGATGATGGCACAAAATTAGAGAGCGATGAATTCAAAAGTGATTCAAAATATGAGGATAGTAAGTCAAAGAAGAAGAAGAAGTTGTGCAAAAAGGAGTCAAAGAAATCCAAAAAGGAAAAGAAGAAAGCAAAGAGAAAAACCAACGAGATGGAGAAATTATTGGAAGAAAAACTTAAGAGTTTAGGTGCAACTAAGCTAGCATCCCAGTTAAGGTGTACGATTTGCACAAAAAACCACCCAATGGAGGTTTGCTCTAGTACAACCCAAATGCATGAATGAATCCAATGCAACAGTAGATACCTCACCCACTGGCAATAGGAGCCAACCAAGTAACGATTGAACCAGCACATTGGTGCAAAATGTGGCCCAAATCTAGTAGAGAAACAATTGGAATCAGAGAGGTAATGGGAATTCACAAACAGTGTGTGGTTAGCAGAATTCTAGAATAGAAAAGGATTGCAAGTATTGTTTGGAGCTCTAGCACCAGAAAAACTTGGATTTCCCATTGTGGTGCAAACATAGAACAAAGCACGAATTGGAAATTACACATTGTACACCAAGGCACTGATCGCCTCAACAAGAGCAGCCACCGACACATGAATGCAGTGTTGATCAAAGAATGGGGTGACACATTAGTATGATGGACCAAGTCCCCATATCACCTATATGAGTTGCAGCAATGTGATTTCTCGACATACATGAAGTAGGGAAAATTGGAATATATCAAGCTAGAGAAGATTAATGTGTATGGAGTGACATGGCCTAAGTGTCCGGTTTGAGAAGCTAAACTGAAAGAATTACCAAAGAAGGAAAAGAACTTGAAGTGGAAGAAATAGGAGGAGGTGCAAATGACAACATTGAAGTAGATTGAGAAGATGCAAGCTTGCGGCAAGAAATAAGAGGAAGGGTGACCAGTTACATGGGTAGTACCGTGCTGAAGAATATAAAGATAAGACCTATGGTTCATATTCATGATAAAACTCTCATATTGGAAAGTTTTTAAGAAGGGTTGTGCTAACAACATTGAAGAAGGCAAAAATGAAGATCCCAATAGAGCACCTATTACAAATGGTGCCCGAAGTCAAGAAATGGATGGTGGTAGATCTATTGTGTCATCACAAAGAATACAAAACCCCAGGAGTTCTTTCCACCAGCTCACTTGTATCATGACTGCATGCTGGGAAGAACTCAAGGATGTGGGTTATATGGTACTTGTGGTAAAGGTGCAGTACCATGGCCAAAATTTGGTAGGAGTGTTTCTTGACAGAGGTTCAAGCGTGAACACCCTACTGCAGTACATGTTCAAAAGATTGGGACTTTCTAGTTTGGAGCCTACCCCACTTCAGGTCTACATGGCAGATCAAAGGAGAGTTTAGTCAATTGGCATAATCTATAATCATGCATTCACATGTAGGGAATGGTATTCCACTTAAACTTTATGGTCCTTCAAATGGAGGAAGAAGATGTGCGATACCCTATGCCATTGGCCTAGGCCATGGTTTAAAGCCTCTTGAGTGAAGCAAGATTGGGGTTTCTCAATGTTCACAGTATGGAATGGCAAGAAGTATCTTAAAATGTAAATGATCTAGTGTATGGCCCCAAAGAAAAAAGAACTTGTCATGGTGCAAGGGGCGAACATGGGGACAAAGCTTGATAATGATCAAGAACATAAGTTCCTAGATGCAAATTTGTTGGTGGTTCCACTGTTTGAGATAGATGTGGAAGAAGTGTTGCAGTAGAGGATCCAAGGGAAACAACCCATTATGGAGGTTCACATAGTAACAGCATTGGAAGATCCGGTACCGAATGAGGCACTTGAACCTATGGAGGCTCAACCTGCCATGGTGGATCCAGAACTGCATGAGGGGGAAATAGCACTCTACTAGAAATATGGAGATGTTGTTTTGTTTGCGGGTGTTGATGTTATTTTGTTTGGAGGGTTAGAGTTGTGTTAGTATTGTGGGGACCGTCATGGTAATAATATACCTAATATAGTCCCACATGTGTAGGGAAATGTGCTAGTGTAGACGGATCGTCAATCGAAGGTCATGGCGTAAAGATAAGAGTGAATTAATGCAAAACGAGGCCCACACGGGGGCGCAAATGAGTGAGTGCTAGGGATGCCAAAATGGTGTGCAATGGGCTAGAAAAATGCCCTATAGCATGGTGTTTCCGTGTGAAATTTTGCTTCAAACGGGGCCCAATTTGGGTCCCAAACGGGCGCGATACGAAGTGTTGAAGTAGGGGTAAAATTGGCCTTTTGGGGGGGGGGTCTTCGTCTTAAGGTTGGTGTGAATGGACTTTAAGTCCAACTGAGGGGTCTAACTAGCCTATAACCTCCTCAAGTACTGTAACTGAGTAGTTAGTTTAACTAACCTAACTACTTTCACTAACTACAAGAAGTCACTAACTGAAGGTTAGTTAAGATAACCTAGCTGTTAGTAACTAACCTACGTTAAACCTAACTAAGTTAAACTAACATAACCTAAGCTAAGCTAAACTAACCTAACCTTGGTTAAACCTAACTAGTATTAGGTTTAGGAATAGGTTAGGCTTTTTTCTTTTAATGAAAATTTTTCAAGGGGTGCATCGTGCGGTAGTATGTGAGGGGGGGTGTTTTTGCGAACGGGGGGGGGATGGGAGTATGGAATGGAGGGAAGGGGAGGGCGGCTGGTGAGGGGAGGGGGAAGGAGGCAAAGGTGAAGTAGAGGGGAGAAGGCACGGGAGGAGGATGGGGCACCGCTAAGGAGGTGGAGGCGAGGCACGGGGTGGGTGTTGCACCACCCTAGATAGGCGCTACATGTGAGCGCCGCCTTATCGATGGGCATTGCTGCGGGCGCTGCTACCCTTAGCAACAACAACAAGGGCTTAAGCCCTTGCTAATAGGTTAGCTTATTAGGTAGTTTAGGGTGAGGAGCAGTCGGCGAGGGGGGGTAGAGAGAGAGAGAGAGAGAGAGAGAGAGAGAGAGAGAAGAGGGAGGAGGAGGGAAAGAGAGAGAGAGGGGGGGAAGAGAGAGAAATAGAGAGAGAGAGAGAGAGAGGGGGGAAAGAGAGAGAGAGAGAGAGAGAGAGAGAGAGATAGAGAGAGAGAGAGAGAGAGAGAGAGAGAGAGAGAGAGCTCAGGGGGGTCACTATGTATAAACCCTCTATATCACATGCATTCAAGGCCTATTTTTAAAATCCCTTATCTGTAAATTTTTCATCAATAAAATGTACCCCTTTTCTATACAAATCTGTAAATTTTTTCCAAAACTATTTTAAATAATCCCTTATGTATATTTATTTCTATGAATTTTAGAAATAAAAAATATCCTTCTGTTGAACTCACGTGATAGGGTAACATATGATGAGTGCCCCCCCGAGAGAGAGAGAGAGAGAGAGAGAGGGGGGGGGTAGTAGAGAGAAGGGGAGAAAAGAGAGAGAAAGAGGGGGAAAGAGAGAGAGAGAGAGAGAGAGAGAGAGAGAGAGAGAGAGAGAGAGAGAGGTGGCAGTGGTGGTGGAGGGGGAGATGGAGAAGGGGGGGGCTAAGTGGTGGAGATGGAGGAGGGGGGGGGGGAGGGGGTGGTGGTGGAAGGGGAGATGGAGGAGGGGGGGGGGGGAGGGGGGGTGGGAGGGGTTAGTGGTGGAGGGGGAGATGGAGGAGGGGGGGGGGGAGTGGAGGGGATGGTGGTGGAGGGGGAGGGAGAAAAAGAAAAAAGAAAAAAACTTGACAAACGGAAAACTTTGACGGAAATCCAAAGGGAGGAAGAGATGGTCACCTGAACGCTCTCCAAGTCTTTCTCGATGTAACGGGATTGTTGAGGACCAATGGACGGTGGGTGGATGGCTAGTTTATCGTTGCGAGATGTGCTCGAAGTAAATTACCATGTGAGGATGGGAGTAGGGTGGTGGTCGATGGAGAGGGAGGAGTGTCTTGCATAGGGCTCGGAATGGTGGGGAAGAGGATGGAGGCAAGATGTGAAAGAAAAAGTATGAGAGGGATGGGTGCTCTTTTATAGGGAAGGAGGGGGAGCTATGGATTTAGTCAAACACTTATGCACCTTCAAAATTTGTTCACTTTTGAGTAGTCAAATACATGTGTAGCTTTGAATTTGTCCACGTTTGATTAGGGATGTGGTTTTAATTTTTCTTTTGGGTTATGGCATTAATCATTGATTGCCAATAGCTTTTGGTGGTTGTGCCAGAATGTGCTTCCGTAAAAAGGAGAAATGTTCAAAATTTCAAGCTCTATACTCTGACAACCATCACATGGTCTGATTTCTTCCTTAAGGTGCTGTTTCTCTAGAAAACATGCATTTTCCTAAACCAATAACGAAGAGTTTAAGCTAGGATTTTTTTTTTCTTTTTAAACTTGAGTTGGAAAAATTTTAGCTCTCCTAGCTCTTGAGTGATATGTTCATGAAAGTTCAAAGTAGTTTGTTTTTTACACATACCTACATGTGTTTACTCGTTACTTGAGATGCTAATCTCCCCGACAGTGGTGCCAAATGTTGGCTCTTCCCACGGCTTCCGTAGGAAGAGTAGGGTATTCTCAATATGCAGAGTTTCGAGGCTTTTTGTCACCTAAAGATATATCAGTGTTGTCGTTTGTAGTATACGTATAGCTTAGGACCTTGAGTCGTATTCTGGTGAGAGACGTAGGCTTAAATGTGGTAAGCAAACATAGTGCATGTATGTGTAAAAGGAACGTGTATCATCATGGTTGAGGTAATGAAGGCTTTCACCTTCATTGGGGGTTGCAGGGTTTAGGAGGAGTTTAAGGGTTAGAAGGAGGTTCCAAGGTTTAGAAGGAGGTTCCAAGGTTTTAAAGGAGGATCCAAGGTTTAGAGAGAGGTTTTAGAGTTTAGAAGGAGGTTCCAGGGTTAGAAGGAGGATCAAGGTTCAGGGTAGAGTACATGGTGGAGAACTCGTCTCCCTCATAGGAGATCATGGAGGTTAAGGGTTGAGGAACTAAGGGTTTAGGGGGAGCATAGGAGTGGGAGAGGAAGAAGGTGTAAGAGCATGGGGGAAAGAAGAGAGAGGAGGAGGAGGAGGAGGAGGAGGAGGAGGGAGGAGGAGGAGGAGGAGGAGGGAGGAGGAGAAGGGAGGAGGAGGGAGAAGGAGGAGGGAGAAGGAGGAGGAAGAGGGAGGAGGAGAAGGGAGGAGGAGGAGGGAGGAGGAGAGGGAGAGGATGGGTTGCAAGGTTGGAGAAGAGGGGAGGAGGAGTTGCAAGCTTAGGACATGCTTTTGGACATGGAGTGCAAGGAAGCATGGACACTTGAGACAATTTCTTGGAATATTAAAGTAGAACTCAACACAATGCCCCAAAGAGTGTGGGCTTCATTCCATTATGGGGTGTTTATACAAGTTGGAGAGCGTCTCTCTCTACATGTAGGAATTGTAAGACATTCTCTCTCTCTACATGTAGAACTTGCATATAGAAGTTGCATGTAGGAGTTGCATATAGAACTCGCATGTAGAACATGCATGTAGGAATCGCATGTAGGACTTGCATATAGGAGCTGCATGTAGGACTTGCATGTAGAACTTAGATGTAGGAGTTGCAAGTAGAAGTTGCAAGTAGAACTCGCATGTAGGAGTTGCATGTAGGAATCATATGTAGAACTTGCATGTAGCAGTTGCATGTAGAACTCGCATGTAGGAGTTGCATGTAGGAATCGTATGTAGAACTTGCATGTAGAACATGCAAGTTGGATTTCTAAGAGGGATTATATCTAGCCTTATGCAAGTACAAGCGGAGCTTTGCCACTACTCTACACACACATTCTGTTCTACCTAACACAGAGACAACAATATTCTTAAAGGAAATGAAGAATTGCTTCAATGAGTCATGACTGCTTGAGGTTGGGTAATTCTACCTAACCTCCTCCCATGATGAGAAATTTAAGTGAAACATTATTTGTTCGTGCATTTTCATATAAGTCTTGTGCCCTTTTTTGCCAAGACAAATTTGTTAACATCACTAATAAATCAATATCTTAGAGAAATACTTCAACAACAAAGTTTCATGAAAACTTTAGAAAATACTCACTCATCAAACTCATTTTCCATTTCATCAAGTGAGAGATCCTTGCTAATAACATGGGATAAAACAGAAGTTATCACCTTCTCATCACCAATCCCTTGCATTGACTTCCAGTGAGTGATTTTCATATCATCAGGAACTGACTCTAGAGATACATCAAACTTCTTCTCTTTCCCTTTGTAGGACACATTTGGGTCATCTCATTGGACAGCCTTCTTTTGACCTTTCAATTCTTTAATGTCCCACAGGGTAAATATTTGATCCAATAGATCCCAAATTGGACCATTTCTAAATCCCAAATGGAAGAAATTATCATATTTGCATAAGGCATCAAAGGCCTTACTTTCATGAAATACCAATCTAGTTTCAAAACAGCAAATTTTCTCAATTCAATGGAAGGTTTACCATGCTCTACAATCCACTCCACATACTCATTGTGAAATAATTTGATCTGTTAAATGAACATCACTGTCAATCTATAGTCATTTTCAATGTTATGGTCCCATGCTAAGAGCTTTGCCTCCATTGAGTTAAGACCTATGTATATCTTACATTCATAATTCTTAAAATATGGGGAGTCAGGAAACTCAAGCATTAGCTCTCTCTTAGCTTGTGCAAAATGACCGCCACCAATGCAATAGTAGTCATATTGGTCCACTTGACAAGCATCGAGGTCATATTTTTTTGGACATTGTGCACGAAGAAGCATTACAAGAAATGGAAGAACATTAGCAAATGGATTGATCTTCATCCTAGTCTTTAGGTTATGGACATGCAAAGGATGAGTGCACGGATTTCTAATACTCTTGTTCCAGTGTAATCATCAATAACAGGTCGATGAAGCTTATTAATATGTATGTAATAATTCCTGACATCCATAAGATTTTCTCTTTGAATTTTTTCCCTTCTATTTTGTTCGGAGTCTATAGCTCCAAATCCCAAAGAAGCACCAGGGACCTTTGTGATGAACACATCTTCACCATCTTGCACACGTTTTTTCTTCTCATCCTTCTTCATCTTAGGTCTTCCAGATTTAAGAGTGGATATTTTTCTTTGAGTAGCATGCGAGGACTTGGTTGCAATATCCTAATCTAGATGTCTTGATTGCTAGAGTTGTAAAGACAAAACTTGCCTAGGTTGAGAGGGAGCAGAAGTAATATGCTTCAGTAGCTTAGTGATAATGTTTTTGTTGTCTTTGATACATTGACTTATTACTCTTGCAAACTCCATAGGTGTAGAAACATCTTCACTAAAAAGAGATTCCATAACAACATCACATACCTTCCCTTTATTTGTAAGACTGAAGTGCAGAGCATCAGTGTCATCCTCATCATACCAACAACTCGTAAGAACACCCAAGGGTTTTGGTATACCAAACTCAAAAATGCCTTTATTTCTTGAGATGATCAATACTACTCCAATACCCAATACTTGTTTTGTTAGTGACCACTGTTGATTCTCAAAATGCTTTGCTTAATCTGAAATGTCTTCTACTTCAATCCTAATAGCAAAGCTCATGGCTTATACTCTTTCCCATGTCCCTATGAGGAGAAGATACTTCTAAGGAACACTGTAATTGCCTTTTTGATCTCTTCTTTTTAAGTAAAGGAGACAGTTCCTCTTGCAAATTGTATTGCAGGTTAATTTGATGTGCACCACTCTTCTTGGGAGGAGGCATTAGATCAACCTCAACATAGCCTTGCTACTGCCTCCTTTGTCCTTGATATTTTCCTCTCCCAATGATAGGCAAGTCAATGTCCTTTGCCTTCGCTTTGTTGGAACTGGACTATCTGGTTCTGGTGATTCATCTTTATACCTAGTAATTGCAGGCTTTTTCAATTTGAACTTGAGAGAAGGTTGTTGGTTGCATAAAGAATTAGTAGCATGGGTCAAAGGAAGGCATTCCAATACATTAAAAAAGAAGCCATCAAGCATTTTGTAACAATTCATGGAAAGCAAGACCCAACTCGATGATGTTATCAAATAAAGTCATAACTTATGATAGAACTTGATAACATCATCAAGTTTTGTCATAATTTATGACAAATATTGATAACATCATCATTTTTTATCATAACATATGACAAAACTTGATAACATCATCAAGTTTTTTCATAATTTATGATGAAACTCGATAACAGCATCGCTTTTTATCATAGCATATGGCAAAACCTGAAAGATTGATTAACATAGCATGATAAGAGGTACCTGACCATGCTCTTGGAAAGAAAATGAAATATATTTGCCTTTGTTCTTCTTTTGCAATGGCAGCAAAACAAAATTTGTTTGTCGTTGTTCTTATGAGATAGGAAGCCTGTGCATGGAAGAAGGTAGCTTCTGTGAGATAGGGGATTTGAGATAGATGAGTATATGTAAATGGAGTTTGAGAGAAAGAGGCAAGTTTTATGTGGTTGAGACAAGAAATCAAGCTTGGAAGATCGTAGGTGACTCTGTTAGAGAGGAGATCAGGAAAAAACCTGCAAAAAAGAGGGGCGTTTCAAGAAAAAACTTGGGAAAAAGACTATTTCGATCGTCGTCTTGCAGGTCGCTTTTCATACCAAAAGTATTGCAAAGCCTAAAAATTTTCAAAAATTATGACAAAATTCGATGACATTATCGATCCATGTCATAAGTTAACCCTAACTTTGATATCAGCTTCGAGTTGCAGTGGCTGCTATGAGGAAAGTCGATGATGTCATTGAATTTTTGATAACAACATGGAGAATTCTCATGAGTTATGATGTAACTCAATAACATCATCAAAAATTTTCAAAAGTTATGACAAAACTTAATAATATCAACGAAATTTGTCATAAGTTATGACATAACTTGATAATATCATCGAATTTTGTCATAACAAATATAAAAATAGTAAAATGGCCATAACTTTTGAACCCATACTTCATTTTGGGAAATTTTTAACTCAAAATTTAGAGCACGAATGGCTCTACAATGCTCAAATATGCATTTCATGATTTGGCCCCATCATGATGTTGAAATTGGATGCATAAGGTACTCAAAAATTGGGTGCAAGGTTAGGGGGTCATTACCTAGTACACAATTCCTTCTACAAGGAAATTCTATCTGACCAACACATATGACCTACAAGAACCAAGCAATAATCCTAGCATAGATATAGCTCTAAATTTCCATTCTAACTCATATTATAGCTCATTGCTATTTGTTTCAACTTATGACATAACTTGATAACATCATCAACTTCTATCATGAGGCATGCGTACAGCTATTAACTATTATCAAGACATTTTGGACATCGAGTTTTGTCATTTGTTGTTCATAATAGCACTGAGTTAAGAAATGACACATGACACAACTCGATGATGTTATTGAGTTTTGTCATAATTCATGACACATGACACAACTCGATGATGTTATCGAGTTTCTTCATAAGTTATGACTCAAGTTGATGATGTTATCAACTATTGTCATAACTTCATCAATATTATGTAGATTTCTTTCAATTTATAAACAAAATTTGTGAACAAAAATACCTTGAAAACATTTACTTTTCAAAAAGGAATATTTTGATTCCATATGGTGTTTGATAGAAAATACATACCTGGCCATTCTCTTTCTCTTGAAGTATCGAGCTCTACACTATGATTCAATCCTCAAATTTTCTCCAACGTTTTGTCTTGTGGGTAAGAGCACGGCTAAACATTGCAAATGGGGAATGTGCTTGTGGGGCCTCTATTATATACTCTATGGATTTGAATTTCTTTATAAAAAATAAAAATAAAAATTGGATTCCAAAGCTTCTAAAATTGGGGTTTTAGGGTTAGGACGTCTCAAAACTATGCTCCTTCACTCTTCTACACATTTAAGTTATCTACATTGGCCTCCATTCTTTCATTCTCCTCATTTCTCAAAGAACAAATGACTAGGAGCACTAATTCTCTTCCATCCTACCATGCTACTTCTCCATCAACCTCAACTCATACGGATGTGTCTTTGCTAGACACATATATTGAGACTCCTTCACCACAAAATGTGGTGAGCCCAGGTCCAACAATCCAACTTCTTGGCACCATATGTGGAATCCCCTGTGCATATGGCAAGTAACAATGATCATCATTTTCAGGAAGAGTCATCATTGGAATCATATATTGAGTCTCCCTGCTCTATGAAAAATAAGAACAAGGGCTGCTTACTCATAGAGTCATCATTGGAATCATATGTTGAATCATTGGAGCCACAACCACTCAAGGATATTGACTTTCCACATGAGGCAGCAAGCCTCCATTCATCTAGCAATGTGGAGGTCATGTCTAGGAATCCACCACCAGCTACTAAAACATGTCAATAGAGCACAAGGGAAACTTTGGATAGCGATGATGATCACACAACTGTACATCAAGAACTGACTCTATACATCAATAGAAGACATTCCAGCTATGGTAGGAGGAGAAAAATATTCTTGTTATCTACAGCTCAACTCTTCAAGACATCTAAGGTATATTGTTGCCATAATGGTTGCTTGAGACATCTAGGAGTTGGGAAGATCAAGTCCATCAGATCTGACTTCCTCAATCTTAATCATGAGGAGCAAAAAGCTTATCTATGTAGATCAGTCATGCAAACTATAAAAGATGTGTTTGAATACTACCTTGACCATATATTGGTTTGTAGAGGAGCATTCAAGCATGCACTCACTCTTGGCAACAATAGATTGCAACGGATTCAATCTAGATCTTTGAAGGATGTTCTGTGGAGCAATCGCCATTATGGAAAGTTGATTGGACCTTGTGGAAGGTTTGATGTTTCATGGATGGAAACTTATTTTAAGGAACGTGCAGAGGTAATGCCAACCATAGGCAAACTACACTTAACTGACAACTACACTAGATTCGAAGTATTCTCAATATACAAAGATGAGATGTTAAATAGTAATGAGCAATGCATGAGCTATTGCCATTTCACAAGGTTATGGAAGAATTACTTCAACAATGTGACCATTCCAAGGAAGGTTAGAATGGGGATATGTAGCATATGTGCAAAGTTGAAGAGTAGGAGGCAAAATGCAAAATCGGAGAATGAAAGAGGTACTTCTCCATGCTCAATATTTCATGTATTGTCCATCTAATTTATATTAAATGTTTTAGTCTTCTCAATACCAAAATTGTGCTTTCAGATCAAGTAAATGAAGCTCTGAAGGTGCATAGAGAACAGCAAGCATTGGAACATGCAAAGCTTACAAAGAACAAGTTGAAGGGCTAGAAGAATCCAAACAAATACTTAGGGATTGTTATTGATGGCATGGACTAGAAAAAGACCAACCTCCCACATTTTGGTAGGGTACCAAAGGATTTTAAGGAGGATTCTTTTCTGCAAATGCATCTTGTCAGATGTCTCATATATAACAACAATTAGCTTTTATCAAAAGTATTTTTTATATATCCAAATATCCATAATGATGCCAATCTAACAATCACCATTCTTCATCATATAATTTCAACATGGGAAGGGCCTCTTCCTTCCGTCTTTTATTTGCAATTGGACAACATGGCTAGAGAGAACAAGAATTAAACTTTGCTTTCATTTTTGAATATGTTGGTGCAAAAAGGTATCTTCACTATGGTCAAACTTGGGTTCCTCTTGGTTTGTCACACACATAATCAAATTGATCAGATGTTTAGCACATTCTCAAAGAAGCTTGTGTGACATGATGCCTTCACTTTGACAACAATGATTTCACTTATAGCTGAAGCATATACACCACTTCCTCATGTGCTACACTTGAAAGAAACATTTGACTTTAGAAAGTTTGTGAATGGTTCAAATTCATCCGACACATGTATTCAATAGCTAAACGATCTAAGCTGTCAACATCAATTTCTCATAAAGATGAGAGATTGAAAAACATATATGGATGCCAAGCAGTACTCTTCATCTCCAACGTGACTACCAGAAAATGGATTGCTATTTCTATCTTTCATTCCTGATTGTATGATTTGTGCTTCTGTGCAAGATCCACTAGTGGTTTTATCAAAAGTGCAATGGGCTCAAAGCCAAAAGAGAGACATTGATTACCATTGCTACCTTCAAGAAAAGAAGGATCTCATTGAGAAGGCCCACATATATGCAAGGGATGAGGACACAAGATGGTGGAATGAGTTCTTTGAAGATCAATCTCTAATTCTTTCCAGGTTTGAGCATAATGATGTCACTCTAAATGTTCCTTTCTATTAGCCATCAGTTCATGCAACTCCAGTTGAAAATGCAACAACTTCTCTTCATACACAATTGCAAGGTATGATTAATGTATAGCCATGAGAAATGTATTTGGGTGCACAAAGGTTTCATAAAAGACAAGAGCAACTTGTAGAAATGTGGAGTGGAAGTGTGCAAGATACAAAGGTGGACTCCATGGTTGCAACAATTGCCGATGATGATCCTCTTGGCCATTTATTTTGGATTACAAAGGTGATTGATTTGATCATATCTGAAACTGGAGATATTACTTCCCTTCAAGTGCATTGGTTTAGAACCAAGAGTGATGACGTGTACAAAAGAGTATACCCCTAAAATGGTTGCAAATGCTCATGGTAGGGGAAAGCGAAGAGGAGAAAAAAATCAGCCACATACCAGTGTGCCTGTTCTTGATGAGGTTGACATTCTTGTTTATGACTTTTGATTGACCAATGCTAAACATCTTCGCAAGGAGACAATTGCCATCATTAAACAAAAGCTTCCGTCAAAGAAATGCATCGATAAAGCTAGACCCTCTTCTAGAGTTACTCGAGGACAATCAGAAGTAGCATTAGGATTGCATAGGGATGAGGATAATGTGATTGTGGATACTGCTGAGGAGGATGGATCATCAACATCATCTCCTAGTGATGATGATGCTGATAATAAGGAACTTAGGGGTGTGGATACAGATGAGGATGCAATACATTATGATTTGTAAGATCTTTTGTATGATGGGTACCTTCTTCTTTCATTTTCATACGATGTTGTTTTAAAAATTGCAATAATGTTAACTTTTTTCCTTGTGTGTACATTGGTGTACATTGGTTTAATGAAGAATATGCTCATTTTTATGTTCTCATACAAATCCAATCAAGTCAAGAATTCCATTTTTTCAGTGTTTTTTTTTTTTGGGACTTATGATAGGAAGCCCTATTTTTAAAAAGGATTGAAAAATGGCAATTTTTAATGGTATAAAAAGGAATATTCCATTTAGTTCTCGTTTCTCCGAAATAGTTCTCACTTCATCCGCAATAGTGTTTCTCCCATGTGGAGTAATTTGAGCAGATGTGTGAAGCCTTTGGGGATCCCAGAGATATAGAAATGGCTAATGCATTTGGTCTCAGTCTGGATAGCAAGGCAAGCCAATGGTGTAGGGCTCTCACCCCGTAAGAAAAACTCAATTGGGAGACGTTGAGAAAAGCCTTCATTGTAGGGTTTTCCCGAAGTGGACATAAATGGATCCTGATTAATCAATTATATGAGATAAATCAGAATGACAATGAATCCCTTCGAGATTACATAGCTAGAAAGGCCAATACTTCGAGGGTGATGACATGAATGCAACTATCCCCATAGCCTATCAGCACCAATTGGGGGGGCGGGAGTAAGTGTCTATACCAAGGAATGCTAGGTGAAGTGGGGAAAACCTGCATTCGAGCAAACCCATCTGATGGTGAACTTAGCTGATGGCGGAGCTGTAGAACCCTTGGGAATCCTCACCGGTATTAACGTCAAAGTATTCGGTTTCATGTACCCCATTAGGTTCAGAGTCATGGACTTTACCCAATAGCTGGGATATGAAGCCATCCTAGGCAAGCCCTTCTTGCAAGTGTCCGAGCTCATGCGCAACTGGCGTACTGATAACATCTATATCTATGGCATGATGAACAAATCATGTGGGTGGACTTGCACACCTACCAGGCCCACTCATTGTCAGGACAACTCTTCGGCACAGAATCTGACACAACCATTTGGACAGCATCCCTGAAGCTGTTTCAACCTTGTGAGAGGAAATAGGATGAAAAAGAGTCCGGTGACTTTTGGTATGCACCGCTCCCCAAGCCAAAATTCTCTTAGAACTGGATGCACATCCTAGCCAACATTTATGTTCCAAAGAGAATAGGGTTCCAAGTTATGACACCCGAACTTGAGGGGTTGACCCTGATGGTTCCCCTTAGGATGTTTAACATGCTCAAACCCCACAAGGTGAGCAAGGGGACAGTAAGGGTCAAATCAGACCTCCACTGGCTAGCCTATGTTTGCGCCACTATTGCCCATCATGAGTTCTCTTCCAATTGGGGAGCTAGGGTAAGTAAGGTAACCTCCCTAATTGGCACTATAAGTACCATGAAATAGCCCCCGTCAGGTCCGAAACTCCCATTATCCAAAAGCTCAGATAAGTCCAAGAGGACCACTCCCCTTGAATGAATAGAAGAAGAAAATGGGGAGAAGGAGCATCTACGATAGGTACCAGCCCACTACAAGGCCTACACGATCGAGGATCGCAAGATCTTATACCAACAAGCCAAGATATCTCAAGAAGATGGGTGCTCCCAAGGATATGACGGCCCCGCCCCGATCAAGGAGGCAAACCTGGCTATGGAAGGTCAAGACCCACAACTGGTATTCATAGCCGATGATCTCTCCCTCAATGAGGAGAACGCTTTAATAGCTCTCCTACGCGAATACAAGGACTATATGGCTTGGAAATACACAAATATGAAAGGGTGCTCGTTGAAGTTGTGCAGCGCACAACAACCCAGTATGTCAACATCCCTACCTTATGAATCCCAAATATGCACTCATAGTGAGGGAGGAAATCCATAAGCTCATAGATGCCGGATTCATCTATGAGGTCGAGCATACCGACTCCATCAAGATAGTTGTTAAGAAGAATAGAAAAATTCGAGTATGCGTAGACTTGAGAAATGTTAACGCGACCACCAAGTAGGACCACTACCCCTTGCCATTCATGGAACATGTCCTTGAAAGCGCAGCCGCGGAAAGGAAGCCTATCACTTCCTAGATGGATTCTCTGGATACAACCAAGTGTCCATTGCTCCATAAGATCAACACAAAATGGCATTTGCAACTGAGTGGGGTGTGTATGTGGCTAAAGTAATGATATTTGGGTTGACCAATGCACCCACCACATTCCAACGGTTGATGATCACCATCTTCAAGGAGTACTTGAGGGACTTCATTGAAGTCTTCTTGGATGACATATGTGTGATCTTGACATGGGATGATCACCTAAAATACCTGAAACTAGTCCTGGAAAAGTGTCAGTTGTACCATATATCCTTAAACCCCCAAGTGCCAATTTTGGGTCAAACACGGTGTAATCCTCAACCATATAGCATCCCGGATTGGTATCTCCACGGACCACAAAAAAATCAAACTCATCTTGGAATTACCACCCCCCACCAATGCCAAGGGAGTGCAGCAATTTACTGGCCACAGAGGCTGCTATCGAAGGTTCATTTTGTTTTTTTGAACATAGCCCAACCCCTATACAAACTCTTAGTAGTCTTTGATTGGATTGGACCGAAGAATGTCAGAAATCCTTTGAAACCCTCAAACTGGCCTTGGCCATCGCATCGGTATTGAGAGCCCCAGATTGGAATCTAATATTCCATGTTCACATAGATGCCTCTAATTTTCCTATTGGGTGTGTGTTAGCCCAACCAAGGGAGCATAACCTGGACTATCTAGTGTACTTTGCGAGTCAAAAAAACTGAATGAGGCTGAGATCAAAACTACACAACAACAGATAGGGAGGGTGTGGCCATGGTTTATGCAATCAAGAAGTTCATGCATTACTTGTTGGCCAACAAGTTTGTCTTCTTTATGGACCACCAAGAACTAATGTACTGGATCAACAAGCCATGCAAGACAGAATGCATCACCAGGTGGATGCTAATACTCTTAGAGTTTGACTTCACAGCTGCTATGCAAAAAGGCAAGACCCATGTCCTACCCGACCACTTCTCGAGAATCCCAAAATGGCGAAGCTCTGATAGGAGTCAAAGATGACCTTCCCGATGCTTCCCTCTTCCTCATCGACATCATCCCAATATGGTCTACCGAGATCGGTCACTACCTAGCCAATGGTTTACCCCTAGACAAAGCCCTCAAGAAAGACAGAGCATGCAAACTCATCAAGGACGGAGTGCCATATCAACTAATTGTAGGCCACTATACCACATGGGCAAGGACAGCATCATGTGTAGATGCGTGTGCGAGCATGAATACATCAATGTGCATGAAGAAGCCCAACCACTCTGGAATTGCGGGGGGGCATTTTGCCCTGCTGACATTATAGCACGTAAGGTGCTCTAGGCTGGCCTTTGGTGGCCGACTCGAGATGCAGCTGAGCTTATAAAGTGGTGTGACCCCTGCTAGCATGTGCAAATACCACATAAGGTGGACATGATTCCCTTAACCATAATATTAACTAACCATCCCCTTGGGAAATGGGGCATAGACTTTATTGGGCCTATAAGCCCAGCGGCTAAAGGAACAAGGGCCAGATACATTACCTTGGCCATAGATTACTTCAACAAGTGGGTGGAAGGGCGACCCACTATGAAGGCAAATGCAATATCCAATGCTAAATTCTTATTCGAGCAAGTTATCATATGGTTTGGATGTCCATTAGAGCTAGTTAGCAATGGAGGAACTCATTTCCTCAATGAAACTATAGCGATCTTAACAAGTGAATTCATGATTATACATAGGAAATCTATGCCATACTATCCTAGGGTGAATGGCTTGGCCGAGAGCTCAAATAAAACTTGCTACAAGATCATAACTTGCATGGTGGAGGCCAGTCATATTGATTGGGAGCACAATCTCATCGCAACCTTATGGGCCTACCGAACATCCTACAAAGTGGCCATGAATTGCACCCCCTTCATCCTAGCCTTTGTAGTGGAGGAAGCTATGCCAATGGAGTACATAGTACCTAGCCTCCGCCTTACAATCAAGGAGATGCTCACTGAGAATGCCATGGTAGAACGCTTGATTGATCTTGAGAAGCTGTATGAGATGAGGTTGCATGCAGCCTACTGCCTTCGGGTGGAGAAGGCGCGATGCAAGAAATGGTTCGACGGCAACCTCAATAACAAGGACCTCATAGAGAGTGATCTTGCACTCCTCTACAATGTCCATAATATCGAACGACGTAAGCTCAAGTATCGAGGCATGGGTCCCTATCACCATAGTAGAGATCAATCCACAAGGATCGTGCCAGATAGCCACCATAGATGGCGTAGAAATGGAAGGCTACCTTAATGGGAGCAAATTGAAGAGATACTACAGACTGCTCACCCTACCTACCCTTCAAGCCATCCATAGAGAAAAAGAGTGCAAGGCCGAGGTATCTTAGATGAAATGCCAGGCCATCGAGGAAGCTAGAGCACGAAACACCAAACTCAAGCAACATAAGTAAATGACAGTTCTTAAGGCAACATCCAAGACTAACTGATGAGCTAATGATATAACCAGCTTGTTGCATGTCCAATTGCAGGGCCCAGCCTTACGCATCCGAGCACTCATGGATCTAGGCGTGAGCCACAACTTCATCTCCCGCAATGTATGGGAGAAGCTACTGGTATTGTTGAACCTCCCCGTTGCTTTAGTACATGCTATTAACACCCAACTCTTAAGTACACTAGGATTTGTAAACTTGAGTCTAATGGTTATTCACCAGGTAGTAGAGATCCACTTGTATGTTCTCCTCACAGAAGCAACTGATGAACATATAATGTTGGGAAGGACCTGGTCTTACGCCGTGAACTGTCAAATTGACTGGAGGGCCAAGTCAGCTTCCCTTATGAATGGTGGGAGGACTATGATAATTCCTCTTTATGCACCATGTCCTACTCCCTCTACTGCACCATCACTGGCCTAAGGCAAGGAAGTTCTATAAGGAAGGGCCGGACCTGAATCTCCATCCACAACCAACCCTCAAACTCCCTATCCTTCAAAGAAAGTCCAACCCTGGAAGGAACATAGAACCAACCACAGTGGTGTCTAGGTATGATTGCCAATTGCTCTGCCACTATTGTCGCCCACTCACGAATGCCATGAACAACAGGTACACAACGCTATTCTCTACGCTCAATGCTACTTCAACAGCAACCGATGTCCCGAAAAGATCCAAGCAGAGTATGGCTCCCTAATCACTCATGGGATGACTCTGACGGGGGCAATCCCACCTAGTAGGAGGACATGATGCCATCCATCGTATTGACTCCTGAGCCATTATCCACCCCCCAACCGTAGCATCCCCTCAAATACACCATCCCCCCAAATGCTAGGTCACCACCAAGCTCTTCAAAAGCCAAGACAGTTACAAAGGCAAGTAGGTCGTCTGAGTACCGAAGTTCAAGTCCCAAACCGCAGGGTTATGAGGGTAGTAACACAAGAACCTGTGTCAACCATGCATGCAGTACCACAAGAACCTACCATCAAACCGGCCGCAACAACCAAGCCCCAGAGTCTCAAATGTGCCCTAATACCACAAATTATACAACTCAACACGAGGATTGCCCAAGACCGCGCGGAAGCAACACAAGAACCGATCCCAAGGCAAGAACCGTCAAAGGTTGTTCCACTTAAAAAATCACCAACGGTGCTACCCAAACCAAAGAGCAAGTTTCCATGCCGATGGCGGTCACACAAGAACCCGCTTATCTCGTGACAACAGATCTTCCTGCAAGGTATCATCACCATGCCAATGCATCTTTGGCGAGACCAAAATGAGGAACAAGTTAGACACGTGCTCTACATGGCTATTAACAAGCTATGCGGCAACGTGACATTCGTTGCGACTCGCCACCACATTCACATGATTATTCGGTCCAGGTCTAGGTGAGTCGGTAAGGTAGGCATATCACCACAATAGCTCACAAGTCACCTCCCTACATATACACACACACGTCTGCACGGTCAACACTAGGTGATTAAGGTTGGTACATCCATTCCACATGCTTTGTATTCGTGCATGCTGACCTCACAAGTCTACCACATGCCTCACTTGTACACCTCACATTCACAACCACCCCTTCATAACCCTTTCCCACTCCCCTCTCTCTCCCTCCTACTATTTTCCACTTTCCCCCTTCTTCCCTTTCTTTACCTTTCTCAGTCAGCTATCTCGTCGACCGTTGCCATTTTACTATCCCACCAGCCATCGCTATTCTGCTATCCCATCGAACATCGCTATTTTGCTATCCCACCAACCGTTGCTATTCTACTATCCCACCAAATGTTGCCATTTTACTATCCCACCGGTCATTGCCATTTTACTATCCCGCCATCCCCGTTGCCATTTTACTATTCCCATCAGTCATTGCCATCCCCTCATCCCCATGGTTTGTCGCCCTAGTGGCTATCCTACTCACCATTGCCATTCTCCTATCCCATCGACCGTCGACATCCCGACATCCTGCCAATTGTTGCCCTTACTCCATCCCCCCAATCATAGAGATAGTAAAATCTATAAAAAGGCACCCTATCCCCCTGGGTCAATCCATAACAACTACAATCAAACTTTGTCAAAATTCTATCAGAAATATCCCCGTCCCTTGCCCTCTTCCACACAGCAGTTCAGCACCCAGTTCATGTCCTCATCCTCCTCTTCTACCAATTCCCTCATGACTCACAGTTGCCCTCCTTCTTTCCAATGGTTCCTAAAAACGAGTTTTATGAGTTTGAGATAGAGCTTGGCCTCCACCCCCCTATTCCACGAGCCACTGGCCCCTTTGAGTCACAAAGCATGCCTTCTACCACAATCCAAATGCCCTCCGACTTCCTAGCTAAAGATTTGCAAGCAAAGGAAGATATATCTATGCAACAGGCTACCCAAGAAGTTCCTACAACAGGCATGCCCCTCTCAAGGATGTCAAGGAAGCGCAGCCCGCCGACCCCCACACAATGGGAATACAAATTTGTGTGATCACAAATGCAATCATCGCTTGGAGAGGCATGGCTCCAATAGCTCAACGAATGTGCCATCCACTCTCACTACACATACGAGGGTCATGACTACAACCCCCATTACCACAATGCAGTGGCATATCAAGTGCTTAAGGAGCCAACAGTTCAAGATGTGCTCGCAATGCAGGTGGATCCATGGTGGCAGACCGCCTCCCTTGTCACCTAGACATGAGGCTCTCGGGAGAATTTCTCTAGGCCTATAACTCCAATATGAATGTCGTCATCCTTTGCGATGCGACGGGGACTCCCCACTTTTACCACCTCAATGTGGACGTGGTGCAAGCCACCTTCAATCTATTGGTCTTTGGTGACAAATACAGTAAAGAAGGAGATGCTTGAGGCCATTAGTACCATCTGCCAGTATGATCGCAAGAAAATCAAGAAGCCTGAAATGGAAAAGCCAGCACACGGGCCCTACGGTGGTTGACCCAAGTCAAGCACACACAAGATCACCACCAGTCGATCGTGCCCAACATCTTGTTGAGACTAGCACAACCCTAGGTCATCGGCAACCCAATGATGTGGGAAGACCTCAAGACACATGGTGAGGTCATCGGCAACCTAATGATGTACATGCCCGTTCTCTATCATATGCTGTAGTAGCAACCGCCCATCAGCTATGGGTTGGCCGACAAAATAGCCATGGGACCAGTGCCAGCAGATCAAGAGGAGGCAAAGGTCACCCCAAAGCAAGCACGAACAAAGGCTGGCACCACTCCCGTCAGTCGCCCCACTCTACGTGACCCAAGTCAGTTGCTCACCCAATATGAAGATCGCCAGCTGCAAGCGTTCTTACACCGATAGTACCGCCTCGAGCACTTGGATCCCCAAGCCAAGGGCAAGGGTGTATAGCAAGAGCCCATCATGGTCGACGATCTCCTTAGAGGCGGGACGGTCACCATTGGCCTCCACCCAGTAGCACAAGATATTTTGGTAGCCCCCATTGCACCCCATGTCTCGGCCTCAGCCACACCACCTCCTTCATCAAAGGCTACTCCTCCTCTCCATGGGCAAGCCTCACAGACAACCTCCAGTTCTGCAGTGCACCCCAGTATTGGGCACCAAGTGCCGAGCAGCTCTCCCGCATCGATCAAATGGGGCAACAATTATTCAAGGCCCAACTGCCATAATTGGCATGAACGATTCTACAAAGACGGCAGGAACAAGCTTCTTGGCTCTCCACGACTCTCCTCCAAGCACAGCTCTCAGCACATGAGAGCCACACCTGAGAGCCACACCTTAATGGGGTTGCCACCCAAGCCACAGGACAAACGGCCCTCGATCGAGAAGAGGATTGCCACAACAAGGTAGAGGATCTTGATCTTTTAGTCACACCAAGCTCAAGGATGAGCTCACCGTCGCAAGCAAATCCCTGGTCCAAACACTCATGGACTAGGTCAACAAAGCAGAGTCCCGCCTCTGAACTACAAAAGAACAACGAGTGCAAGCAGAGGCATAGCAAGCAAGGACTTTGGAGGACTATGACCGCCAGTAGATCCAGACCCTCTAGGATCTCTTGGCACAGAAATGAGTGCTAACTATGTCAATACAGGAAGAGAACTAGCGGCTACATATCCCCAGCCACCCCGAGGACTCTGGGTTGGAAGACGGCGAGCAACAAGAATTTCATATGTATTGCGAGGTCTCCACATAGTTATCCACATACACACTCACCCCATGCATTATCCCCCAAACCCTCCAAATGCACTTCAACACCCTCCGCACACAAAATCTCATCTTCCACCTCAACCTCACTACTCCACTCCCTCCTAACACCCTCCAAACTATCCTCCGCCATAACCTCGATCATTGCAGCCCCATTATCACCATGTCTTATTTGTCATTAGACCTTTAGCCATCTAGTCTGTCTCTCCTTCACCCCTCTAACCTCCAGACCATTGCCGCCCATCCAATTTCGCTTGACTTCTAGGCATGGTGTCGGGTCATCACCCATGGAGTCCACAAATTATCCACAGGATGATGGTATGATGCAATTAGCCAAGCTCGAGGAACTCAGCCGACGGGTCTGCACTCTTGACGGTCTTCAAGCTGACACCAATTGGATGCAAACCTACAACCGAGCCTCCATAATACAAATGCAAGGGCATCTTGTGGCTTACTGCTCCACTGCCTACCATCCCCTTGGCATAATAATACTCTATAATCGGGTACTACAAGCTCTCCAAGACTCCCTTGAGTCCTTGAGTAGCAATTTTGATACAATCCACATAGCATACCCTGAGGAAGATGCTGAGGAGGAGGGCCAAGAAGCCATATATTTAATTCTTCTACCCCACTTGCTGAGCTCCCACAACTGCCTCCCATTGATCCCATCCAACCCACCCGGCAAGCCACCCAGCCCGTCCCATCCCCCCTTCCTCGCACAAATCTTCATGATTACTCTTTTAATTCCTCTATTACCAGTGCCGCAGAGCATGGGGCCTCCCAGTCCATCTCATCTTCCGCCCCAGTCGACCTCTCGAATGAGGCCCTTATTGTGATGCTTAAATCACCCTATTTTGTACATACACCTGTCAACACAGTGCCCATAGGGACAGTGGACAAGGAAACCATGCCAATGGAAGATGATGAGGTTCCTCAAATTCCTCCCTCCTCCCCGTTGGAATATGTTCAGTGGAGACCCGACTTGCAATCATTCCAAAAATTGCTTGATAGTGCACGCATGCACCACTGGAAGAGGCAACTTGAAGGCTCCCACCTCCACCTCTATGAAATCCTAGAAGTCGCCCCCTTATGCAGTTCATCACCCAATCCTTCGACAATTGGTGGCAAAAACATCCGAAGTGCACATGAGGAGGTTACCACGTCTCCCCCAATGCTCCAATTCCCCTCACCGATGTCGATGCTAGTCTCCAACCTCGCTTGCACATTTTCTTCCTAAAAAAGGAGCAATTTTGGTGCTACTTCTACTGTACATGCCTATGGAACATCGATGGACTTGGGCCAAATTTCACGACCTCCAGCAACAGGACCCCAACATTTTGTACAATTTTCCAAAGTACAATTTTCCCGAGGAGATGATGCAGGAGGGGTTTTGCTTCTGCCTCCAATCCTTCAATGACACATTCGGCTCCATCCCCCATCCCATCGTCATTGCAGCAATAAACTTCAACCTCCTACTCCTCTTATTCCTCCACCATCACCCTACCCACAGTTGGCCGATCAATAGCAACCTCCACAATCTCAACAATCAAATTGTATTCAATCCTTACATCGGCCCCACTCAGTTTCAAGACCTCCGCCTCTACCTCTAAGTCCGCAATCTCCATGGCCATCACATCTGCACATACGAGGACATGCATGCCACCCATTTTTTGAAGTTTCACTCGTACCTGACTCAGCTCACTCCTCGCCAATTGGACCACTACACAGTCCTCCAGATGGTCCTCTCCACCCATCTGCTCCAGAATGGTTGATCCGAGGGCAGCTCAGCAGAAGGCAGGCATGTTAACATCCACAGAGTATAGTCGTAGAATGTAGGGTAATCAGTGATTAGAGGTGATTAGGCTTCATGATTTACTTCAAAAATTGTAGCCATGGAGGAAGTACAATTCAGGATCCACAGGGTTTGAGCCACAAATAACCCAAGCGATTCCAGGTCTCACGGGTTTTGATCCATAAATAGCTCAAGATCGGCCTCGCCACTCTAGGTTTTAAGCCTCGTATACAGGTTTTGAGCCTCAAATGGCTTAGTACTTAGAGGAGCGAGGTTAACACAAGCGGTATTTGGGACCTGGTTAGGAGCACCTCCTAATGCCAGGATTGTCCCAAGTGCTTTTATATGGTTAACACAAGTGCTATTTCTGACACACAAGAGCAGAACAATAGAGGAGAGATGGAAAGGATAGAGAGATGCCTTGGCACCCTACGGGCCCAAGAGCCTTATGAATGTAGAGAAAGGAAGAGTGCAAAAAGAAAAAGTGTTGGCCCTCCCTTCAAAAGGTGACTTGTATAAAAGGCCAAATGGTTGACTTTGGTCTTCATTGTTGTATGCACAAGTTTGGAATACAAGCTTCCTCTTCTCATCAAGAGTGTCCTTGGGTGTTCTCTTGTTCCCTTTGTAGTGCCTTTGTGTTTTTCACTCCATCCCCCTTCACTCGCCTCTTCCCTTCTTCTCCTCCCTCCCTTCTCCCCTCTCTTCTCCCTTCTCCCCCTTCCCTCTTTCTCTTATGGAAACACATTGCAACAATCCGAGAGCCACTTGAGTGACGCATGCAGATGACTCATGCCTTACATTGCTCTCACAAGGAGTAGCTTGGCGTGGAGGCTCCATCGGCATTCTTTCAAGATCCCCACAACACGTGAGTCACCATCGAGACTACACAGTTATTATATTCTGTCTAGTTTTTGGACAAATAGAAATATATGAGTGTTGCTTCTATATTAGTCTTAATGCACAATCTATTCACTGGCCTACACACACATGAATGGTTGTGAAGTACGCACATGTTGATGAAGCTTGATTCCATAGTAAAACAATTTTGCGTGTAATTCTTGGGCCCATTTATCAATCTTCTGGTATGGGATACCCTCTAGTGGGATTTCATTCTCTAACATGGTATCAAAGCCTTGACAAAGTTCTCAAGAAGTGGAGAAGGCAAGGACCTTACTAAAGGATGACCGTGATTCATTGCTCAGAGGAATTATCTTCGTTGTCTGATGGATTGTACCCGAGGGAGGCTCAAGTTCAGGTAGGCATCTGATGAACTGTACCCAAGGCATGTATTTCAAATATGGACACCTAATATTTGATGCAAAACTTGAGTTTGGGTTATTTTTTCAGGGCGCTTTTGTGGGCCATGTTGTTACCAAGCTACATATGCATACGTGCATGCATGCATGCATAAGTTTGTTTATTCTCATGTGAATGCATGTGTGCATGCATGTACATGTCTATGTGTGCATGTGCATGCATGTGTGTATCTATGTTTGTGTTTGTGTCTATATGTGCGTGCATGCATGTGTGTGGCATGCATGCACGCATTCATGTGTGCATGTGTGTCTCTGTGTGTACATGAAGGAGTGCTCATGCGTGTTTGTTTGTGGGAGGGGAGGGATGGATGGTGGTAGCAAGTTGATAGAAATGGGGGTGGGGTGTGGTATATAGCGGAGTGGGAGAGATCAAGAGAGGGGGAAAGAGTGAAGTGAGGAAGGGGGGGTCTAAGGGAAAAGGGAGAGGGGAAGGAGGAAGTGAGGAAGGGGGCTAAGGGAAAGAGGCAATGGGAGGAGGGAGATGGTATACTAACAATAGCAACTGAGAGAAGTGGGGGCGGTGAGTGAAAATGAGAGAGGGGGATGAGCGAAGCAAAGAAAAAGAACAGGGGGAGAGAGAGAGACAGTGAGTGGGGCATGGATGAGGGGGAGGGGATGTGGAGGAGGGGCAACTATCAGACAAAAAAGAGGGGGTGGGAAGTTAAAATGAGAGGGAAATAATGTAGCGATGGAGGGGGGTAAGAATGAGAGGGGAAGGGCGCTGAGTGATAAGAAGGGAAGGAAAGTGGGTAGTAAGGGGTGTTGGGAGAAGAACTAAAAGAGGGAGATGGTTGAGTTATATTTAGAGGGATGAAAATGAGAAATAGTGGCAAGCGGCTAGCAATAGTACTAATGAGGAAAGAAAAATAAAAGATAGGAGGAGAAAATGAAGGGGAGTGGAGAGATGTGGAGTGGCGCAAAACAAGTGTTAAGGAGGGAAGAAAATGGAGCAAGGAGATGGATACGGTAGAAGAGAAGATGAAAGGTAAAAATAAAATGGAGGGGATGGATATCAAGAGGGCGTAGAGAAATGAAAGGGGTGGAAGAATATGGAAGATGAGTGCGGGGGCAAAATTGGGTGGCAAAAGTGGGAATGGTGTCTAGAATAAATTTTGATATTATTTTCATACTCCATTGTCTTGAGTGATTTATTATGGATAGTCTTCATAAGCTTTTTATACGCATGGTTACATGTGGACAACTTTTTCTTAAGACACTAATCTCTCCAATGATGTTTAGCATAGTGATCATAGCTTTAGCATAGGGCATTGGGTTACTTTTTGTTGGAGATGTAGGATCGGGAATAAGCACTACTTGAATTTATCTTACGTGAAGAAGAATTATTGTTCATGAAGGTTGATAGAGGCTTTCACTCCTTTGAGAGATTTAAGTTTTAAGAAGGAATTGAAGGGTTTAGAAAATGTTATAGAGTTTAGAAAGGGGATAGGGTTGAGGAGTTGAGAACTTTCCTCTTTCGTAATTTGAGGTGGGTAAGGGTTGAGAAGACCAATTTAGGACTTGAAGGTTGCAAGGGTAGATTGTAGGAGTTGTAGGGTTAAAACACACTATCACACATTAATAGTGATGAGGGAGCATGTGCAATAATAATGAGAGAAAAACAACACAAGAGAGAAGTGGCTACACTATTGAAAGAGTAAACAAGAACACAAGGATGTGGCATCGAACACATTTAAACCAAAGAGTGGTAGGTTCATTCCATTAAGAGAGATTTATACATGTCTTGAGTTCATCTCTTTATTTAAAACATGTATTACGGATTTTCTATCTATACACAAAACATGTAGAAGTATTTTCTCTCTTTACAAATGATGTATCAAGAATTTCCTATCTCCTATACAATTCATGTGTCTCCTATATAGTTCATGTGTCAATATTTTCTACCTCTCTACAAATCATCTATCAAAGATTTTCTATCTCTACATAACTCATTTCTCAACAATTTTCTATCTCTACAACTATGGTGCTTGTAGATAAGAGACCCTACTCTATAGTAATGTCCCAAAAACCTAAAGGGGCATAATGGTAGAATATTGTGGCATACTCTATGAAGAAGGACTGATTGCCTAAATGTCCTAAATGCTCAAGTAACGTGAGTTGAGGTAATCTACAATAGGACTATGTAAATACCTATCAGCATTAGATTTCATTCAATCTACCATAAGCTCATGAAGGACTGATTATACGAAGGCATAATAGCCATGATGTCAAAAGAGCATACATGAGATGTCCGAAAAGCATGTGAGATTCTATCAAATGCTAAATTGACATAAAGAAATGATGCCTGATAAATTGGTGGTCTTGGATAACAACACAATGTGCATCAAGTATAGACTGTGCAAAACAATCATGAGTGCATAATGGAATAATACTCAATTTGCTCTAGAACTACACCGTGGTAGGACAAAACTAATGCTAAAGTGACCTGATGCTGAGGATTTGCTCTATTGACCACAAGTGGCAATGATAACTGAATCCAAGAGTGATACACTATGGCATAACTAAGTTGATGCTTAAATGTTTTTATGCTAAGGACAAATTTGTTGATCAATGAGTCTCGACAAACTAATCCATGAACAATGCACTATGGTATAAATATCAAAACATTGACTAGATATGGGAAGGCCTCGAAATGTGAACAAAACGTGGAAACTAGTCCATGCAATCATGTGCTAGTTGTACATCACAAAAGTTAGACTATGCTGATGGAGATGGAAGGGTACCCCACTAAGGGAGTTACATGTAAAGGGTGCCTCACTGAGGGAGTTACATGCAAATCTACATGATGAAAAGATGAGTCTCATCGATGCAAGCATGTGATGAGTCAATTACTATATTTGAATTGGTTTCACCTGAGATAGTAGGAGTATAAAAAACACATCTACATGAAATTGTGATTTTTTTGTGAAAACATCAAAAGGACACTTTTATGCCATGTTATGCTACCAAACTAGTGTTAATACATGGGGTACATCCCCTTTAACAAAAGTTGGTCTACGGCATTGCCAATTAGTTTGGGCATTCCATTTATGCAATTGCACTTTCTCCAAAATTGTATCTCTTGATCTAGATTCATCAACATAAAGTCTATACTCTCCATGTAAATTCTGTATAGTAATTATGTCCACATATGAAGGATCAAACCTCCTTCACACACTGAGGGTTTGCTCCACTACCTTAAAGTGCTTTGTAGCCACTTTCCCAACGCCTATAACTAACTTGAGGATTAAGCTTGGGTAGCCCTACTAGGAGAAATTCTCTTCTATCTAAAGTTCTTCTGCTCGATCCTTGTAGTTGGCTGAGGTTACTTTACTTATGTCTGCCATAGTATCATCATTAATCTTTGCATCTTGAATTGTGTCCTCGAGGTTTTTGCTATGATAATTGTTTTTCACTTAAAAGTTTATATTCCTTTGCTAAGCCATTTATGAAAATCCCACTATGATAATTGTTTTTCACTTAAAAGTTTAGATTCCTTTGCTAAGCCATTTATGAAAATCCCACATAAAGTAGTTGGATCCATGTATGAGGCTTTAGATTCCAATTCCCTAAACCATTGTAGGTATGCATCATATGATAGGTTCACTATACTTTAGAGTAATGAACTTATAGATGAGATCAAACTCAGTCTTAGGTTAAAGGAATCCTTTTTTAAAATTTGTTCAGCCTCAAGTCTCTCTTTTAACTCATGCCACCAAATTCAAGCCTTTCCTTCCAACATCCCATGAGCCATCTCAATTTTTAGGATGGAATGAGAAGTGAACCTACCATCAATTCAACCATGTGTCTACTCTCTCGAGTGTACAATCTTTCTTCCTCACCTACAAAAGCATCAAGTGTGAAGATGGTGCTATGAGTAGAGTACATTGCCGCCAACTCCCACTGCCAAGCCCATAACTATGGCTTGCAACATTGCAATTGTTTGTGTTTGTTCCTTGATTTGGGTCATGAACTTGTCCAACTCCTTCGACTATGTTTTGAAAAGTGTCTTCAAGTCAACGTATTGCCCCTTGGTGACAAGATTGTCCTCACCAAATCCTTTTATCTCCCTCTTCATCACAAGGCTCCTCACGTGGAAGGAAGGCTTGTTGTCATTGTTCCAACTTCTTCGCCAAGCATGTGACTCCCTTAAGCCATTAGATGTCACAGTATTAAAGAGAGTGCAACGTGGAAAGAGAGGAGAAAAATAGTGTTGCAAGAAGGTGAGTGGAACAGAGGATGCAGGAGCTAGGATTATGCACAAACAAGGCATTTAGAGAGAGAAAAGTGAGCAAAATTGACCACGATAAATGTGGGAGAGCTAGGTCCCTATGGAATGCTATGAAAGGAAGGGCCTCCAACAGCTAGGTGCTTCATTCCAAAGAAACCTTTTTTTTTTAATCCTTTCTCAAAAAAGCAAGCTTCTTTGTCTTTCTAAAACCTCTAACTTTGCATAGGGTCTTCCAAAAGCAATCAATGAGGAGCAAAAACAATAGCTCATAATTCTAGGTGCTTCCATTAACCCTACAAACCCTTCCGCTCAACCTTTTCCTCAAATCAGTAGTCATGTAGCTAGCAATTGACCACTAGCAAGATCTGTGATTGATTGCCAACAACATATCACTAAAAACCTAGTGGAATAGCTTCCTTGGGTGATGTGTGTTCATATCCCTTGCTGACGTACACGTCAATCGCAACACAAGGGTGGACAAACAATTGATTAGCAAAGGAAAGAACCTTCTACACCATCTGCAATTTTTGGCATGCAAAATTGAGCAATGAGGACCTACAATGCACCCTTCATCTACCTCACAAGCGCACTCCCTATGGTTGTGCAAATTGATTTTCAAATAGTTGCACAGCTCGTCAAATGTCTTCCCTAAACAACGATCGGCTCAACACAATTCAATCATCCTTCAATCTCCCCTAAAGTGATTCGCAATCAAACCTGGTGCACCTACCCTACTACACGTTCATCAACCCCTTCGAGGCTACAACCTCAACTTTCCACTATAGCCTACTCCATGAATCAAAACCAATCTTTTCCTCAACACATCCCAAGAAATTCGCAACAAGAGCATCTTCAATACACAATGCATACTTGGAACTCCAAGCGTGCATACCTTGCAAATGTTCTTCATGTATTAGGGCTACTTACATAGAGTCCCCGCTAGGATCTCACACTATACACAGATTAAATAGCAGTCATAAATAACCAATCGCCCATAGCACACATGCTAGATTTCAAACTCCCACTGGCAATCCAGGCATACGACCCTAGCATCCCAAACCACCAACATCTATTTCTAAGGACACTTCGACACACAGTCTTGTGATCCATCACATAGATGGGAGGAGCCTTGGCTCTCAACCCAAACCAAACCATCCAATGGTGTGCACACACTGAACGCCTTCAAAGTAGCCTTGTCACTCTTATACACAAGAGCATCCCGCTTTAATTAATGTTTCCTAGCTAAATATAGCCAACTGGCCCATGAGAGGCACTCTTGTCCATGAAAATTGCGTAGACCAACAATACGCTAGCATCTTCTTGTACGATTTCTATTCATCACTAATAATCTTTGAAACCTAATTTTCTTTATGATCTTTTTTTGACTCCATAAAAGTCTCCCGTTTTCTCAATACTTATCTTTTGTTGAGATCCAATCATCCCACATAACCCATTTCTTTCCCCACCTTTAGTAAAGCCAACATTCCTACTTCATCCCCTTTCAAATCCATAGCATCACTTTCATTTTCACTACTTTACAAAGTCCAAGCACTACGCGATCTCTCCCACAAGGAGTCCAATATCATTGCATCTATCTTTGCCACCCTAGCCTCGACTCCTCTAATGTGTGATAGTGCATGGTATCTATCCTCCTCCTCCATAAGTAGTCCCAAGTCCCAAAGGAGTACGGAGGGTCAAAATCCCACTGTGCCCAACTAATATGCGCCAGCTAAAAATTTAGCATCCAAGTACATAACAAACATGAGGAGCATATAATCTCTTTCACGGCGCAATGACAATCAAAGCACAATGAAGGATACATTTAACAAATTAGAATTGCCAATGGACGACATGATTCAAAAAGATTATTATGGCTCTCCAACATATCATGTCACTCAGGGGGAGGGGAGACGAGTTTGAAGCAACCAAGGTAGCATGGTTCGCTATGGCCCTAGTTGAGGAAGCTTATGAGTGTACCTCAAATTCTTAGTATAAGGGAAGAGCTACTTAAGACCTTTCAACTCTGATCAAAAGGAGATTCCAATGTGAGAAACTGCAAAATACATCCAAACGGAGATTAAAAAAGCGACCAGCTATAAACCATAAATTAGTAATAGATATCAAAGATGGCATGACCAACTCGACACTGGCAATGATGACAAAAAGTAAAGACCTTATTAGCCAAGGAGTAGAACACATCGAACTCGGAGCTGAAGATGTTTAGAGCTCTTGCCTAAGCCGCTTAAGAACTCATTGAGAAACACAACAAACAAAGCGCTAGATATTGGGAAACATTTGGAGGCTTCAAATCTAGCACCACTACGACGACGCACTAATGTCCATGTGGTAGTAGTTGTAACTCACCTATACATATCTATTTATGCATTGGTTGTAGTATCTTCAAAATCTATGCATGGAATATACTTGCATGCATACATTTAGATCAATGTTTCATCCTTTGGCCAAGAAAACCACTACCATTCCCAGTTATTCTTTATCATGTATCAACCAAGCCTTAGATACAACCATACCAAAATTTGCATCCTCTTAAGGTTGAAGGAGTCCTTAAAAGTGTCTCATGCTTAAGCCTGTCAAAAGGGAATCGTTGTTTCCATGGTAATATGGATGTAATGCCCTTCGGCGACAATTGATGCTTGGTGCTTTCTAGATGGTCATTTTCAATCCTTTGTGTTTTTTAGATGGTCACTTTGATATGCAACAATACATCATGCCCTTAGATCCAAAGGTTGTGAGTCTTCACCTCTAACCAATCCTCCCCTTATCTATAGCGTGCATTGTTTGTTTAGGAGCACCACCACTTAGACAATAGCTTCACTTTAAAAGAGGCCATATATTGTACACAGCATCAACCAAGCCTCGCCCCATCTTCCCCTTAGGTTTTGAGAAGGCGTAACAAGGTGCGTTGGATATTTCCTAAAGGTGCCAAAATCTGTAAGGGCTTCTTAGAGAGCACTAGTCCGAGGCATTTCAGCTCTATATCCAATTAGCAAAAGCCACCTCCACACATGGCGGCCTTCCCTCTCAGCATTGGCCACCATCTAGCCCCTTTGTGGTGGGCTTCGGTTACTTTCTACACTCTTAACATGCAGGCATAATTGGGTTTGAGGCTGTAGCAGAAAGCAAACCTTGCACATGCAGCCAGCAGTTCTATCTAAACAGTTCATTTATACCCGGCACTGACTTTATTTATATGATATAGGAGCAGGGTTCTAGGTAAACTTCCAAGTGTTGCGAGTGTTTATGCAGGCCTGGCCTGCAAGAACTTTCTACCGTTGAAAATTGACGAATCCATTGGTTGTACAGCAGACTGCAAGGGCTGTTTATATCAGAGCACCTGAGTCAATAGCTGCTAGATGTCTTGTTTTACAAGGACAATAAAAGTAGCTGCTCTTTTCTTCTTCTTCAGTCTAAAGGACATCACATAGCTTTGTCAAGCCGCATCATTCAGAACATGATCATAGTCGATCATGCACCAATTTCAATTCAAGCCATGAAGCAAAGAACACTTCCTAAAGAGGCCAAAATCATAAACTTCATTCACAAAAAAAATTAGATCCAAATTGGGCAACAGCAGCAAGCATAAACATTACCAAATACTGAGTGGGGTAGTTCCCATGATCCATGAAACTTCTAGATAAAACAAGCTGACGCATTGTATGCATATTGCTTACGTTAAGAAGCACTACACAGAGATGCAGCTGTATGTACAGTCAACTGCTGCCATCCCTGAACTTCAAAAACGGCTTGGGTTTCCATCGCCGATATCATTTTCAACATTACCATGGTCAAAAGGTTCCGTGTGTTTTGTTATTTGCCATACAATTTTACACCCTGTTATCGTCAGAAATTGCTGCTTTTTGTTTCTCTCCACCTGGTGTAGTTAGTTCCTGATCCAAAAAAATGACAAAGTCCCTTAGAAAACTTGAAGCAAACTATATATACATTTGTGAGACTTAAATAAATCCAGTTGTACAAATTTAGATTTTTTAGCAAGCAAAGCAACACTTGTGTCGTCATCAGTGCCCAAGCATAAGCAGCTATACTGGGTTTCTAAAGACCCACAGAGTCTCTTGGGCAAACCTAGTGCTTACTAAAATACGTCAAATAAACAAAAGAGAAAGAAAACAAGAAATAAAGAAGAAAAGAAGAAGGTGACTAAGCAACAATAAACAAGCAAATCAAGAAACAAAATCTTCCAAAAAACAGGAATAAACTCTCTCTCTCTCTTATTTAGAACATAAAAAACTAAATGGACCCCTTACACTTATGTACCGCTTCCTACAAAGATGCAAAACTACATTCCTAACTTAGAAAGCACATGCATACTCAATTTAACTCTCTTTTGAAACTAAAAGAAAGACGGGCTACTCAGCTCCCCGCTTTTTGTTATCAGCTCCCCCTTCTTTTCATGACTGAAGGTGGCAGTGCCGTCAGGTGCTACCTTGGATGGACCTGTGTACCAGATCGGTGTGCTGATGCGGAACTAGACCTGGTAGAGCAAAAGCCACTGGATGAAAAGCCAAGAAAAGACTATGACGACACCAAAGTATTCCAGAGGGCTACGACACGGGAGCTACTGGAGCATCTTCATCGACGGATTGGGATTGAGCCAATGTGGATCGGTGATAGGGGGTGTTGGATTAGGGTTGTTCACCTCCCCACCTGTGATCCCCCAAATGAGGAGTGCATCGGGGGAGGGGGGGGCGGGGGGGCGGTCTGTAGGACAATAGGATTAGTCATGGGGCTGCCACATAGGCAGCACATGAGTTGCCATGTGGGCAGCAGACAAAAGACAGGAGGTACCTCACAGAGGAGAGCCACCATGGAGGGCAGTTCTGGCACAGAAGTATGCTTGGCGATGACAGGACTGCGCAGGAAAACCAGCAAGCAAGGGCTGCGTGGCCAGGAGGATGATGTTAGCAGGGCAGATGTTAGCAGGGTGCACGCACTGTTTGGAGCAGTTCCCGAGGTCTGCAGGAGGCCAGCAAGAGGCGGAACGGAGGCAGGAAGAAGCACAGAAGAATTGCAGATGTTTTGGGCCTGGTTTGGGGCAAAGATCTAGGCAGTCCAGCAAAGGCTTTCAAAGAAAGCCCTGAAGGGTGTTTTTAAAGCCCCCCCTCCACTCGGCTAGTAGGGGGGATACCAGTCGGCTGGTAGGGGATAGCTGGTCGGCCATTTTGATAGGGGTTCAGCCCCTATAGGAGCAGCAAGAGAGCCTTATATTCAGGCGGTGAAGGAGGCACAAAGAAGCTGCAGACTAAGCTTGAGGTGCTGACTACCCGGACAGCAAGGTGGAAGGGATCACTGGACAGAGAGTCTACATAAGCTCAAAGCACGCGGGCTCAAAGATCTAGAGGTGCCAAGCAGATAGTAGGACGACTTTTGGTAAGATCAGAGCACCACGGTTTGGTGGGACTCCACATCTCTTTTGTATTGTGTCCGATTTTGGACGGACGGAAATATATCATGTGGCTTTTGGTGGGACTCCACATCTCTTTTGTATTGTGTCCGATTTTGGACAGACGGAAATATATCATGTGGCTTCTATACTATGGTTGTGAAGTACACACAAGTTAAGAAGTTTGATTCCGTAGTGAAACACTTCCGCGTGTAATTACTGGTCTCATCTATCAGTCTTCTGCTGCGTGATACCCTCTGGTGGGAGTTCCATTTCTAACATGTTGATCGTTCTTTTGCAAAAAGCTTTAGTTAATTTTGTATGCTTGTACCTTGCAAAAAGACGGCCACCGCAAGAGACATTGCTCACCTGTTCACTCGTTACTGGTACACCATTGGCGGTTTACCTCGCACAATTACCTCATATAGGGCCCCTAAGTTTACTTCACACTCTTGGTGAGCCTTGTTTCATAATTTTGGCACAAAGTTACAGCTATCCAATGCATTCCACACGCAAACGGAATTTTATAATTAGCTAGCATTTGATGTTCCCGAAGCATACTATCATGATATACAATCAAGGTGGGAACAATAGCTTCCATTAGTGTAGGCCATCCTCAATGACATGCATTCATCCAGTATTGGTCTCACACCTTATGAAGCCGCCTTCGTGCAACGGTTCTCATCCCTTTCAACTCAGATGGTTTCTCTGTCTCTTGAGGCAACAAAATCACAGAAACTATGGCTGAGAACACTAAGTTAGTTAAGAACCGCGTAGCCAAAGCAAAAGAAGCGTACATGCGCCAGTCGAATAAGTCCGCCAAAGATGTCACCTTGAAAGAAGGAGATTCAATCTATTTACGCATTGTTAAGCAAGGTTGAAGCAGATATTGGCAAACTAATTGGAGGCTATGCATCTACCACCAAGTTTGGCTCGATGAAGGATTCTTCTAGGAGTTTCCCTAGATAATGGTGAACTACTTGAGGCTAAAGCATCTAAGGAGGCCGGAATGTGACATGCACTTGGACTGATACTAAGAGTAGGAAAAAGACCTACATATATTATGCCTGACTCATCTCTAGACTAAGGCTCACAATTACGACAAATCACCTAAATAGGGAATTACTGCTCTACATTATGCACTTGATGAGCTTAGTGTGCCACAACGAACCCTAGTGCATGGAGGACTGCATAGGTTAGTTAGGCTCGAGCCTAGGATAGTTAGGTCTAAAGTGTAGGTTAGTAGGCAAGCCAAATGGCCAGTCTCGGCTTGACCAAACCAAGTCAGACCAGGTTGGCCCAGTTGGGCTGACCAGATCAGCTGGTCAGCCTGACCAAATCGGCAAGTGGCTGACCCAGTCGGCTGCTGCAGGCCCTATAAAAGGCGCCTCGACATCCCATTTCCATCATTTAGTTCCTACCATTCCAGCCTGCTGGCCACACGATTCTAGCCCTGTTCCCAGGCACAAATCAGTTCCAGACCCTCTCCAGTGAGAGCAAACATCTACGCAGCAGTGGTGCACCTTGGACAACAGCAAGTGGAGGCATATCCAAACCTGTTTCAGCAGCCTTTTTGTAACTCATCTCTCAGTTCATCTCTTTTCTCATCTGTCCTCGATCATTGGCTGGAGATACACCACAAATCTGCATCAAGTATACGCTCAAAGCAATCATGAATGTATGCTGAAATATTGTTCGTTTCACAATATGCTCTATGGCAAAAACTGACAATATCAGCTCTATTGTAGCAAGACTGAGCTGACGCTGAAATGTCCTCATGGTAAGGAATGATCTACTGATCTGAATTGGGATAAACATGTAAGTTAGAGAGCAAGACATTTCTCACACTTCCTTTTCATATCATTTGCCTCTAGGATTGACTCTGGACGGAGGTTTTGCTGCACCATCATCAGTTAACTATTTCATTTCATGCTAGTAAGAGGATTTTCTAGGAAAACAGGAACACTTACAACTCATGATTCCATTTGGTTTTCAGAAATATGGCAAGATAATTGCCTATGTGAAGCTTTGCTGAATCAGGCCTTGGGGCTTAACAAGGGAGGACTGAGAACATGGGGGGATATGTAGAACCGCAGAGAGCAAAGATGGATGCGAGAATTAAGGGAAACATTTAGGCTCAACAGGTTTGACTTTCTGGCAATTCAGGAAAGAGTGCAAATATGGGGCACAGATTCTCTGGCTTGGATGGGGGATAGACAGATAAATTTATCAGAGAATTCAAACGGCCAGGACAACCAAACTTACCTCCAATTCCAATCTTCACTTCACCCTCGGGAAGTGGTGGACACCCTTAATAGAATTTGAATGGCAAGGACAAACAAACAAACTTCCAATTCCAATCTTCTCAGTTTACCCTCGGGAAGTGGTTGACACCCTTGATAGAAAAATGGCTAAGCATCCAGCCAGTACATGGATTGCACGCTTTGGGCATCTATGGGACAAGAATATCCCTGAAAAAAGAGTCATGCTTCTTGTGGTTAATCATGCACACAGGTGTTTGCAGAATGTAGGGCTGCATCCATAGGTAGAGGAAGCAACATCTGTAAGAGCTGTAAGAGAACCTGTGAAGATTTTAGCTCACCTGTGCATGAATTGCAGGCTTTCAAAGGTAGTTTGGAAGAGAATCCATTAGCACATGTTACTCTTATATACCTTTGTAAGACTAGAATAAGTCCAATCGTACAAATTTAGATTTTTTTGTTGTTCTAAAGATAAAAAATAAACACAGAAAATAAAAGAGAAAATGCAAGAGAAGAAGAAAGAGGTAAACAAAAACTTTTATGAAAAACAAAAGGAAGACATACTTAGCAAGCAAAGCAAAACTTATGTCGTCATCAATGCCCAAGCATAAGAAGCTATACTGGGTTTCTAAAGACCCGCAGAGTCTCTTGGGCAAACCCAGTGCTTACTAAAATACGTCAAAAAAACAAAAGAAAGAAAACAAGAAATAAAGAAGAAACAAAGCAAGTGACTAAGCAAAAATAAACAAGCAAAGAAGACTCTGCTGACCGTCTGAGCTCCTGCGAATGCCCCCTCCCCTCCCCCGCTCCCGTCTACCCCCCCCTCGCACTGCGCGGCCCCCTCTCCCCTCCCCCTCCTCTCTCTCCACCGCCTCCCGCCGCGCCCCTCCATCCCCCTCTCTTCCTTCTCCGCCCGCCATCCCCCCCCCCCTCCTCCCTTCTCCGCCCCTCCGTCCTCTCCCCACCTCCCCCCCCTCGCGTTGCACTACCACCCCCCCCGCCCCTTCCTCCCCCTCCCCGCTGCTGCGCAACGCTGCCCCCCCCTTCCCCTCCTTCCTCGCCTCTCCTCCCCGCCCCCTCTCGCGCTGCGCTGCCACACCCCCCCCCCCTTTCCTTCCTCCTCTTCCCCGCCCTGCGCTGCGCTGCCCCCCCCCCTCCCTCCTCCTTTCCTTCCCCCTCCGCCACTCGCTCCCTCTCCACCACCTCTCCTCCCCCCGCTTCCCCGTACTTCTCCATCCCTCCCTCTTTCCTCCCCCGCCTCCATCCCACTCCCCCCTCCCTCGTCTCTGCCATTTCCTTCCCCCACCTTTTGGAGCATTCGCAGTTTGTCGGTGCGGTATGGCGGCCGTGAGCCCGGAACCGGTGGCCCAGACAGACCCCCCCCCTCCATCAGCCTACCGCATAACACTGACAGAGCATCAGGTCTCCTTGGTGAAGCAGGCCGCCACGGACTTCTCCCAAACATCCGTTTATGGGAGAGTCATTGGCTACGCCCCTTCACGAGCAGACATCAAGGACTGGTTGCAGTCCACCCTCTACCTTGAGGACAGCCACATTGAGGAGGTTGCACTCACGGGACATGGTATCTTCTGGCTCAAGCTCTCCTCAACACAGGCTGCGAGCGATATGGTCAGACGGTCCCCTACTTCTGTGGGTGGGAAGATCATCCTTATGGTCCCATGGTATAGGGGTTTCAGTGTAGCGGACTTTGATGCCCGCTTCCGCATTCCTCGCCATCCAGTTACCCTCATTTTCCCAGGCCTCGCAACCGAGCTTCGCCCGATCATCAAGGACCTGGGGGCGCACTTTGGCTGGCTCATGCAGGACACCTTTGTTGATGCGGCGGCAGCCCAAGGGGTGCCACGTGTCAAAGTGGTAGTCCTAGATCCGCACAGTATCCTCGGAGTTCGAGATTGGGACGGACACACGTGTGGTGACGCAGCGCATTATGGTCACTGGTCGCCCAGATCAGTGTCTGAGATGCCACGGCTTCGGGCACCAGGCGTGCTCCTGCTCTCGCTTCACAAGAACAGAACCTCAGATGGCCCCCATCCAGGCAACTCAGGATCCCACCCGCCAGGCATCGACACCCCCTCCCGAAGGGGAAGGCTGGACTGAGGTCAAAAGAAAACGGAAAGGAAACAAAACAGGACCAACAAAGCCTTCCCATCTACAGCAAGAGCCCCCTGTGGTCACCAACCAGCAGCAGCCCGGTAAGGGGAAGGAGAAGATCAGCCAGCCTCCCCCTCATCCTTCACCCCCCCCCCCTCCCCCCTCCTCCTCGGTCCCCTACCTCCCCCCCCTCCAGGATCCCCCCCAACACCTTTGGTTTCAGCCCCCCTCTCTCCCTCGAGCATGATCCCGAGGGAACCCCCCCTCCGCCTGCGCCACCTGCGGCCGTCGCGAAGCCAGCACAAACCTCCCCCGTGCCTATCCCTCCTGCCCGACGGAGGGCAGATGGCCAACACCACTCCAGCTTGTTCGACAGCCAGCACCCCTCTTTCTGGTTCAGACAACTCATCCTCGTCCCCACACCCAAGGGCAGCTCCTAGAGCTCTACCTTTGGAGTTTTACCGAGCAGGACCTTGGGATTATTTGGATGCAGCGAGTATTGGCTCCTTCCCTGCATGCCTAGACATCAACATCTTCTTCCTCCGAAAGGGGGCGGAGGGTAAGGTGTCCGTCCTTGCTCCACACGATGGTCCTAGCTATTCCTTCACTATCACCAGTGACGGGAATGAGCAATGGACGAATGAAAATGTTTGGGAGACGATTCGGGATCAGTCCCAGAAGCAGGTGCACAACTGGATAAATAGCAGAGCAACCGAACTTCTTCAGCAGCAGTGGAAGGAGGGTGACGTTCGTTTGAGATGGCGCCACAACGCCAAACGATTCCGCCTTTTGGTCATTATTCGACCGCCTCTGGAGTGGATCTACGCGGAAAGGCTCCACCCGTGGAGGACCTCAGAGGTAGTGGGCTTCTACAGTATTTCCCTGGCGGAGGCGTCGAGTTGGTTAGAGAGAGCTTACCACCATGGGACGAAGGGCCTCTCCCCTCTATTGAAGGTTTTAGAGGTTGGGTCCGATGATCCGGCCTCTCCTTCGAAACCCTCACAGAAGCACCTTCGTCTGCACACTGGACATCCTCCGACCACCTCAACATCAACCGCAAGCACACATCTGTTTGTGGCCCATCTCCCCTCTTCATGAGTATACGCATTATCTCTTGGAACGTCAACGGGTTCCACTCATCAGGAACCCGTGGCCCCAGGAAGATGGTGCTCAGGCAGGCGCTCCAGCCAGCCTTGGTGGGAAGGGTAGATGTGCTCCTATTGCAGGAACACAAGCTTTCGGCTTCTCAGACCAGTAAGTGTGGGAAGGTCCTCACAGGACGCTCTCACACCTACTGGGAACCTTCGATTGGCGAGCAGGGGAGGAGCGGGGGTGTCTGTACCTCCATCGACGCTTCTCTAGTTCAGCATGTGTGTGGTTTTGGCACCCTGATCCCAGGACGAGCGCTTTGGGTGGGCTTGAATATTGAGGGATCCCGCATCGGCATCCTCAATATCTATGCCCCGACCAACCTCAGACGGAGAGCCGCTTTCTGGAGCTCTTTGACAGACTTATTGCCAGAGATGGATTCTTGGATTGTAGGAGGGGACTTCAATAACCTTGAGACCTTAGAGGATCAGCAGGGACGGCGCCCAGAGTTCCTCGGTATAGCTCAGGCAAAGCACGCAGATTGGGACTACTCCTTGTTCGCTATGGGAGGTTCGGGACAGCTGGAGGGAGCCTTCCTTTTGCAGATCGACAGGGACTCTAGACTTCTCTTGGGGTTACAGGAGGGAGGGAGGCAGACTTCTGGAGCGGTTGAACCAGTTCTATGTCAACGATTGGGCGCTAGACAGAGGTGGAGAGTCAGGAGTGGTTCCAGGGACGACCCCCTCTGACCATGCCCCAGTCATCCTAGTCCTGGACTCAGCCTCTCACTCCTTACCTCCACACTCGTACCGGATCCCAGACTCCATCTACTCCAGAGCAGCGATTCGCAGCAGGATAGTGGACCTGTGGGAGCAGGATTGGGACCCCATGGGGCATATGGCAGCTCAGGTAGCTCAGGCTCTTGCCGAGTCTAGTCTCATCTATCAGTGGGAGGCGATTCAGGTCAGGCAGCAGTGGTGGGCGAAGGAGAGGGGTCTCAGACGAGATCTCGCCTCGATACAGCGGATGCAGCAATCTTCTCCAGGCTCTGAGGAGCTCAGACGGCAGGAGGTTAGAGCCCGAGCCATGCTAGAGGAGATCACCCAGCGACGCTCAGAGTTCTCGTTTCATGCTTCCAAGTCCTTTTGGGCTAGGAAAGGCGACAGGATGTGCAGAGAGCTCTTCAGGACTCATGGCCACAGGTCAGCAGGGGAACAGCTCCGATCTCTTAGAGCGCAGGATGGTAGTGTCAGGACAAATCCAAACGAGGTCCGAGACTTGGCGACAGATTTCTACAGATCCCTGTTTCAGCAGGAGCCCCCAGACCCTCGTGCCCGCCGTTGCAGGGAGGTGTGGAGGTATACACCGTCGCTCGTGCAGCCTAGCATGAGTGATACCCTTCTCGCCCCTTTCACCGTGGCAGAGATGCAGGATGCGGTGAGCGCTATTGATGGGCAGAAATGCCCAGGTGAGGATGAGCTCTCTAGAGCTTTCTTCACCACCTTCTGGGAGCAGGTCCACCAGCCCTTGCTCGTAGCCTTCCACCATATCTTCTCCAGCGGACAGATACCAGAGAGCCTTGCGATAGGCTTGATCTGCCTCATCCCCAAAGGGGGGGACCGTCAGGAGATCAAACAGTGGCGCCCTATCACCCTCCTCCCAACTGCCTACAAAATCCTCGCCAAGATGATCAGTAGCCGCATCTGCCCCCTGCTACATGACTTGATCCATGACACCCAGACTGGTTTTGTCCAAGATCGCAGCATTTTGGACAACATTTTCACATTCTCAGAGGCGACGGAGTGGGCCCAGCACAGTGGCCAGCACCTTGCCATACTCCTTGACTTTGAGAAGGCGTACAACAGGGTAGACTGGTCCTTCTTGGAAGGTACACTCTCTCGGTTCGGTTTCTCGGACAAGTGGATCAAAGGTATTGCTAGCCTCTACAGGTCGGCCTCCAGCCAGGTTATCATCAGCGGCAGGATGGGGGAGAGATTCACCCTCGAGCGCTCGGTGCGTCAGGGCTGCCCGCTCGCGCCCTACCTCTTCCTATTTTTTGCGGAGGCCATGACTCACTTCCCACGAGCCCGTACCACTGGTCTTCGAGGGATGCGCCTCCCTATTCGGGACGATGCAGAAATTCTGGACTCCATGTATGCAGACGACACATCCCTGTATGTGCAGGATGATATCGAGTCACTGGAGCGAGTGAGACTGTCTTTAGAGGTTTTTTGCCTAACCACTGGGGCGAAAATCAACTGGCATAAGTCAGTTCTAATCCTATGGTAGAATGAGAAAGTCTAAGATCTGAGAAAACACAAGAATCCCCTCTTGAAGTGCAGTTCAGTTCACAAGAGTCATGAGGATAGATCATAAGATTGAAAACCATAAACTCCATCAATTTGAGTCAATGTGACGCATACGTATGATATTCAACATAGCATACTCAGGTTGGTGTCCTTTATCATAGATATCAACTTCTAAACCTAAGGAGGATTGAGTAATGCTAAGGTCCAAGAAACTACAATAGCTTTCAATTAAGTATACAAAACTGTCGAGGATAAATTCCTCCACCAAATGAGTTTGAATCTTGATACATAAAATCTTTCAAGTTTGGAATGCCTGGGACAAGTAAGTTTCAAGTAAGATTGGAGTACACTTCTTGTCTACACTCCTAGAGGAGCTAAAAAACTCATCTCTTCAAACCTAGATGCCCAATTCTTTGCAGCAGTTGAAGGCTTAGAACTAAACGGAATTTTTTATATTGCCGCAATTATTATCCCACATTCATGCCAACGGCCACAGCCAAGCAATGCCAAGTCTGGGAGCCTCCGGGAATGCAATTGCAAGAAATGGAAGTCTGTAGCTAGGTATAGAGATGTAATTTGGAAAATATTCTGATACTTGTGATGTGTTGGAAAGAGCACCCACAAGGGGTGCTGACAGATCGCCTTATTAGTTGTTTCTCACAACCCACGGATAGCCTAGCTAATTCTAGAGTTAAAAACATCTTCACTGATAGGAATAAAATGAGCCATCTTGGTCAACCGATCCACAATTACCCACACAGAGTTGTAAATAATCTACCATGGTTTATGAGATAAGAGCCAGCCTTGAATTAGCTAGTGGTTGCAAGTGCTGCAACAAAAAGCAGACCATTGAGCTTATCAAATAACGAAGCTTACTCTCACTCCTTCACAAATCCTCTTCAGTACTCAACTTAAAGTAACAAGGCTCAGATGTACCGCTAGGCCAAAAACAAGTCCAAAACTGCAAAACATACAACCCTGGGACTCTCTGCAAGGATAATCCTTATTTAAAGACATAGCTCCTCTCGTCCCATAAAACTCCCACCCCCCAAAACTTTGTGCAAAGGTGAACTCGATTCTACGCTTTGAGCAAAGATTGAGTTTTCATAATGAAAATTACTAAACGTACTGTATCTCATTTAATTTCACAAAGCCTTTTGCGTGTCATTGTCGCAGAATTGGAGCCCTTCAGTTGACTCCTTTGGTCATCTATGCACACAAAAAACATTGTCATGCTCCTGCCCCTCATCTCTCGTAACCTGAGGTCCCCAATTCTTCGTAGTAGAGCCAAGCATGTAACAAGTCTGCCATCCTCAAGGAAAGTAGTTGCGAGAAATTGCATTCCTGGAAAATTATTTTAATGCTTGTGTTCCTAGGGATTTGTGTGATGAAAGCAGTTCAACCTTCGATCTTCCCTCCCTCCCGTGTCAAAGAAAATGATCAAGCTCTAGCACCAGCAATTCCTTGGACCTCTTCTCCTATATTTTTTAAGCCTTCCTTTAAACTGCAAACACCTTTCTTTCGCCACAGCCTTTTGGCAGACAGAGTCAGTTGTGAGCATTTGCCACAATAATAAATTACGACTCACCTATTTTCTTGAAAGCGAAACAGTGCTTTTGGCTCTTTTCGCTTCTGCTTGTGCAGCAGCAAACTCTGCACCCCCATTGCGAGACCTCGCTTCCGCAAATTTTCCCTGTTCGTCAGTTCATCATTCAGATCAAACATTACCACCAGTCCTCAAAGGTCGCGCAAACTCGCAATCCTTAGAATTCCAAAGCAATAGGCGCTCGTGACAGGCTCTAAACCACCCTCCACCCCGCTTGCCCATACAACCTGACGCAGGGCCGAAGATCGTGTCACAATCGATCTTCGGGACGCGGCTTTAGCGGCCTGCGAATTCGACTTCCAAAACGAGCTCTTTATCTGGAAAAAAACGTACGAAAAGAGTTCAGAAAGGCCAAAATGTGCAAAATCATGCAAGCCAAGGAAAAGAAGAAGTGGGAAACTCACCGGGAGGCGCTGCTTTTTTACTTTCCCGGTAAGATTGACAGCAAGAACTGCAAGAGAAGCGAGGCGAGGGTAGAGCAAATGTGATGAATAGTCGTAGAATTGGGAGGAAGGAGGGAAATGGACAAACCTGCTGCCGATTCGGTGATGCCGATGTTGAAATCGAGAACGTCTGGAGGGGAGAAGATCGTGGTTGCCATCTCTGGTCTCTGGTGCTTTGGATCATTCACAACACAACTTTAGCCTTTATAAGGAAAAAAAAACGCCCTCGCATTTTTCAAGGGTCCCTTTACACCTGCTCTTGCCTCCCTTGGACGATCGCCTTCCCCTCCCTCCGGTGGTTCACACAACCTCGCTTATTTATGTCACCAACGTGTGATTGGTTCAGACCACCTGCCCGTCCCTGGAGGAGGAAAATAGCATTGAAGGATGGTTGTCGGTCGGCTGGCGATTATCACACTGCTCGTTTATGTCACCAACAAGTGACCGGTGAAGTAGTTGGAGGAGATGGAATGGGCCAATCATGTGGCGGCAGTTGGAGGAGCAGCCGACAAAAATCTTTCATGGGAGGGATTTCATGGGAAATTCTATTTCCCATATGCCAAAAAGAGGGGGTTTTGGGAAATTGGTGGGAAAATCATCCTACATGGACAGTCGAAATTTCCCACCTTTCTCCAGAGCAGTTGACCTCGATGTAATGGTGGGAAACTAGACCTTCATTCAACGGGACCAAGCATGCCAGAACACCGCCAGCATCATCTAGCTTCGTCTACTCTATGGCCTCGTCTACCTTCGTCGCATTGCCTACCTCCTTCTCGCACATGGCCTCCTTTGATCCAGTGAGTTTTAAAGTTTTGCATTCTCAATTCGCATGATATTGTAGCCACACGACATGGCTTGTCATTGGGAAAGATGGGACAATGAGTTTAAAAGGTACACAAAGATTGTAGGAACCAAGTTAAAGCAATCTGGTTTTTGAGACAAGATTATTGGTGATGGAGCAGAGGAACTGTTGTTTCACAATCCAATACTTCAGCAGATTCATGAGGTAATGCACAGAAGACCAAAGGTAATTCCACAGTCTCGGTTGGAGTTGGAGGGGCAAAATGATCTACATACCAAGGTCAAGATAGTGATCTAAGTAGATTGCTATCCCATGGGACCATCTATCCCTTTCTGTCCTCACATACCAACACACTCTTTTGTGCATGATTTTTCACTCTCATTGTTATAGAACATAGGGAAACATAACACAGCAGCGCATCTATCTTGCAAACCCATTTACACAAGTTGCAAAAGTTGGAGGGAAATTTTCTATGTTATCCAGCTTCAACACATTGCCAGTTGTATTTTATTGACTAACCACACACGAATTCAATTTAGTATCTTCAAAACTAACATTGAGTGCAGAAACATCTATTGTAAAACTTGGAATATATATAACATCTCAAGTTGCAATTCCCACAAGAAAGTGGGAAATATGTCCATGTGGTGGGAAATTCTCTTTTCTCCATATCCCGCATTTCCCACTATGTCATTAGGCCTTAAGATGGTATCCCTACACAGGGTGGTGTGAATCTAGCCTAAGGGTGTTTATATATAGCCCATGGGCATCTGGGCCATGGGTTGGACATGGGCAGGCAATCTTGCCCCTCTAGGCGCCCATGGTGTGTGATTCTGAACACCCTAAGGTAAGACTCATACAAATCCCGATGAGCACAAGAAAAAGAGGCATGCGAAGGAAGTGGCAGACTATAATAGGTGCATGAGAATGTTCACCGAAAATATTTTCATCCGGCCTCCCAAGACTGGACACTTGGCCTCATAAGACTTGAGCTCTAGATCATCCAATAGGAATTTCTAAGAGCACTCTACTACAAGTATGGCCCATAGAGCTTTTTGTACATCATGCGGGCATGTGTGAATGATAAAGCCACCTGGATGCATTTTCATAACATAGTTGTGCAAACATTTGTGAATCTAGCCCCGCCAAGTTTGGTTAGTAGGGGCATGCCCCAACATGGCCACCACATGGCACATGCAAGCGCATTTAGAAGGCAACCACCACCTACCCACCGATTTCTGGTTCATCCTGACACTAAGCCTGACTACCAGTAGTAGAAAAATGTTCTTTTGAGTCCACTTGGTGTGTGGAGCGATCATAGCCGACACATTGTCAAGCATGGGTAGACCTCAGGTGGTGTGCACAACCCTAAAGTGAGAAGCCAACAACCATTGTCTCTTTTGTCTTGACTTAACCTAATTAGTAACCACCATCAAAGACTCCAGTCCAAGAGAGTTTGATGAAATGTTATTGGCCCTGCTAAGATGAATGTGGGCTGATGCCCTTTTTTCCTTTGCTTTTGTTCAAGCTAACTCATTTAAAAGAGTGGTTAATGAATAATGAGATGTTGGGTATTGTGACATGAAGTTGGGGGTAATAAACTTCACGCACCTCTTCACTTCCTGCTGCTTTCGAACTGACAGCCAAAGATATTTATCATTGAGAATTTGAAAACAAACTTTTATGCCAAGATACCACACCATACTTTCCTCCCTTAGATGAGAATGAAGATGGTGACATCCCAAGTGATGTTGTAATCAAGCATAGGGAGAAGGAAAGGATCAGCAGAGGCCATAATCTCAGCGAGCCGGTCTGCACCAAAGAGAAGAGCGATACGTTGTTGAAAGAAGATCTTGCGGCTCAACATGACATGAACTGATATATATCGATGAGTTTGAAGGGGCTGATTGGGTCGGATGGGTAGATTCCGAGGAAACATTGCACCTCCTTCATAGACACCCTTATACTTAGCTCAAAACACTCTATGAACTGTCATTAGACACAAAGGCCTATAACTTTCAGTAGAGACATGATATCAGAGATTCAAGCACACAAAGAGATGCGCCTTGAGATGGGCTTCGCACTGATATAATTTCATTGAAAACAGACAGACGGTTGAAGAGATATGGACAGTTTATTGGAAGGGGGTAAAAACTGTCATGAAAACAGACTGTCAAACACAGAGACTCATAACATTTTGCAGCAGTATCTGATTCAAGATCTAAGCACATAGAGACCTGCGGCTTAAAGAGATCTTCGCGCTGATATATGTTTCGTAAGAAACAGAGAAGCGGCCAAAAAGTTATGGACAGTTTACTAGACGGGGGTAAAAACTGTCATGAAAACAGACTGTCAGACACAGAGACTCATAACTTTTTGCAGCAATATCTGATTCAAGATCTGACCACATAGAAACATGCGCCTTGAAGAGAGCTTCGTACTGATATAAATTTCATTACAATCGGACTATCGAGTGGAAAGTTATGAGAAAAACACTAACAGGGGGTCAAACTATCATGAAAACTACCCTCCCCCAGGCTAATTTCGCCTGAGCAGGATGCTCCCTCAAGACTCCACCTTCATCAACGATCCACCCCTCATAGATTTCGCCTAGAAGAGGGGAAGAAGTTTGCATGGTGGCTCGAGAAACAAATGGACCATGTATGCATAGTGAGCGGCCGAATAGAAAGAACTTTTAAGGCTTTGAAAGAAAGAAAAGGGAAGAGACACTCAAGAGAGAGAGAACTTGAAGTGACCTTCATTACAAATAGAGTGAGAATCCACTTCAACACTACAAACACAAGGGAGAAGAAGAGGTTTCATACATACAAGAGGGAGCAGAAGCTCCAAGACTACTCATAGAGAGAGAATAGACTAGAGAGAGAAGGACTCAAGAGTCTACATAAGAGAATATCTGCAAGCGGGAGAGAAGGCTCATGGAAGAGGCTTGGGGAGACTAGAGCTACAGCAACATGAGGCCTAATGGTGGAAGAGATTGATGGACAAGGGAGAGGAGGGCTCCTTTTATAGAGATTTTGTTACCCTCCTTCACCCATTTACAATTGCTGCCTCTAGATTCCTTTCCCCATCAATCACCTAAGCATGTATGTCACCATCCATGTCCTTTTTGGCTACTCTTGCCATGTGTCCCATCAAAAGATGCTCAAGACTCTTAAAATATTGAGAAAGTCAAGAGTCTCCTCACATGGAGCCCATAGGGACCCTCTCTTTTCCACATGTCCACATCCTCCTTATTCCACATAGGAGTTCTAGAAGGATTCCTCTTGACTTCACACTCCTCCACATGCCTTCCACACGCTTGGCATGTGGCCTCTCTTATATTATTGGAACACATGGACATGAGCCCACCTCTTTATATGACTCACTCTTACTATTTTCTAAAAAACTCATAATATCCCATACACAAATAACTCTCACCCCATACCAAGGTATTTATAATTCATACCTATGGTATTTACAATGAGCCATTCCACTCATCCTCTCAATCCCATACAATATCATAGAAAATAGAAATAAGTGAGAGCCGCTAGGCTATCACTTGATACTCAAACTCTTATCAAACATAGAGAAAAACAATATCAATGCCAAGTTAAAAATATCAACTTTCGGCGTCACATCTTTCCCCCCCCAGCAGATCCTCTCTAGTACACAGAGAGGGTCTGCTAGCCCTTAAGGTGGTCGAGCATAGAAGAATTTAAGGCGATACTCTTTGGTGCGTCCGGGTATCACCATGCCATCAACATCCTCAAGCTGAAAGGTTCCATTCGTGAACTTCTTTTTGACTCAATATGGTCCCTCCCATCGGACGATAAACTTTTTGTCTAGCCGCTTGTCCAGACGGCTATCAAATCTCATTACCAAATCTCCTTCTGCAATATCTTTCTTCTTGCGTAATTTGGTGTCAAAACAGGCCTTGCGCCTTCTTTGAGAAGATTCCAAGTTTTGTAAGGCCTGTAATCTGCATTCATCCAAGGCTTCTAGCTGTACTAAGCGTTGAGCATAAGCATCCTCCTGTCCTTCTATTCTTGCAACAGCTGTGTGAAGACTATGTATCTCCAATTCAATGGGTAAAATGGCTTCTATTCCATACACTAGTTGGAATGGTGTAAACCCAATAGCTAGCTTGTGTGTGGTTCTGTAAGCCCATAAAACTTCTGCCAAGTGCCTATCCCAATGCCTTTTCTTGGTGTCAACAAGCTTTCCCATTGAATTGCACAACAATCCATTTGTTTTCTCAACCAAGCCATTACATTGGGGATAGTATGGCGTGGACATGCTATGATTTATCTTTAGCTTATGCACCACATCTTCAATTAGTTCATTTCTAAAAGAGGTTCCTCCATCAGTGAGAATTTCCAAAGGACAACCAAAGCGTGAACAAATTTGATCAAAGAGAAATTTTGCAACTGTGCTTGCCTTGCTATTGACTGTGGCCTTGGCCTTTGCCCATCGAGTTGCATAATCTGTGGCCACCAATAAATAATGCTTACCTTGAGATGAGCGAGGGAGTGGTCCCACAAAGTCCAACCCCCACCTCTCAAATGGTCCATATGCTGGAATAGGCTTTAAGGGCCCAGGAATCAACTGTCACCTTCCAAACTTTTGGCATACTTTACAACTTCGACACCATTCATATACATCCTTATGGAGGTGTGGCCAAAAGTATCCTGTATCTTGTTGCTCCATACGCCATTGGAAAGAAACTCCTTTTCTTGTCAACAAGTTCATGGGATGCACTATCTCTGTGAAATCATCACAAAAGCGTTGATAATACTTGCTCTTTCCTAGAAATCTTGCGAACACCAGTGACACTCTCAGGACTTGGCAATGCCATGATTGCTTGAACCTTGTCAGGATCCATTTGCAGGCCTTCTTGGGACACAATATGCCCCAACAAGACTACTTTTGTTTGAGCCAAATGACACTTGCTAGGATTTAGACACCCTTTTGCTTCATCAATCCTAGCTAAGGCCATCTTTAACTTCTCCATGTGATCTATGTGCCGAGAATAAATGCAAAAATCATCCAAAAACACCCTTATGAACTTTCCCAAGTAAGGCTCCAGGACTTGACTCATGAACCTTTGAAATGTAGCTGGTGCATTGGTCAACCCAAAAGGCATCACTCTGTAAGCAAAAACTCCCCAAGGTGTGACAAATGATGTTTTCTTTTTATCTTCTTCCCGAATACGAATTTGAAAGTACCCAGAATACCCATCACATACAGAATACATCTCATGCCCTGCTACTTGGTCTAGTATTTCATCTTGGAATGGCAAAGGAAAATGATCCCTCTTAGTGCATGCATTCAAAGGACGAAAGTCCACACAAACTTATTTCCTTTCTTTGGTGTGACAACTACAGGAGATATCCATTCTGAATCATCAACAGGAAAGATGAATCCCACCTCAAGTAGTTGTGTTACCTCTTTCTTTAGTGCCTCAGCTTGGATCACCCCCAATCGCCTTAAGCGTTGCACAACTGGCTTGCTTTCTGGCTTCAACTCAATCTTGTGCTCCACAAGAGAGACTGGTCGAACCTGTGAATAGCTTGTTGCAAAGAGACATGGAAAATCATCTAGCATATCCAAGTACTGGAGCTTCTCACTACCTGATAGAGAATCACCAAGAAGCTCTTCATTGCGTTGGCGTCGTTTAGTGTGCTCCACATCCTCCACATGAAGTGTCTCTACAGGATCTTCTTGCACCACCACCTTATTCCTTCCTGACTCATCCCAATCAGCACCAAGACAAAGACCAAAAGCCACTCCTTCCACCTCACCCTCTGAGTTGGACTCCTCGGAACTACACCCTGTCTCTTCTTCTTCATCGGTTAAGTCAGAGATTGAACTCTCTAATGTTGAAGACTCCTCCTTAACAACTTCCTTTTTGCGGCTTCTGATGTTGTAGCGCACCTTCTTATCATTTCCCTGCAAAATCAATTCTCCAGTATCCCACTTTTGAATAGCCTTCACCTTGCATAGCCAAGGCCTTCCCAAAATCAATGGATAGGCACGTGCATCTGGCTTGGTAGGGATCACCTGAAAAGTAGTCGCGGCACAGAAATTCCACATACATCCACTTCTAGATTCTTCACAACTCCCAAGGTCTTAACCCTAGTGTTGTCAGCTAATTTGATGCGATAAGGAGAGGTAGCACTAGAGTATTTTAAATCAGCATCTATCATGGTCTTCTCACTCATGACATTAATCGATGCACCTCCATCAATATACACATTAGAAATCACTTGACCATCAATGATCGCATCAACCACAGGTACATCATCACCAACATCTATATCTACCTTTTGAACAACAGGAATGGCACTTTTCTTCTTTTTCTTCTTTGACACTCTTGTGCTTGCTAGTTTTCCCCATTCCTTTTGTAGTTTTGGAGACAAAGCAAGTAATTGACCAAAGGTGATATGAGCTTCCTTTTCTTTAAGGTCGGACAACAAGTCATAGCTTCCAATTCCTTGTCCTAAAGGAAAGTCTGACTGGCTAATTCTCCTTCTAGATGCCTTCTTTTTCTTACTACGGTGTTCCTCTTCCTGATGTTCCTCATCTACTTCTTCCTTGCTTTCTTCTTCTTCTTTTGCTTTACCACGCCCCCGTTTAGCCATCATTACCTCTCTTTCCTCATCCCCTGAAGAAGCTTCTAACAAGGATACTTGTTTTTCTTCTTTCTTTCTCAATCTAGGACACTCGGGGTGATAGTGACCTTTTTCATTACATTCATAGCAAGTGACCCCACTCCTATCTTGAGGCCTATCTTCACTCTTTAGTGCTCTAGGTTGTCGTGCATTAACCAAATGCAATTTCAAATCAGCAAACTCTGCCATCAATTGGGAGATATTATGATCTAACTCAGAGGACTTTGGTACCTGAGGAGTGACCATTACCTCCACCTTAGAAGTTGAAGCTGTTGAAGACACAAAAGAGGATTCGATCTTTAGAGAAGCTTCTTTCTTGGTCGCAATGTGAAGTGCCTCCACATATGTTGTTGGATATTTACTCATTACTTTTGAGCAAAGACGAGGCTCCAAAGCCATAACAAATTTGCTCATCTTTAAGTGCTCCATCCCTGAGAGACTTTGAGGGGCCGATGATGTAGATGCCACAGCTCGCAAAGCTGCCCTTTCATACTTTGTCCATAAAGTTTCATATCGGATTGCCAATGCAGAGACCAACTCACCCTCTCCTTGATAGAACCGGTCCAACTGCAACATCAAAGCATTTGGCGACTCCACTGCCCCAAATCTCTGCTTCATTGCTGCCACCACTTGGTCCCAGTCCTCCTTGGTAGAGTCCGGCAAGGTCTCATGCCAACTCAAGGCTACACCTTCAAGAAAATCAGGCAAAATCTCCACCCGATTCTTCATGGACCATCCAGAAAGCCAACATCCTCAAACAAGATCCCGAAGATAAGACTCTGGGTCCTCCCCTTGGGTCCCTCGAAACACTAGAATCTTCACCATGATGAAACACAAAAAGGAAACACCAAGATCCAAATAATATCCCAAATAAGATCCGAACAAGATCCCATAGAGCCTTAGTATACCAAGACCAACTTATTATGCATAACCACTTGTTGAAAACCCTCCACAATGTGATCCTCAACAAAATCTTCAAAAATAAGTGACCAACCAGCACCATGAAAACATTGTGTATACATGCATTCTAGAATCACCCTTCTCACAATAGGAAGTGCACATAAAAGCTTCAAGATATTGTACTCTTCATCATTTGCATAGCAAAAGAAGTTGAAAGCATTGAGAATCACCACTCCACTATTATAGTCAAAAACTACCCAAAGACTCAACTCTTCTTCACACCAAGCTGCCAGTGCATGGAACAATCCCCAATCTATCATTGTGCCTGCTGCCTACGTTGTCGATTCACCAGCATATTCACTAGGATATGATCATGGTGACTGTGCGAATAGCTTGAGCATCACCTTCACAATCTTCAAGTTCTCTTAAACGGGTTGCAATCTCTTCTAATGGAGTTCTTCTAGGCATCTTCTTTATCTCATCAAAACACATGCCTATACTAGGCATAACATGCAATCAAGTACACCCAAGACCGTTTAGTAAGGTGGGATGAATCCAATACCAAACGTACCCGGCGTCTCCACCAAAAGATGTGACATGAAGTTGGGGGTAATAAACTTCACGCACCTCTTTACTTCCTGCTGCTTTCGAACTGACAGCCAAAGATATTTATCATTGAGAATGGGACATTAGAAAACAAACTTTTATGCCAAGATACCACACCATACTTTCCTCCCTCAGATGAGAATGAAGATGGTGACATCCCAAGTGATGTTGTAATCAAGCATAGGGAGAAGGAAAGGATCAGCAGAGGCCATAATCTTAGCGAGCCGGTCTGCGCCAAAGAGAAGAGCGATACGTTGTTGAAAGAAGATCTTGCGGCTCAACATGACATGAACTGATATATATCAATGAGTTTGAAGGGGCTGATTGGGTCGGATGGGTAGATTCCGAGGAAACATTGCACCTCCTTCATAGACACTCTTATACTTAGCTCAAAACACTCTATGAACTGTCATTAGACACAAAGGCCTATAACTTTCAGTAGAGACATGATATCAGAGATTCAAGCACACAAAGAGATGCGCCTTGAGATGGGCTTTGCGCTGATATAATTTCATTGAAAACAGACAGACGGTTGAAGAGATATGGACAGTTTACTGGAAGGGGGTAAAAACTGTCATGAAAACAGACTGTCAAACACAGAGACTCATAACATTTTGCAGCAGTATCTGATTCAAGATCTAAGTACATAGAGACTGCGGCTTAAAGAGAGCTTCACGCTGATATATGTTTTGTAAGAAACAGAGAAGCGGCCAAAAAGTTATGGACAGTTTACTAGACAGGGGTAAAAACTGTCATGAAAACAGACTGTCAAACACAGAGACTCATAACTTTTTGCAGTAATATTTGATTCAAGATCTGACCACATAGAAACATGCGCCTTGAAGAGAGCTTTGCACTGATATAAATTTTATTACAATCGGACTACTGAGTAGAAAGTTATGAGAAAAACACTAACAGGGGGTCAAACTATCATGAAAACTACCCTCCCCCAGGCTAATTTCGCCTGAGCAGGATGCTCCCTCAAGACTCCACCTTCATCAATGATCCACCCCTCATAGATTTCACCTAGAAGAGGGGAAGAAGTTTGCATGGTGGCTCGAGAAACAAATGGACCATGTATGCATAGTGAGCGGCCGAATAGAAAGAACTTTTAAGGCTTTGAAAGAAAGAAAAGGGAAGAGACACTCAAGAGAGAGAGAACCTGAAGTGACCTTCATTACAAATAGAGTGAGAATCCACTTCAACACTACAAACACAAGGGAGAAGAAGAGGTTTCATACATACAAGAGGGAGCGGAAGCTCCAAGACTACTCATAGAGAGAGAATAGACTAGAGAGAGAAGGACTCAAGAGTCTACATAAGAGAATATCTACAAGCGGGAGAGAAGGCTCATGGAAGAGGCTTGGGGAGACTAGAGCTACAGCAACATGAGGCCTAATGGTGGAAGAGATTGATGGACAAGGGAGAGGAGGGCTCCTTTTATAGAGATTTTGTTACCCTCCTTCACCCATTTACAATTGCTGCCTGTAGATTCCTTTCCCCATCAATCACCTAATCACGTATGTCACCATCCATGTCCTTTTTGGCTACTCTTGCCATGTGTCACATCAAAAGATGCTCAAGACTCTTAAAATATTGAGAAAGTCAAGAGTCTCCTCACATGGAGCCCATAGGGACCCTCTCTTTTCCACATGTCCACATCCTCCTTATTCCACATAGGAGTTCTAGAAGGATTCCTCTTGACTTCACACTCCTCCACATGCCTTCCACACGCTTGGCATGTGGCCTCTCTTATATTATTGGAACACATGGACATGAGCCCACCTCTTTATATGACTCACTCTTACTATTTTCTAAAAAACTCATAATATCCCATACACAAATAACTCTCACCCCATACCAAGGTATTTATAATTCATACCTGTGGTATTTACAATGAGCCATTCCACTCATCCTCTCAATCCCATACAATATCATAGAAAATAGAAATAAGTGAGAGCCGCTAGGCTATCACTTGATACTCAAACTCTTATCAAACATAGAGAAAAACAATATCAATGCCAAGTTAAAAATATCAATTTTTGGCGTCACAGTATTAATCTTTATGCATTAAGCGGTAGCTCAACTAATCTAGCTAAAGCAAGGCCATAGTGGTTTTGTCACCTTGTTTCTGGCACAAGGCTGAGAGATGCTTTGCAAGCTATCCCCATCAACAAGGCCCTTCACTATTTCTAAGGTGTAAAAACTACATGCCTCTAGGTATCACCATCCTTCTAAATTTGGCTGAGATAGCTGTCTCTGAGCTTCTGTCTCTGAGCTTTCAAGTTGTTCTTTTCACTTGCCTCACCAAGCAGGAAAGGGCTAGAGTCCCTTCTCTCTCCACAAATAAAGCTCACAGTTCTCCAACCATCACCATTTTATTTGAAGGACCATCCTCCATATCTTTCCCTAGAATGAAAATGAAAATCACAAAAAGTAGACCACATATCCCAAAAATATCAACATGAATTCATTTAGATCATTAAAAAAAAACACACAAAACATTGAGTTGATCACTATTTCCCCATTTAAATGATGGTATAAACTTTGATCTACAATTTTTATAAAGCATATGAGCACACAACCATTGTTGCACAAGTCCAATACTTAGCAAGATTTAATAACTTTACTTGAACCAACTAGCATGTACGTGTTACAATTAGCTCAAATGTCCACCTCTCATGTAAGTTACCACAACCAATATTTTGAGTGCCTAATGTTGTAAGCTCTTCACATAAGGAAAAGCCATGATAGGCAATTGGGAGTGTCTCCAATTTAGACATTGGAAGGGATCTTAGTTTGTAGACCAAATGGCTACAAGATGGCCTACATGGACTTGACATTAATACAAACATCAAAGGGGGGGTTTGGGGGGACATTAGGCCCCCCATGAAGCGAATGGACTAGGGGGTAGCACTCCCATAGCTAAGGGTCCACAATATCCCCTAGAGCTTGATGGTGCATAATTTCTAAATGATATGTAGCCTGATCATGTAAGTTGAATCATCAAGCAAGCTCATTCAAGCGAGCCTAGAGTTCAAGCAACATTTTCAAGGAACTGTGCCATTGTGTACTCTTGAAGAGCTTCAAGAGCCTTTTACAATTTTGAGTTCTTTGACAATTGCCAATCTACAAATTAGAGTCTTGGCACAAACACTACAACATTGCGAGAATTATAGTATAAACATATGAGAAATGAAATCATAGAAGGTGAACATGTTTGTGTGAGGAAAGAAAATTGATTGCAAATGAGCTTCTATTGGAGTATATATAGCTATGTTGACATAAGAATTGTCATTGCAATCACATTGCATGAACATTTGTACATCCCATTCACTCAAAATATGATGTGTACACACTTAGACTATAAGTTTAGGGATTTTCAAGTAGATGTAATAAAGTGGTAATTGTTCCATAAAATTGAGATTAGCTTCTAACATGATAGTAGAAGCATTACATACGTTGATGAGACTGGCAGAGCTACACTGAAATGCCTTTATAGCTAGATGAAAAGTCACGTTTGCAAACACATCAAGAGGAAACACAATCCCAAGATGAACTCAAAACACCATGAACTGGGAAAACAATGAGAAATACCATATACTGATAGCCACCAATAACTGTAGAAAATAGCACAAAAGTGGAGGCAGATTGTTCAGGCTGCTCCCTTCAAACTGATCGCGGGTCAGCTGTACAAGTTGGGGAAGGACCACATTTTAAGGAGGTGCATGCTCCCTCATGAAACACAAGCCATCCTTCAGGAGGCTCACTTAGGAATGGGGGGAGGTCATATGGCACTAAAGGCCACTGCTAGAAAGATAATGCCCTCTGGGTTGTGGTGGCCAAAGCTATTCCAAGACTGCTATGCTTATGTGCACCGTTGTGACTCATGTCAAAGAGGGGCGCCAAAGCCTACCCGACGGGAGTACCTTCCCCTGCAGCCATCCCCACCCTAATATAGATGGGAATTGGATTTTGTTGGACCCATCTCTCCTGCAACCTCCAAGCAACCATGAACTCATAGATAGAACCCCCTGTAGGATCAGATAGAACCTTGCTTGCCAAAGATCGACTGGATGATATATATTTGGTGGGAGTCAACACATTTGTCGCTGCCGACATGCGAATGCATGAGATAAAGCACAACCATGACAAGACCTTTGGTGGGGGGGTGGACGTCCTCCTCTACGGTGATGAGAAAACAACAACATCAACATTGATCAGATCATTCTGGAGGACAAACATGCGATACCACCAACTTGATGGATGTGTCAATTTTACGAGCAAAAACCTATGAGCGGGTTTATCCGAGTGTGTTTTTCAAGAGATTTAAAAAATTGTATTTCTTTAGGAAACTTGGTTTTAACACTTTTATTCTCACTAGAACTAGATCCCTTTATCATAAAAACATACAGAATTGTAACTCATTCAAATTTACATAGCATAAATTTTCTTCTTCATAGACATCCTTTGTACCCCAGTTATTACCTTTAAAAAGTTTTGAAAAATAATTCATTTAAGAAACATCCCTCATAACCACTCTCAATGTAATAATATTATACATATATAATTACTTAAACACATTTATATCAATATGACAAGAGCTTTCTAGTATTTTAATAGCATAAATAACAAGATATTTTTGGATATGTTTCTAAAGAAGTTTAAATTACTATAAATAAGTGTTAACTTGAGCCTATATCACTCTCATAAAATATATGTAATATTTAATACTATATATGCAAGATTTTCCAAAATATAACCCCATTGGTCTGCTAAAATGGGGTTTTCTGATCATTTGAGTGGCTGAATGACTATATTTGGACATTGGATGTGAGTTATGAAACTTTTAAAAGTGTTGTCCATGGAAGTTTTGCCAAAGAAACTACCTTGGAAGACCTACTTGAAAGGGGTTTTGCTATGGCGAAACTACCTTGATGGCTTACTTCAATTAGGTTTCTTTGGATAAACCCTTTCTTGAGGCTAGGTTGAGAGAGGGTTTTCAATGTCACCCCCTATTAAGTAAAAGTTGTTAGAAGGATCATAAGGGAATTTTCATAGAGAAGTCTACTCTACATGTGGGTTTCTTCAAAAGCCATCCCATTATGTTACTCACCATTCCCAAAGATTTATGTAAAGATTGTGTATAAAATAGGCATTGCTATAATACTTTGCATATTTCTTAGTGAAACTATGTTTTTTTCTAATCTATTTTTGCCATATTTTTACATAGTTGGAAGCTTTTTTTTTCCTTCGCTCGAACGCTCAAAAGATTTTGCTCGAAAAATGCTCGTCCCCCAACTTGATGTGCCCATGTGCCAAACCAACAAAGACTTCCTCGTGCTACTAAATAGGGTAGGGACTAAAACCCTTCAAGACTTGATAAATTTAAATAATTTGCACCTCAACGAAACACCTTGTTCCACACCTCTTCTATACCAATGCGACGAAAAAAAGCACAATGACTATGTTTTTGATACCATCAGTAAACAATCAAGCACACATTCTAAAAGCGACAGACATTAGGCATAAAACCTACAACAACAAGCGAGTAAATATCTCGATAGACACGAGGTTAATGGTAGCACTTGTTGTGCCTGAAGGAAGGGATGATTGTTGAAATATGCGCAAGTAATCTAGACACAAGCAATGGCATTGTCAATGGTGTGGATGAGATATTCAAGGGAAGCACAACCAATACAAAACCAGCAGTGGTTTGGATCAAAATTTTCAATCCTCACATGAGGACAAGGGCAAGAGCAAGCAACAAATTCATGTACACTGGAAACACAACCATGATGGAGCCCAATCATGTAGGTTGCCAAAGAATTACAAGTTGGGAAGAACCACCTAAACAGCATTACAAGAAAGCAATTCTCGATTCAACTAACAGCTGGATGCACCATTCATCGGTTGCAAGGGCTGACCTTGGACATGATAGCTTTTGACCCCTTTGGCATAAAAAGTCACGGACTCATTTATACAGCACTATCGCGAGTGCGCGAGACTCAACCAGCCTGTCCCTGCTATCAAAGCTAGAAAAAAAATAAATGAAGGTGGACGTGCAGGTCCAATAAGAGATGTAATGATTGAGAAGCCAATGCAGCTGGGTATTCAAGCACGAAGACACAAAAGAAAAAGGGGAAGAGCAATCAACACTACAATGCCTAAAAACAAGGTCAATGCAGGGACACGCGGAGGACATCCTCCACTGCAAAGACATACTCGATAGAACAATCTTATGCATGCAAGAGACAAGACCGTGAAACAACAAGGTCATTACACTCCCATGATTCGAAGAGTCTTGCATCGACACAGGCATAGGAATAGCAACATACTATAAAGACACCCTCCACCTCCGACAAAAGATAGACAAGTCACCCACAACAAGCACAGCCGGACTACAAGAGCATCTGCAAAATGTATTATAGACAATTCCACAAACCACAATAGCATACATAGTGGGAGATTTCAACGTGGACTACAACACACAAAGTAACACAAAAAAAAGGCTCCAAGACTTCATGTCGCACTACAAACTACAACAAATAGTAAAAGAACCAACTACCATTTAGGGATCAACTCTCAACCACATTTGGACAAATAGACCAAAATCCAATGCACGAATAGGGACAAGATTCATCTACTGGTTAGACAATTCCCTACTATTCACAGACATAAAAACAAACTGAAAAGAAGAACACAAAGCTATGACCATAAACCCTCCATCTCTAGATACATTGCATCGGTAATTGATAAAATTACCCACCCAACCGAAAAAAAGTAAACATCCACGAGCAGGCCAAATGGAGAAAATCCACCTTGTTTCATAGTTTTGAAGTCCCATAGTGTAATAACTATAACACATATGTCTATGTTACTTTTGGAATTAGATAATCGTACTTATTATGATTTATGGACTCATTAGGGACCCCCAAATTGAATTTGGGGCCCTATTAATTAATTAGTTGTGATCATGAGGAGGGGGGGCAATTAACATAAGCTCTGGCATGATTAATCTATGAAGGCGATTAACATATGTAAGAAGTGCGGGCGAACTGATGGGAGAGGCAGTGGCTTCTTCGAGAAGCCACCAAGTGCTTCGTGGATTCTTCGAGAAGCCTCGGACTCCAAAAGCTTCTTGAGCCTAGTATAAAATGAGGAGGGCGGGTAGTGTAGATAGGGAGGCCTATGAGGCCTCTCCAACAAAAGAAGGAAGATTTGGGGAATAGGAGGAGGAGAGAGGGGAAGGGAGGGAGGGAGAAGGAGAAGCAAGGGAGGAGGGAGAGAGCAGAAGGGAAGGAGTGAAGCAGGAGTTGGGAGGAAGAAGAGGAGGGAAGGAGGGAACGGGAGGAAGAGGAGGGAAGGAGGGAGCGGGAGGCAGAGGAGGAGGGAAGGAGGGAGGGAGAAAGAAAGGGGAGGAAGAGGAGGGAAGGAGGGAGCAGGAGGTAAAAGAGGAGGGAAGGAGGGAGGAAGGAAGAAGAGGGAAGGAGGGAGCGGAAGGTGGAAGCAAAGGAGGTAGAAGAGGAGGGAAGAGAGCGGGAGGTAGAAGCACAGGGAGTGAGGAAGGCACAGGGAGTAGGGATGGGAGCAATGATTAGGATAGGGACAATTAGATAGGTTAATTCTGAAAAGATTAGATAGGCTAATTAGTTAGTAGCTTAGGTTAATTTGCAATTAGGCATAATTAGGCATATTGTAGCTAATTAATTATTAGATTTTAGGTAGGCAAATCCAATAGGACAAAATTATTATGATTTTTGGACTCAAATTTAAATTTTGTGAATGTGGAAACTCAACTAATACTTTGTATATGTGTTCAATATGATATTATGGAATAGCGTCAATTTTTGGGGAATCTAATATGAGATCATCAACTTCAAACCTTATTTTGATCGTTGGTTACATTGCAATTTATGTTAAGTTCAAGATGCAACAGTATGATTTATGGACTCAAAATTAAATTTTGTGAATCTTGATAGCATTTGATCTTTTGCACATTATATGAGGTATATAACAAGTTCTAAACTCAACCATACTTTGTATACATCTTCAATATGATATTATGAAGTAGCATGAGTTTTCACGGGATCATAACCACTTCAATTTAGCTAATGATATAAGGATTAAACGATATTATATGAACCTTCAAAGGTCTAATGTAATAAGGTGGCTCTAGTCATGAATGAGCTATACCAACAAAAAGCACCAAAAAGATAAAAGCAAGGTTTGTTGTGAAACGTGTTTTGAGTCTTGCCTGGGTGAAAGAGTATGTTAACTTTAGTGAGCACTTTGTAACCATGTGAAAGAGTATGTTACTTCACTTTTGTGAGCACTACTTGATCTCATTACACTTATTTTCAAAAGTGTCCCTCTAATCATTTTATGCCACATCCTTGCCACTCATCCAATGTCCATGTCCATGCCCATGCCCATTCTAATTTTTCCCTTGCATGACCTCTGCCCCCCACAATGAACTCATAGCCATCCTCCTACTCTATCGATAAAGAACAACGTTTCATAAAAGATCGAATCGAACAATGAAGGCAGTGTTATTGAGCACATCGCATGCTCTCTTGTTTATATTCCTCATATTTTGTTAAAATGGTCTTATGGTTCTTAACTTAAGCTCAGGAGAGGGGATCCTAATAAAATTACATATAGTAGTAGTGATTTGCAAGGGTGGAAACACATTTATGACACCATGCTCTTTTCAAAACAAAGGTTGAGATGACTTATTTTTGCTCTGTTTGGCTTTATTGAATTACCTACGGCTATGAAACCTAAATATCAGACATTTTGGGTTCCAAAAGCCATTGCATTTTCACTTGAAGACGTTATTAGCTTTTTCCCACTTTTGTAACATAGATCAACTCTAGGCGGGCTCAATTTTCTATCAAAACCGCCTCTCTACTTGGATTATCTCTCTGTCTGTCTTCAGAGCTTCTCCCTCTTGTATTGAAATAGCCAAAAAAGGGCACAATGGACATTAAAAGATTACTCTTGGCTCTAGTAAAAAGTAAGACCAAAGAGAACAAATTTGTTGACCCACCTAAGCAACCCAATAATGTTACACATAAGCTCAGCTTCATTTTCGAATAAAGAAATGTCTCAGAAACATATTGGTTGCATAATGTTCATTCACCAATTTGGGTCTTTAGATACACATTGCAAAAAGTTGTTGCCACCATCTTTCTAAGCTGCAACTTGGGCATACTCATTAGCAGCAGTCGCATGAGATGGGACACCTTTTATTTACAAGGCATGAGTTTCTTTGCTCAATATGGACGATTATGTACTGCTGCTCTGTACACAAGATTCCCATCAAGGCCACAATGGCGAGAGGTCAGCCTTGGGTGGGCCATTCACACAACAGCCAAGAGAATCAAAGATTGAGCCATGGCATGGGCAGTCCCAAGTAAGGTTGATAGGATTCCATTATATGATGCACTTCATATGAGGGCACACAGTTGTGGCATTACCAAAGAACACACATATATTAGGACCAGATTTTGCTTCATTTTGGAAGAATTGCAGGTTTTTAATAACAATCAGAATTACCTAAGTACTTGTGTATTCACCCATACTCATCCTTGTAAATTGCCACTTTCTGCAATCCTTCTTGCTTGTTATACAGAACCTTTTGTTCTCTTAGTATTCCTCCTCTCCGGTTAAGAATCACTATTGTATCAGGCTACTCCTCTGCTACGTCAAGTTGCACACAGACGTGGGGATTACCTCTAGGATTAATGAACTGTTCTTTTTCTACACTAACAACCTCTCCTAGACTATTGCATATTTTGGTATCTAAGGTTTGATAAATAACCCATGCACATTATACTTTTAATAACACAATATATTCTAATAAAAATGTCTGTAACCTCACTTATGTCATTGACATTCATAAGGATCCTCTCATGACCATGAGCATGCATGGTTCATCATTATACAATCAAGGGGGTTCATGTATCCTTGCGTTATCAAACATGTCCAATATCTCTTCTAAGTGCATGCCAATAATCAAAATCCATGGCAAATACTCGATCATTTCCAAAAGAAAAAATTCTCCCATGAGTATAAATGTATTCATGGTTTAAGCCTTATTCAAGTATGCACATCATCATCCAACCATCACCTTAAGGACACAATGTTCTCCAAGGGGATGTGTGTGCACGTGCGCACATGTGTGTGTGTGTGTGTGTGAAGACTCGACAAAACCCCATTTCATAGTGAAATGAAAACAATTTTGGCAATAGAAACAAAAGAGAAAATTGCTATAAGACATCACAAAAAATCGAGAGGAGCACAATTTTCAAAAGAGTTATAGAATGCATGATTGTACACACAAGTTCTGCTTTGATAAGTCATTACAAGCATCACTTTTATTAAAGAGGAGATTCTGCATACTTACCACCATCTAACAAGAAAAATGATAAGAACCATATTTTATCTTAGTTGGGAAGACAGGTGTCATAAACACCCCTCCCTTGCTATCAGGATCACAATAAAAATAGTTGCTCATGCTATTTACTTATAAAGCTAATTTTTGATATTAAGCTTTAAGGGTAAAAATAAATTTGAGTGAGTTTAAGGAAAAGTAAATAAATGGTTATGTAAGTCGGAAAAACTTAGTGTATTTAGGTGTGTGAACGTAAAGGAGGAGGAGGAGGAAGACATTAAGGATTGGAGGAATAAATGTAATTTTAAGATTTAGAGCATAAGGGAAGGAGAATTTATAAGAAAGAGGATCTTAAAGGAATTTCAAAGGTATTTAAAGAAATATTTTAAAGATTTTTTTAAACAGAACAAAATTAAAGAAGGAAATTTAAAGAAAGAATTTAAAAGAAGGAATTTCAAAGAAGGGAAAATTAGAAAAATTGGGAAGAATTAGGAAAAATAGAAAAGATTTGAAGGAATTAGGAAAAATACAAAGCAATATGGAGAAATAGAGAACAGTTAAGGGGAAATAAGAAATTAGGATAAGAATTAACAAAAAAAGGGAGAAATTGGGAGAATAGCAAAAAATCTAGAAAAACTTAGAGAAAAAAGGAAAAAATAGAGATAAATAGGAAACAATTAGGGAAAAATACGAAATTAGGATAAAATAAAAGAAATTAGGAAAAAAAGGGGGCAAAAAGAGGAAAAACAAAACTTAGGAAAAAATAGGGAGAGGAGAAGTTTGAGAGAGTTGAACTTAGGGAATTTAGGAAAAAGAAAGAGGAGTGATTAGTGAGAGGAGAAAATAGGAAAATTGGAAGAGCTAAGGGGAAGTTTAGAGAGAGAGAGAGAGAGAGAGAGAGAGAGGAAACATAGAGAAATATTTAAAAAAGGAAATTAGACAAAATAGAAATATGAAAATTTTAGAAAAATAGGAAAATATTAGGAGATTAAAAATAAAAAATAAAAACAAGTGTTAGATTAGAAAAAAACAGGGGGGTGGAAATGAGAAAGGGTGTGAGGTAAACTAGAAGAAAGAGAGAGAAAGCGTAAAGAGTGTGGGAGGAAGTTTTATTTGAAGAGAGAGAGAGAGGGGATAGGTAGTTAAAATGGTTTTACCAAAGGGGTAACAAGGGAAAGAATGTAAGTTGCATGGAAAAAAGGAAGAAAAGGATTGTGTGTGTGTGTATGTGCATGTGCACACATTACCTATCTTTTCCATGCCTCTACTTCTCCAATTCCCCATAGCCTAGCCTTAGTCAAAATCTATTTTCCAATAAAATCCTTAGCAGTCGATGCATTTTTCATACTATGTTTCAAAAATGTCCCATGGTACCACATAGTCATAGAATTCTTTGCTAATCCATGGGATCCCTTACATATTTTTTCTTTTCATGGGGACCCTAATGATTTACCTATTCATTCAAAGTACATTATATGATCAAATTCTGATCTAACCATTGTGTTAGTCCATCTTTTGGTCAACCTCAACATGCCCAAATGCAAGAACAACATAAAATTTTGCAAGATCTATGAGAAGAAAACTTATCTTTCAGAGAAAACCATTCTTCCATTCATACTATCAAACACCCTTTCAAAAGTTAAAAAAAACTTAACTTGTCCTTGGTCCATAGGGGGATGTAGTCCCCTAGTCCTTATGTATTAATCAGTTTCTTCATATCATTCTCCTTATAGAAGATTAAATACTTTTTTGGCTCAACGTTTTTCCAAAAAATATACATTCGAGTAGTGTATGGGTTCTTAGATAGCTAAAAAAGGTTTATGTCACAAGTGAAGGTTAAGTCAGAAGTGGAGTGAGGAGTGAATGAGTGCATGGGTTGAGAAGGGATTAGAGCAGGTATGGGATGATTGGTGGGCTTCGTGTGTGGGGTGGTTGGAAAGAGAGTGTAAAGGGGAGATTTCATGAGGGGTACATAAAATAATAATTCATAGTATACATGTGTGTGTGTGTGTGCACACACATGCCTACGTGCACATATGTGTGCGTGTGCTCATGCATATGTCTACGTGCATGCACATGCATGTGTGTGTGTGTGTGTTACCTATCTTTTCTATGCCTCTACTTCTCCAATTCCCCATAGCCTTAGTCAAAGTCTCTTTTCCAAGACAATCCTTAGCAATTAATGCATTTGTCATACTATGTTCAAAAATCTTCCAAGATCCCATGCTGCCACACAGTCATAAAATTCTCTGCTATTTCCATGGGGTCCCTTGCATATTTTTTCTTTTCATGGAAAATTGACGTGTTCATTCAAGGTACATTATATGATCAAATCCTGATCTAACCAGTTAATCCATCTTTTGGTCAATCTCAACATGCCAAAATGTAAAAAGAACATAAAATTTGCAAGATCTATGAAGAAAACCTATCTTTTAAAGAAATTCATTTTTCCACTCATACCATCAAACACCCTTTCAAAATTTATCAAAAATTTAACTTGTCCTTGGTCCATAGGGGGATGAAATCCCCTAGTCCTTATGTATTAGTTACTTTATTTATATCATTCTCCTTATAAAAGATTTTTTTTTGGGGTGCAAGGTTTTTCCAAAAAATATACATTATAGTAGTGTATGGTTTAGCCTACCCTACTACAAAAACTTGTAACATGTAGTAAGATTTAGAAACCCTATGAGGGGACCATATGTTAAGGGTGAGACTGGCTCCATCCCATCTGCATAAGTCAAAAGCTAACAAAAGTAGTTGGACTCACCTATGTCAATCAGGATTTAAGAAAAGTTAGGACCATTGCTTTACACCTATAACCAGAAGCTTCAATGCCTGAACATGGTTATCATCCCTATCCATCTCAATGCTTTTTTACAAAGGGGCTTTCTATTTTCTAAGAAAACCTTATGAGCATTTGAGCAAATTCAATCAGGAATGTATTTTTTTGCTTCCAAGTTCATAAAATGAATCCATGCATAGGGACCCCTTTTCTCAATGAAGGGGTCGTTGGGCCCCTTTTTTTTACATTGCCCATATTGAGTAATTATAAAATAAGAGGCCCAAACACCCCTTTCTTTGAAGAAAGAGGTTTTTGGGATGCTTTATTTCACATGAAGGTAGTGCAAAAATCCCTTTAATTGAAGAAAGGGGTCTATAGGCCATGTATTAAAAAAAGTCCAAAAGACCCCTTTCTTTGAGAATATGGGTTTTGGCACTACTCTTTTCCACATCAAAGCAACCTAAAAACCCAATTTCTTTGAACTGTTACCTGGTCTGTCATGACATGATTATTTGTATTAGATCCTAGTGGATCATTCTAGGGAATCTGGCGATTACCCTATGGTTGTAACATTGTAAATTGGTCAATTGAATATAATAAAATAAGCACATATGCATTAGGTCCTAGGATGGTTAGGAAAGAGAAGCATTGTGCATGGGTATTGCATTAATCAATGGTAGGCATAAAGAGTCATAGGCTAAGGGTAGAATAATGGGGTATGCCCAAGGGATGTGATTCCAAGAGGCATGAGGGTTGCACCCTCAAAAATACACTCACGTGGGCACTCCTTCCACCCCATTTGGAGGCCAATACTTCTTAATTTATGCATCATCTACACACATGTGCATTTCTACATTGTAGAACGTGACAAGTGGCATCAGAGCCTAGATCCTTTGACTGTGAGAGGCTGCCATCTGGAAGTTGCCATAGTCAGTGACATTGATGTGAAGTCATCGAAGAGAATCAAGATTCACCCATCAAGAAATCACCAGGGGGCTTCCTTTCCCTCTCTAAAAGTTGCTTTCTTTTTGGCGATAGGAAATTTCATTGGTAAAATCAATAGGGCAAATTTCTTTTTTTTGGGGAACCGGCCCTGTGCCACCAATTGTGGGCCTTCAGGCCCCTGTGCAGTCCGCGACCGCATTAACTACCCTCGCCAGACGTAGTCCTCGATGCGGGGAGCCTAATATAAGGGCCAAGGCCTTGTGTGGGCCTTGGGATTCCACGTCCGTGTGGTGTGTGGCAGGCAACACTGCAATCTTCACCATGGTCCACGCTTGGGAGCTGTGTGTAGCTGCCACCTCTCCTAGTCGTCCTGCAGACTGCCAGCTCTGCAGCCACCGTGGCATAGCTCTACCACTGCCAGCTAGCATCAGGTCACCACGGTTGCCGTCTGCACCCTGCGCCCCAGTCGCCTCTACCCCCTTCTGCATGTTGCCACATGTCAGCCCACTCGCCAACCCGCTCTGCACCTATCTGCCTTAGCCGCCCTTTTCCTCACTGCCTCAGTCACCTTAGCCGCATTAATTTTCCCCCCTTTCATAATCACTCATCTTTCCCTTGCAATTCAAAACCCCCCCCTCATGATTCATTATTTATCCCCCTCTCTTACTTTCGAAATATATATATATATATCCCTTCTCTTGCAATTCAAAAATCCCCCCCCCCCTTGCTCTCCTCTAGTAAATTGCCCACATTATATTTCCTCTCATCTCTCCTTGTCTCCTTTTCCCCCTTACACTGTCATTCAAAAATTTATATTTAAAAAAAAAAGAGAAAGAGAAGGAGAAGGGGGGGCCCTTGTACATTTCGAGGGTCGTGGAAGCATCGAAGAGTCGCAGCAAGATTGCGGAGTGGGCGCTTCATCAAACGGGTGAGGGGAAGTACCACTATTCTTTTCAGCTCACATTTAAATTCCTTTTTCCATCACACTTTAATTCATTTCACACACTCTTAGCTCATCACGAAGCTTAATTGAAAACTTGCTTAGCTCCACTTTGTAGTTCCAAACATGGAAGATAATGAAGAATTCACACCTGATAACGTTCATGAACTCACATTGAACCTCATGGGAACAACACCTTACACCCCTATCCACCACACTTATTTGATCCATCATTCGATAACCCTCAGCCACCTACTGAACATCTACCAAGGACACCATCACCACCACACTACCCGGACAATGCAATCCAAGAATTTCTTCAAGGATTATCGGCAATCATAAGTGAAACAATTCAAAGGGAAATGCCCTTAAAAAGAAAATTATTTGAGGATCAAGTAGACCCTTTAGAGAAGACTAAGAAAAGAAGGTTTGATCCTAAAGAGCGGCTTGAGTTTCCAAAGTATGATGGGGCTAGGCATCCGGAGAAACTCCTCAATTGGATTAGATATTTCCAATTGTACTTTGTACAATATGATTGTACGGAAGATGAGAAGTTAGCACTAGCTACTCTACATTTGGAGAAGGATGTGTTACTTTGGTGGTCCGTATGCCAATCGGAAAGTAATCCAATCAAGGAGTGGTCTAAATTCTTGGAAGAATTAAAGACGACGTTTCTCCCGCTTAAGTATAAGGAGGACCAAATGTTTAAATGGGAGAAACTATGACAATTTGATAGGGAGACAGTGAGCAAATACACTACAAAATTTTGGCATTTATCTCTAGAGTTCACAACGAAGATGGAAGAGGATAAAATATATAAGTATCTCTCGGGTCTTAGACCCAATATCTAACATGAGTTGGAACTCCTAAGTCTGACTAAATTAAAGGATGCCATTAGATTGGCCAAGGGAGCAGAAAGGAAAGTCAATCCTAGAAGGAGAGAAGTAACATATGAGGCATCAACTTCACAAAGTAGATCCTTTCTCAATCAGCTAACTCTAAACAAAATGGACAACGTTTTCCTAGGCGAGTGGGAATACGAATAATTAATAGCAAACTAACAGGGAAACCTACTCTAAGGGGACGTGTGAAACTTCCATTCATGTCTCCTCAAGAAAGGGATAGATTGTTTAAGGAAAGAAAACGTTTTGGGTACAAAAAGGTGATAGATCATAGATTCTATGATTGTCCGGAGTTAAAGAAGAAGATGGGTAAGACCAATGTAACTAGGCTTCTCATCCTAAGCAAGAGGGTGAGCCTTCTTGTAAAAATAATGAAAATAATAAAAACAAAAATAATGCTAGTTTGCATTACACAGTTGGTCGACACGATTTATTTAAGTTACATGGATATGTTGGGGGACAGCGTATCATCGTCCTCATGGATGATGGTAGTAATTATGATATTATCTCAGATAGGTTGGCTAACATAGTCAAATCTAAGAAATGGCCATTGAGGGATATGAGTATTAGTGGTGCATTTAGAGGTAATGAAGAGCAATGTACTTCTAAAGTCAAGAACTTGCCCTTCAAGATCCAAAAGTATGACGATCGTAGAGAGTTTCTTGTTGCTCCTCTGCAAGAAGTCGACATGATCCTAGGCAAAAGTCTTGGAGGTATGATTTCCAACCATCTATGGATGTAAGGAAACATACTTGTACCTTTGAGCACCAAGGTATGAGGATCACTTTAAAAGGTGAGCGAGATATTTCCCATACTCCACTCATATCTCATACTAGAGCTAAAAGAGAATTATGTAAGGGAGTGAGTTGCAGTGTGATATATGTTAGGGAAGTAAAGCCTGAACATAGTAATTAGGAGCGTCAACATTTAGAGTTCCCTAAGCAATTCGATGATCAATTTGCTAGTGATAATCGGCATGAGTTGCCTATCTCTAGACCTAAAGATCATACTATTGAGTTGATCCCAGGGTCCTCTCCTCCATGTAGAGCTCCCTATCAAATGAATAAGGTAGAGCTACAGGAGGTGGAAAAACAAGTTGTGGACTTGCTAGAGAAAGGTCTAATCAAGCCAGTAGTTCACCTTTTGGGGCTCTAGTCCTTCTAGTGAAAAAGAAGGATGGAACCTTTAGGATGTGTATTGATTATAGAGCCCTTAACAAGTTAACAATTAAGAATAGGTTTCCTATACCTAGAGTTGACGCCTTGTTAGACTCCTTGAAAGGTGCCAAGGTATTTAGCAAATTGGATTTAAAGTCGGGATATCATCAAGTTAGGATGAGGGAAGAAGATGTGCATAAGATTGCCTTTAGAACACAAACAAGACATTATGAATTTGTAGTTATGCCCTTTGGGTTGACTAATGCACCAACTACCTTTTGTAGGCTAATGAGAAAGTTCTTTGACCATACAATTGCAAGTTTGTAGTTGTGTTCTTTGATGATATTCTAATTTTTAGCCAAAATGAAGAAGAACATAAGCAACATCTTGCACAAGTGATGGAATTGCTTCAAGAGAACCAACTCTTCCTAAATAATAAAAAGAGTGAGTTTTTTAAGAGGGAAATAGAATATTTAGGCCATGTCATCAATGAACATGGGATTCAGGTTGATCCAACCAAGGTGAAAGCTATAAAGGAATGGCCTGTCCCTAGGAATGTACATGAGCTAAGATCTTTCCTTGGTTTATGTAGCTATTATAGGAGATTCATCTTGAATCACCACTTACTGATTTACTTAAGAGCACTTACCTAAGATTCCTTGGTTTATGTAGCTATTATATTATCTAAGATTGCATCACCACTTATTGATTTACTTAAGAGCCAATCAATGTATCACTGGAATGACATACATTCGAGTGCCTTTGAGAATTTGAAGGTTGCTTGAATGACTAGTCCTGTGTTAGTTTTGCCGGATTTTGATAAGCCTTTCTTTGTTATATGTACAGATGCTAGTGGTACATCCATTGGAGTTGTATTAAGACAAGAGGGACATCCCATAGCCTTTGAAAGTTGAAAACTTCAAAGTGTTGAACTAAAGTATAGCACATATGAGAAGGAACTATTAGCCCATAGTTCATGCTTTGAAGTTATGGAGACATTATCTTTATGGGTCTGACTTCAAAGTTAAGACAGATCATCAGAGTATTAAACATTTGTTTTCTCAACCAATATTTTCACCTCGGCAAATCAAGTGGGAAGAATATCTCCAAGGATTTGAACAACCTGAGTTAGAATATCAACTTGGTAAGGAGAACGTAGTTGCAGATGCACTAAGTCATAGACCTAGTGTAAACTATGTCTCCATAGTGAGAGAAGAATCTCTTAGTGCAATGAAGGATGCCTACAAAGGTGATAAAGAATTTGGGACTATCTATTATGCGTTACTTCAAGGACAACGTGATTCCTTAGGGGAATATGCAATTCATGATGGGTATTTTCTTAGAGGACGTTTCATCTGTGTACCCTCCACTTTTAGATCACTAGTTTTTGAAGAGATGCATAGTAGTCCCTATTCTGGACACAGAGGTATTAGAGGAACCAATGATAGAATTGAAATATATTTTTATTGGTCAGGATTGAGAAAGGACGTAACTACTTTAGTCCAACAGTGCTTAACTTGTCAAGAAGTTAAGAGTGATCATGGTAAGACACCAAGATTGCTTCAGCCATTACCCATACCTAGTGAAAGATGGGAGCATATTACTATGGATTTTGTGTCAGGATTTCCAAGACAAGGACACAAAATGAGCAAATCCTTACTGTTATAGATAGACTTAGTAAACAAGCCCATTTCATTCCATGTAAGAAGAACATCACTGCCATCAAAACCGCTAAGTTATTTATTAAAGAAATTTTTAGATTACATGGGTTACCTAAGTCCATTACATCAGATAATGATCCCAAGTTCCAAAGCCAATTCTGGCAAGATCTTTTTGAGGACTTAGGCACTAAATTGTAATTCTCCACTACATATCACCCATCGAGTGATGGACAAAGTGAAATAGCTAACCAAGCTAATATATTCAATTGTTACGTAGTTATGTCCATGACAATCCTACCTTATGGGAATTATATTTACCTCTTTTAGAGTTTGCATATAACAACTCAACCCATACCCGCAAGGCACCATTTGAGATCATCTATGGCCAAGTCCTTCCCACACCCATTGCACATTTAGGAGATAGGATTTTGACTGCTGAAGATGTGCAGGAAGTACTTACATAGGTTAAATCACATATTCAGCGAGCTCAAGAAGTGTACAAGAAGTCTGCGAATAAGAAGCAAAAGGATGTACATTATGAAAAGGGATATTGGGTTCTTTTAAAGATTGACAAAAGGCGTATAAAGACAATTCGAGGGAATACCAAGTTTGTAAGGCTAGCAGTAAAATATTATGGACCTTTCCAGGTTTCAGAGGTTATACATCCGGAAGGAACTCCAACATCATACAAGTTGACATTGCCTACCAGCTGGAGGATGAAGAATGGTTTCCATGTTAGCATCTTGAAGCCATTTAAAGATGAACCACCGGTGAGGCCTATCGAAGAAGAAGAACCAGAACTTGAAGATGGGGTAGAATTACTTGTTCTGGAACGAATACTATTCCATGAGGTTAGGAGTACCAGGAATAGACAGAGATCTTGATATTTGGTAAAGTTTAAAGGATATCCTATGGAAGATGGTCAATGGTTCATTGAAGATCACTTGAAGGACTATCTCGCACTTGTTGAAGATGATTTGAAGGCACACAGATGAGGACATCTACTTTTCTAAGCAAGAGGGCATGCATGACATGATTATTTGTATTAGATCCTAGTGGATCATTCTAGGGAATCTGGCAATTACCCTATGGTTGTAACATTGTAAATTGGCCAATTGAATATAACAAAATAAGCACGTATGCATTAGGTCCTAGGATGGTTAGGAAAGGGTAGCATTGTGCATGGGTATTGCATTAATCAAGGGTAGGCATAAAGAGTCATAGGCTAAGGGTAGAATAATGGGGTATGCCCAAGGGATGTGATTCCAAGAGGCATGAGGGTTGCACCCTCTCATGTCATTCATGGTGTGTGTGTGTATGGGCATTTGCATGCATATGGTTTGTGGCTTGTGTGGAGCATGTAGAGAAGAGTCTAGCAAAAATACACTCACGTGGGCACTCCTTCCACCCCATTTGGAGGGCCAATACTTCTTAATTTATGCATCATCTACACACGTGCATTTTTTCATTGAAGAACGTGACATGGTCCTCGTTTTACATGGCCTATCGACCCATTTCTTTAGTGAAACTATTTTTTGGGTTGTTTTCATGTCAAAAAGAGCAGCTCAAAAACCCCTTTCATCAAAGAAAGGGGTCTTTGGGCCTCTTTTTTTCCATGGCCCATTTGAAAAAATGAGGCCCAAATACCCCTTTCATTGAAGGGGCTGTTGGGCCTTGTTTTTCCACCTGGGCCATCTAAAACAAAGAGGCCCAAAGACCCTTTCTTCTATGAAAGGGGTTTTTAGGCTACCCTTTTTCACATGAAAGCTACATAAAAACACCCCTTTCTTGAACAAAAGGGTTTTTGAGTTGCTCCTTTTCACATGAAAGCAGTCCAAAAAACCCTTTCTTCAAAGAAAGCCTCTTTCTTTTCCATGGACCATGGAAGAAAAAAGTCCCAAAGACCCGTTTCTTCCCCTTTCTTCGACGAAAGGGGGTCTGGGGCTACTTTCATTTGAAAAAAAGCAGCCTAAAAACCCCTTTTGTAAAAAAAAGAGATATTTGGGACTTCTTTTAAACATGGCCCATGTGAAAGAAAGAGGCCCAAATACCACTTTCTTCAACGAAAGGTGTTTTTGGGCCTCTTTTTTCACATGGACCATGTTGCAAAAATAGACCCAAAGGCCCCTTTCTTTGATTAAAGGGCCATTTGGGCTTCTTTTTTTCAAATAGGCCTTCTAGTAAGTATGCATGATGGATGTTTTAGTTGTTATGAGGATGCTAAAATTAAGTAAATATGTAGGAAAGTATTGTGAAAAAAGGGGTCTTCTAAACAATATACATATTTGGAATGCCAACAAAGCATTGCATATTTGTAAGTTGAATTGGTAAGATGTTCAACATGGCTAAATGGGAAGTAAAATATTGCATCTTTGTGGGGTGGTTTTGTGCCTATGACTAAAAGGGTCTACAATGCTATAACAAAACTATCTATCTTAAAGACAATATATTCCATGCCCAAAAAACTTTGCTCGGACCAAATGTTCAAAGAAAAGACACACCCTTTTAGAAATAGGGGATTAGGATCTTGAGATTAAATATAAAAACCATCTGCATAAGTTTCCTTCTTTATGATGTATCCAAAACGCTCTCATCAATCAAGGAAAACTTAATGAATCTCATAAACTATGTGTAGTCGAGTTGTTCATCTATGTTCTATAAAATTACTTTTTCTTTTAAGGATCCTTATTTAATTTATACTAATGGGCAAGAATCCTAGACACTCTTGGCTATAAATGCCTGAGAAAGGCCATGATTATACTTTATTATAATCTACCCTACCACCCTATCTTTTCCATGGACATTATAGTGTAGCATAATGTTAGCCAATCAATTAATCAAAATTAGAGATCAAAGTGCTCCAAATGACGAAAAAAGATTTATCATATGAGAGCAATTACCCTTTTCTTAGACCATTGAATGTGGTGCTGAGAAACATGAAGTAAAAGAAATGACAAGAAGAGAAAATAGCAACAATGTAGATAGAACAAGTGCCATTTATTTGTGTTGCCAATATGCTAATATTGCAAGCGTAGAAAAGGATGGCAAAGGTTGGCAGCAGCCGGAAGGTCTTTATGGCGGCACTGTGGATATCCTCATTCTAGATATCAGCTAATCTTTTTTATTATAAGCCGTTTCCAACATAGGGAGGGAGGTCACGTGCATATACTTGTGCCATTTAAACTATGTAGTAGTAGTTCGTAGCATAGGTAACTCACATTAAATAGTTTTGCCATCAAGCCCATTCAAGCTATTATGGAGTCGCCCATGTCTCTAATAGCTTGATTCAGAGTAAGAACGAATGTCAGGAATTCATCCTACAGGTATGAAAATTGTTGTTAGTCTCCTATATGAGGAGGGGATTTACAATGACGTAGCTTAGGACGCATGCATTGCATCCTTGTGCATGCATTGCTCTCCACCCAAGCCTTAAAAAATTTAAGATGCATTTTTTTTCATCCTCCTCCATTGGAGCTTCTTTTCACAATCTGAAATGTGCATTTATAAACATATTAGGGTTTGCACATTGAACCTGCTATACAAAAAATAGCAAGCTACTTCTTGGATCCATTAGTCCAACATATGCCCACCTTGTGGCCCATGGCCATTCTTGGATGGGTGATAGAGCCGCCCAATGGTGGAAATGTCAATCTAGCCTCTATCGTTACACTAGGATGTGATGGCCACTCTTTTCATTGACCTAGATCTCAAATTTGTACATAGAATGGAGCAATAATGATCATGGGGAAGATGTGGAATATCCAACCTTGTGCTATGCACGAAGCCGAGCAAGACATCACATTAACACGGAAGTGCTGCTTGTGACTAGGCCAAGAAAAAATACAACAAAATGTATCATATACAAGAGTGGGGGGTACATTGTGAGGTGTAGTGGGCTAGAATTCCTATACGTGATACATTTTGCACAACGAGAGTCAATAGCAACAACAAGCATTAAGAAAATAACAAAACGAGCTTGCCCCTCCTTCCTTGATGCACTCCCTTCATGTTAGAGGTGGAGATGCAAGCCATATCCATGAATTCCTTATGTTCTAATGAACACTCATTCATTAGAGACAAGACAACATAGCCCTTACAAGGCCCAGGAGCCATCTATGTGGACTTCAATGGTCTTTCCTCATGCAGACAATAGCGGTGGGTGTGTGCACTACGAGCTATATTGGGCAAGCAGAGACATGGAAAGCAAAGTAATATGAAGAGTTTATGGCATCTCTATGATCTTATGAACACTCCACCATTGCCCTTGCACTAATGTGATGCTAAATACACATTTTTCCAGGATTCCACCATACACGAAGAGTCATCTATTGGAGAAAGATGGAAGAGGTGAAGTGTGTGTTAATCATGAGTACAAAGTGAGGTATATGGATATGTGCACCATCCATTAGCTCAAGGCACCTATTGGATTGTGTGAAGGGGCTACCAACTCTGTTGCTCAAGGCATCAAACATCCTTTCCACCTTTGTAGTTCCCTCTGCATGGCATCTCACTCTTAGTACTTGGGAGGGTGTACTCCCCTTGGATTCTAGCTCCAAGCATTTGTGAGCTCTCGAGAGTGGGCGAAAAGTCACAACAGGGAGGGAATGAGCTCATAATTTCCCTTTGGTATACTTCGTGGTCTTTTATTACCATGACACAAGAATAATAAAATGCACATCTTGCTTTATTCCTTTCCATGGTGGCATATCTGGGTGAATCTTGAGTTATGTCCGTACAATCATCCTCTATCTCTTTTTACTATCATATATATATTGCTCTATATATGCCATTATGAGGGACACATGTGATTCCATGTAGCTAATTCAAGTAGCTAATTCCATTTAGCAAAACAAGGCTAAAATCCAAGGTTGGGAATCAAGATGTCTTTGTAGCACTTGCCTTGCATTACTATGGTCCCTTTTAGATTTCTCAAAATTTTAATGATGCGTTTTTTTGCTTGCATCTCCACCTCACTGGAAGATCTATAACACTTTTCATGTTGTCTTCAGCATGGTGTTACTTACACCATCTAGAGTATGGTGATGGATCCATCTTAAGTCACGTACTTTCTGTGCTTTTAACACTTTTAGAATTCGGTGTTGCCAATTATTGCTAACAAATGGCAGACAATAAAAGGTTGCCATTTCTTTTAAACATCAAGTAGAATCGGCCATTTTAGCATTGGTTAAAGGAAAGTTACGAAAGTTCAGTTAGGTTGTCAGTTCTAGGGACTCCCTAGTTAGCCAAAGGTTGGGATGTTATTGACCTCTAGGAAAGTTAACAAGATACACTATGCGTAGCACTGGCCAACTGCCCAAACTTTAATCATGGTCATTTTTATGCTTGGGTTTGACCACGCCCTATAACATTCTTCTAGTCATGTATCCACCAGTGTGGCTTGAAAACATCTCTATGTTACAAATTGATGAGAAACAAATTCAATGTTGTGCACTTCAATGGCTCCTTGTCCTCATCTTGCCACTCCTTTTTAAATTAAATGAGTAACTTGACTCGTCTTTGAGGGTTTGAGACCCGCTTCGTTGGGTCTCAAGGTGGGATGTTAAAATGTCTTTAAGTCAAGAAATTAAATTTCAAATCAAATGACCAACTTTCAAAAAAAGCCACAATGAGGAAAAAAGACAATCACAACAGGGGAAAGTCCGAGAGAGAGAGAGAGAGAGAGGGGGGGGGGGTTGTTATACCTAGGGTTAAGGGGTGAAATTTTGCTCACTTAATGAGTACATCTAGATCCATCAGTGTGTCACAGGTAGAGAGGGTTTTTGTTGGAAAGACCCATCTCCTACACTACAGAAAGAACAATGTAGAGTTAACCTATTATACTTGTGAAGTATATACATATCTATCATACTTGTGAAGTATAATAGGTTTCTACAGAAAGAGTATAATAGGTTATACTTCACAAGTATGATATATCTATCATACTTGTCATGTATAATAGGTTTCTATAGAAAGAGTATAATAGGTTATACTTCACGAGTATGATAGATATGTATATACACAGAAAGAACTTATACTTGTGAAGTTTAATAGGGTTCTACAGAAAGAGTATAATAGGTTATACTTCACAACCTATTATCCTATTATAAGTGCCTTTATTTTGTACCCAAGAGTTCGGAAAGCAATTGTCCTATAGGAATGAGATAAGACAAAAAGACCATGAGTATTCGATAATTGGTCATGAAAAGGTTCCCCACTATGTCATTGATATGGAGGAAGGACATAAACTAGACACCCTAAGGAATATCCCAAGGTTTAGCTTGGACCACGGAGGTATTACCATAGGTAATGATGCACCAGTTCAAGCTAAACCTTGGGATATTCCTTAGGGTGTCTAGTTTATGTCCTTCCTCCATATCAATGACATAGTGGGGAACCTTTTCATGACCAATTATCGAATACTCATGGTCTTTTTGTCTTATCTCATTCCTATAGGACAATTGCTTTCCGAACTCTTGGGTACAAAATAAAGGCACTTATAATAGGATAATAGGTTGTGAAGTATAACCTATTATACTCTTTCTGTAGAACCCTATTAAACTTCACAAGTATGATAGATATGTATATACTTCACAAGTATAAGTTCGTTCTGTAGAAACCTATTATAGTTAAGTATGATAGATATGTATATACTTCACAAGCATAATAGGTTAAAGAAACCTATTATACTTTACAAGTATGATAGATATGTATATACTTCACAAGCATAATAGGTTAAACTTCACAAGTATGATAGATAGGTGAATAAGTATTCACCTATCTATCATACTTGTGAAGTTTAACCTCTTAGATATGTATATACTTCACAAGCGTAATAGGTTAAAATTCACCTATCTATCATACTTGTGAAGTTTAACCTATTACGCTTGTGAAGTATATACATATCTAAGAGGTTAAACTTCACAAGTATGATAGATAGGTGAATAAGTATTCACCTATCTATCATACTTGTGAAGTTTAACCTCTTAGATATGTATATACTTCACAAGCGTAATAGGTTAAACTTCACAAGTATGATAAATATGTATATACTTCACAAGCATAATAGGTTAAACTTCACAAGTATGATAGATATGTATATACTTCACAAGCGTAATAGGTTATGACTTGTGAAGTTTAACCTATTACGCTTGTGAAGTATATATGCTGAACTATGATAGGTATACTCATAGGTAGGCTGACAAAGGGAACTTAAACCTAGATACTGACTTTGGTGCACTGATGACATGCAATTTGCTTCTGGAATACTATTTCTTAGCCTTCCCTGGTGGGCCGTTATAGCAGTCTTTGTGAAGGCACCTTGATTTTCCATGATGATACATAGCCAATACAAAAAGGAAAACAGAGCAGTAATAACCAACTTGCAGAAAGGTATGCTAATTTTTAATTTGGGAGATTAAAATTCCAATCAACTTTTTACAGTTTCTTTTTCCCTACCTTCTATTAAAAACTTTGCAAACAATACATAGAGCCCACTAGGCGTTAACAACAATAGCTAGCTCTATTGCAGCCTGCTTCGTGGAGTTGCAGCTCGCTGCCTAGGATATCCTCAAGGCAGATTGCCAACAACTACTGTCGTGGCCTATACAAGCATCAAATTCTGTGATCTGAGAATATATTCATTTATTAGAGCATGGTCAACCTTACTACAAACTTGCACCATTCCGTAGGTGTAGGCTACATTGTATCTCTTTTGTCAGCGTCAGTGATCTATTCAAGTTTTACTTACTGCCAGCTTCATGTCCACTAATCTCAACCACCATTTTACAAGTACAGATATTTGTTCTTTTGCAGAAAATTCATCTATGAGGCATCTTGGAAACACAGTTGAATAAAATTGTTCAGTTGAGGATCCAACATTTGGAAATGTGTCCCTGATGTATCATTTGGCAATTGAAATAAATATTGGGGGTTGGCAAAGCTATGTATAATTTGACGTTAATCATGAATAATGAAATTTCAATCTTTCCAGAGTCAAATGCCAAGTTTTTTTAACAAGGAGAATGCTGGGGAATGGCAAGAGGACCTTTTCGAGTGACATGGATTATGCATGACGAAGTATCTACTTTCAGGTTTGTTACATTACGAGTAGACTGAATGAGCACAAAAAGGGAGCTGGGAAAGGGACCAAGGGGACTCTTTTCTGGGCGCACACCAGATGTTAGCAGGTGCCTACATAGTGAAGATGTTTGAACGTGCTTCTGTGGCCTCTAGTTTGAAGTATGGGCAGGAAAATAAAGGTTGTTTGCTCAAGCTTCACTGATGAATATCAACAGTACTAGCACCCCTCATAGCAATAGCAATCTGTTGATGAGGAACCTTAGAAATGGAATCTTATAACCAATGCTTTTCTAGAACAGGACAGGTCTTCGATGGGTATATTCTTGAGTCCAAAACCCTCATGGAGCACAGAGCTCGTCCTTGTCCATCCTCTCAAAAGCTTTAGGACAAATTCTGCACATCTATTTGCTTCCTGTGTCAAACCTGTCAAGAAAACAATATATACATCATGTTGTGAGTACAAACGATCCTCTACTGTCTACACTTCAAGTGAGCAGCTACTTTGTTGTCTCAGGATCGTGATTCTCTCATGCAGCTCAAGATCTTCCCTGTATCATCCCCTTGCCAGCTGCGGCAGAGATGCTTGGAATTGCATATGATGTATCATCTATAGGATCCAATTCATGTAAGTGTTTTGCAGCACACTCTCCCCGTGCCATATCAGCATGGTTTTTGCAGGCACCAAGGAAAGTCGTCCATGACAAAAGAGTAGGTTGGTATGGCATCTTGCTGATCAGGTCTTCTGCCTCATCCAAGAGTCCCACCCTTCCAAGCAGGTCAATTACACAGTCATAATGCTCTGCGGTTAGTTCAATGCCATGGTCTTGATTCATCAAAGTCAAATAGTGACAACACTCTTCTATCAAACCAGCATGACTACATGCAAAAATTAAGCTGAGGAATGTGAACTTGTCTGGGATTACCCGTTCCTCTTTCATATGGTCAAAAAGTTGGACTAGTTCCTTCCAATGCCCGTTCTGTGCATATGATGCAATCAGGGTATTCCATGAGATCACACTCTGCACAGGCATTGAGTAAAACACTTTCTGGGCATCTTCCAGCCTCCCACACTTGCCATACATGTTAACAAGAGCAGTTGCTAGAATGTCATTGGACTCAAACCCATAGTGCATGATGCACCTGTGAATGTTGTTTCCTTGGGCTAGGGCTGCCTGGCTGGAACAAGCATCAAGAACGCTTACAAAAATAGCGTGGTCTGGGTACAGTCCTCCTCCCTGCATTTTGTGGAAGAGTTGGAGGGCCTTCTCACCCTGCCTGTGCTTAGCACATGCTGCAATCATAGCAGTCCAAGAGATTACATCCCTTTTGCAAATCTGAATTTTATCAAACATTCTCCATGCATCCTCCATACTACCACATTCGCTATACATGTTAATAAGGGCCGTAAATACAACAACATCTGAGTCGTACCCAGTTAGTATGATGTTGTCATGCAAATGCTTGCCTTTAGCTAGGGCTGCCTGCCTAGCATACGCATCAAGAACGCTTACCATAGTGAACCTATCTGGGATCACTCCCTCCAACTGCATTTGTTCAAAAAGTTGGAGGACCTCCTGGTTCTGCGCCTGATGGGAATATATTGCAATCATGGCGTTCCAAGCAACAACATCCCGCACTGTAATAGTCTTGAATATTCTTTCTGCATCGTCCAGGTTGCCACATTTTCCATACATAGAAACAAGGGCAGTCCTTAAAACAACATCCGACTCGAGTCCAGTGTGCCTCATCTGATTGTGAATCCGAATGCCATGAGCCAGGTGTTCCTGAGTGGCACACCCAGTGAGCATGGAAGCAAAGGTGACTACGTCTGGCATCACTCCCTCCAGCTGCATCAGATCAAATAGCTGAATGGCCTCCGTGACCACACCCTGTTGCGTATATGCAGCAATGATAGCATTCCATGACACCAGATTTCGCTCAGGCATTTTGTCGAACATTCTGCGTGCATCCTCAGGGCTTCCTAACTTGGCATACATGGTAATAAGAGTGCTCCCAACAAAGACATCCAATCCGGTTACCATTATTCTGGCATGCATCCGCCTACCTTCCACTTTTGTCGACTGATTGGTAAATGCGGAGATTATGTAGATGTAGGTAACCCTATCTGGAATCACACCATCTTGCAGCATATGGTCGAACAATGTGAGGGCCTCTTGGCCTGATCCACATCTGGCAAACGCTCCAAGCAGGAAATTCCATGCGTAGACATTCCGTTCGGGCATTTTTCCAAACGAGGTACGTGCGTCCTTATGGGCTTGGCACTTGACATACATCCGAACAAGGAGACTTCCAAGGAATGCGCTTTTCTCGAATCCAGCTTCAACAATTCTAGCGTGTACGCGCTTACCCGCTGACAAATCTTTCGCGTCTCCGCAAGTTCGCAAGAGACGAGCAAAGCCAGCCATGTCCCCAACGAGGTTGACAACGCCATTGCGATTGGTAGCAGAAGTGGGCGGAAGAGCGAGGAATGCATGCTTCACGACCATGCGCAAAACGTTCCTCGCAGATTACAACATTGGTTTGATTTCAGCAACAACATGAGGCATAACATTCTTTTCATTTCCTTTTCGAGTGTGCCTTCCAGAAGGTATCTCACATGCCTCACTCACGTAGAGGGGAATGGGCCGGCTCGAGGCTTTTCCTAGGAGGAAACTGCCCCGCCAATGGTGAGCGCCCGCCACCCGCCACCCATTGTTCGAACACTTTCCGACCCTGAAAGAGCCGATCATAGACCCCGGGAGACGCAAATGGGCCGATCACATTCCCTTTTTGAATGTGGCTGCTTGATCTAACGTCTGCTATTGCATCTTGGCCGACCGATGCCCTTTACATATACTCGATCCCCCGGACTTACGGGCACATGCCAACGAGAAATCCTGTGAGGTTGATGACAGCTTTTCATTGGTTGTTGCTATGCTTTCCCTTACCTACCTCTGCAATCCGATTGTAAGGGTCACGCAAGGTTTGGCCTTTCGATTGCCTTTCGTTTTCCGTGAGCTGTTTCGCAAGGGCTTGCAAAAAAATATATCGCTTAGGCTCTTTACAATGCTTCAAACCACCCACCTGCCCATGGAGGAGGAGAACTAGAGAATGGCTCTGTTGGATAAGGTGCTTCACACCAACCGGTGGTTATGATGCTGCTAATTGATGTCACCAATGTGTGGTTGGTGTAGCAGTTGGCGGAGATGGAATAGGCCAATCAGGTAGTGATTAGAGAAGTTGGGCATCGACGGGGAGGCTTTCATGGGCTAGACATAAATCTTTTGTGTCAGTGTCCAAGCCCGTCCCTCCTATTGGCACCACCTTCAGCATGGAAAAAGAAACAATTCAAAATTGGAAATAGTGTTTGATTTATTAAAATATCTTTTCAGATGCACAAATTGCACTTTTCTAACTTCTTCCATTTTAGGGTGAACTAGATACCAATACCAACAACTATCAATGTTTTAAGACCACCATGTAGTAGTCCCACTAGTTTGGGTTCCAAAATTTCAATCCGTTTTGGTTTTCAAAAAATAAAACAAAAGTTATGGAGCGTGCCCTCAAAATTTGGGTATGCATCATTTTAGCACAACATTGGAGACCCGTTAATCCATGCCTAATGTTCTCATTTAGGTGTGTCCTTGGGTTGAGGAGAAGCTCACATAGTGTACTTTTGAACGATTACTTGGTTTCATGTATGTATAGAACGAAATTTTGATGATTTTGAATGAGTTGCTATATCCTATAGTCTTCACGATGCATGCTTCACATGCAGCATAGCACTTGTAATGCTTTAACGGTCTCCTTCCAAATCCTTATTCCATAATTTTTTGATCTCATGTTCAAGTTTGGAATGTGTACTACAACTTGAAGACAAAGTTTGCCGAATTCTGTCGAGCAATGCATAAGTTATGGGTCATGCAAGAATTTTTAATTATATGTCATGAAAATTTCAAATAGAAATAGTAAAAAAATGATGTTTATTAATAATGAGCAAGTGTACCTATTTAGTGCACCTTGCTACTATTTTGTAACTGAATCTGATGTGCCATTTTTTTTGGGAGCTTCGTTTGCACATGTATCAAATTTATTCATGCAAAAGTCACTCCCTTTGTTGTTGCAATCTATATGATAAGGCAATGGAGTTTGATCCATATAGCAATGTGATGGCTGTTCATCACTAAAGTCACGTTATGCACACTTAGATGAAAGAGGCTCATGTTGAGGGCTTACAAATATGCATGATTAGAACATGGAGGCCGATCCATGCAAGGGTGGATAAAGTTGTATCCTTTTTATCTAGACCTATGAGATCTAGACTAAAATTGTAAATTGGTACATATCCTTTGGAAACAAAAGGCCTATGAGATTGCAAGGTCTTGTAATATTATCAAGACCGATGAGTAGAAATGCAAATTGGCACATATCTTGGAAACAAAAGGCTGAAGTAACTGATGGAACCCTAGGCCTTGAATACCAATCAAAATGCACACTTCTTGGGAATTCAGATTTTTGTTGAAGTCTTTATCTAGTCCTTCTCTTAAAATCCTTAAACTTATCTAGTCCTTGTTAACTAATATGGTCCCCCAGTTGGTGAAAACTCATATAAGTTAAGTAGTTTGGTGTGGGGGGAGGGCGGAGTGGTATCAAAATTTGTAGGGATAAAGGGGGGAGGGCTTGAATTAAATAAAGGGTGGAGGAGGAGGAGCAATAATTAGTCTCACTAGGGGATAGAGGGGGAGGGCTTGAATTAAATATTCAGGTATAAAGGGGGGAGGGCTTGAATTAAATAAAGGGTGGAGGGGGAGGAGCAATAATTAGTCTCACTAGGGGGGAGGGGGAGAGCTTGAACTGAAAAAAGGGGAGAGGGGGAGGGGCATTAAAGAGGGAGGGATGTGTGAGAACTGGGGAGGTGGGGACGACTTATGAAGGGCATTAAAGAGGAAAGGACATCCCAAAGGGGTATGCACAAAAACTAATTAAATAGTTTTGGTGCAAGTATTTATAGAGATAATCCTCTTCAACTCTCCATGGTGCCTAAAGAGATTGAAATGAGGTGCCTAAAACACCTTGCTGTATAAGAAATAATGGTCAAACGGTAGAGGTGGCGAAGTTTGTATTTTTTCAATCCAACTATTAGGCAACCAAAGCTTCAGCAAATTCATCCATCCACATTTTTACCTTTCAAGATGACCCAATTTGTTGCCTTCACCTTGCTTCTCCTCCTACCTAGTGCTTTCATCTCCTCTGTTCTTGTTGCTACTGCTCAGAATTCATCTCAGGCTCCCTCTACGTTCCGATTCAAGATTTACAACAACAGTAAGTTTCTCCGTATGACAACGTATAGTGGAACTGATGGAAACCAAGTTTATGGGATGTATCAATGCTGTGGCGATCTTACTCTGCCCAATTGTTGAGACTGCCTTTTGTTGATGGTGAGCACTGATATACCCCAGCATTGTCCTAGTGCAATAGGATTGCAGATCTGGCTAGACGGCTGCTACTTATATTATGCAAATTTCTCATTCACAACTGTTCACGACTCCAATTTCATCTGGCGCCAACCGAACTACTATATGAATTTGGATACGACGTTCAGATGCACAGAATCGAGACTCCCTTTTTCACACATTTATAAAGGCACATCTTGTTAAGAATGGCTATACTTCCTCCTTCGCAAGGACAAGTGATTCTGATGGAGTGTATGCACTTGGCCAATGTTACGGTTATCTTTCTCGACCAAACTGTGCTAAGTGCCTCGGTGGTGTTGTCAGCGATGCTAAGCATCTCAAGACTCTCAATAAGGAAAGCAAATTAAACCATGGGAGTTGTTATGCTCATTTTACAAGATCTATGATTGCATTGTTTCGTCAGCTCTAGCTATAGCTCGAGACCTCCAGCTCCACCACCACCACCTCCACCTCCACCTCCACCACCTCCACTGGCACGCCTAGTGCCACCTCCATAGCAAGGTCACTTTTGAGACTTTTTCTTGTACTTCACTATCTTCAATGATAGTATTTTTGAAGGGCTAGAAGTTCAGATAATTTGTGATCCTTTGTTCTTCATATGCTTGATTTTTTGGTTTCAATTACAGTGTCTACTACGTCAAGGTGAGCAAGGATGACTTCCCTTCTTATCAGTCTGTGTCCCACTAACATGAGGTTCTGTTATCTTCACAAATACAAAGGATGTAGACGATCTCTACATAGTATTAGACTTAAAATGAAGGAAATTTATATTGAATCTCGTTACCACCGAGATATAATTGAATGTAAAAAACTAATATACCTTTAATGCCTTACTTTTAGCTAAAAAAAAGGAATCAAAACGTTGCTATATCGTGTTGTGCTATGGCCATCTTCAATATGGCTGCCTTTGCATATCTAGTTTGGGTAAGATGTCAAAGACTTTTCAAGGAAAGTCCAAGAGCCTAGAGGAGGTATGCTCACATTGTTAAGTTCAAAGATAAGGTGGATGCGATGTTTTCCATGTAAATCTAACACCTCCAACTGATGGTGGAAGATGAAGCTCAAAATGGGGAAGCTGGTGCAATGGAAAACAAAACTAGCCTCCTCAAAGGGCCTCGATTATTTTCTTTCCAAGAACTGAAAAGAGTTCCATCATGACAACAAACTTGGAGAGGGTGAGATTTGGTCCCGTTTACAGGGTATTTATATGATTAAATCACGATGATGCCCTTTGTGCAATAAGCTCGAGATTCGATGTCTCTCTAGGCAACATTGGAAGATGGGATAGATGTTTCAACAAAGAAACTTTCATCTACAAGCTGCCAAGGAGCACAAGACTTCCTAAATGAAGTTAGGATCATCACTAGCGTACGACATCACAATCTCATACGACTATTGGGATGTTGTGTTAAGGGATATGAGAGCCTGCTTGTATATGAGTACTTGCCAAAGAAAAGCCTAGATAAGCACCTATTCGGTGAGACCAACTTATAAACTATTGCGACGTTAAGATAGTCTAAGTTTTTTCTTCAAAATGGAGAAAAATAACTGATTTGCAAGCTTCGGTTATATTGGGTAGCTAGGCTCTCCTATGGTTATGGATTGGCATACTCAACTAGAGATCCTTGTGGGCACATCGAAAGGGCTTGAATATTTGCATGAGGACTCTAAAGTTTGAATAGTGCACAAAGATATCAAAGCAAGCAACATCCTCTTAGATGATATAACATGAGCCCAAAGATTGCAGATTTTAGATTGGTGAGGCTATTCGATGAACACATTTTGCATATCATGACAGAAGTTGTAGGAATCTTGTGAGTGATTAGCATCATCTGATGCACTTGTAGCAAATGGGATTCTTCTTCCTAGTCTTATCTAAAACTATGCAAAGCATTATTTTACTATGTTTGCTTATATGTGTGTGTGTGTGTGACACACACACACACACACACACACATGTATGTATTATATAATTTTATTTTATTTTTTCCAAAGAAAGGTCTTTCAATTAATGCTTGAAAAGACCAATATCTCTAGTATATTGAGACGAAGTAGCCATATTCAATGATTTATCGTGTACACAAGACACATCTTTTATGTTGTATGAAATGGAGTTACTGTTACTATAATTATTTATCGTTGAGTACTTGTTTTCATATTGTGGTGAAGGGGCTACCTTGCATGGGCAGTGACAGAAAAGGCTGATACCTTCAGCTTTGGAATACTTGCCCTAGAGATTCCAAGTGGATGCAAAAACTTGGATTCCAAGAAAGCACCCATTCTTGAATGCTAGGTAAGGCTACTAGCTATATCGCCATACCTTCTTTTCTATATGACTTGTTTTTTGTTACTTAGCATGCAAATCTTAAATTGCCTTCTTGTCATACCTCCAAATTTCATTATGATGTGGATAGAAATGTCAGTTAACAACAGAAGCGAAAAACAAGAGAGAGTGAAAGAAATGTCAGTTAACAATGGAAGTGAAAAACAAGAGAGAGGAGCAAACAGATTTGTGGGTGCTGAACCATCCTTACCTTCTATGTCATTCATATTTATATGTATATATATATATAAATATATGTTGAGTATTCTATACATAAGTGGGGTTAAGGCAAATAGGTCTTTAATCCCCACAACCTCCCACTTATTTAGGACAATGTGCCTTTAAGGGAAAACAACTAGTGGACATACTTTTCAATTCCCATCAAGACACGGCAATATTCAAACCGTTGACTAGGTAGACTCTTTTTCAACATATCTACAGAGTTATCATTTATATGAACCTTGACAAGACCTCAATATATTTGGTCTTTGCATGAAAGATTGGATTTCATGCTAGCTGAATAGGATTGATGAAATCACTATGTAATGTCGGTACACCTATATGAATCCCCAAGTCTCCCAAGCTAATCAAGCCATATAGCCTCCTTGCAACCCTCCATGTCTACAACATACTCAGACTTTGTGATATGCAAAGCAATGCAATTCTGTGCGCGAGACATCCATGACACTGCACCACCTACAGAGGTAATGAACACATAACTAGAAGTGGGTCTCTTGCTATCCACATGCCCTACATAGTCTGAATCTGTGCATCCAAGTACACACATCTCTCCTCTGCCAAAGCAGATGCACATCTCCTTGGTACCCTTCATGTACTTCATGATGCACTTAACTGCTTCCCAATGCCTCTTTCCTGGATCAGCCATACACCGGCTAACAACTCCCATTGCAAATGCAATGTCCAGTCTAGTAGCTATCATTGCATAGATAAGACTCCCAAATGCTGATGCATAAGGAACCTTGGCCATCATGGACCTCTCTTCATCTAATTTGGGACTATTTTCATGACTCAATTTAACATATGGAGGCAATGAAGTATCCATTGCCTTTCCCCCCTCCATCTTGAAATGTTGCAATGCTTTTGTAACATACTCCTTCTATAAAATCCAAAGGAATTTCCTACTCTGGCCACACGTGATGCACATACCAAGAATATGACCTATAAATCCCAAATACTTCATATCAAAGGCCTCATGCAGCTTGGACTTTAATGCATTCAGCTCATAAGTGTTCGTACTAGCCAATATCATATCATCCACATATAGTGCCAGGAGTCTTAGGGTATTATCCTTAGCCCTTTCAGTGTAGAGGCAGTGATCAATTTCACTCCTTCTAAAACCCTAGGACCGAATGAAAGCATCAAACTTCTTCAAAGCCTTTTGGATGCACCATGTAAATTTCCTTATGTAGATCCCCATGCAAGAAATCTGTCTTGGTATCCATCTGCATAAGCTCCATATCCTCTGCTACCACAAGTCCAAGTACGCCTCTAAGTGTGGTCATTTTCACAACCGGAGAGAAGATCTCATCAAAGTCTACACCCTTCTCTTACTTGAGCCCTTTAGCAACCAAACAGGCCTTGTACTTAGACACATCATCACCTGAGACCTTCATCTTGTTGACCCATTTACATGGAAATGCCTTCTTTCCATGTGGCAAAGAAACCACATCATGGCTGTGTATGATCTTCTTTCCTTCTGGATCCTAGAGGAGACAGCCCATCTCTCCACTTTTAACATAACCTAGAAAGATGCATTTCCTAGACTCTCCCTAGACTTAGGATCTAGCTTCTTCTAAATCTCTTTTGGGACACGTGCATACACCTCACACCTGGAAATACATGCAAATGAGAGTAAGAGGGATTCTTTCCACTCCATGCCTCTTCAGGAATACCACCATACAAACTCTTACTTAGAGGTGATCTATTGATCAAGCACTGTTGCCTTCATTGCCTTAACCCAAAAACCACTAGAAAGACTTGCATTAGAAAGCGTGCATTGCAACCTTTCCTGAATGGCGTGGTTTATCTTTTTTGCAAGTCTACGGAAGAAAGGAATGGATGAAATAGTTAGGATAGTCTCTTGATAAAAAACACACATACATACACACAAATTTAAAAAATGGCTAACAGAAGGCTCACGAATGTCTAACTCATTATAGAACTCGGCTTAGCAAGCTTATGCAGATGCCAATGTGGAAGCAGTATGGATTTCAATAGTGTCAAAATGGTGAAGCCTCATAGATTTTGTAGGAAAGTAGAGATCCAGTAGCAAGGAACAATGGTGGAATGTGGTCCACCAAGTTTACTAGGAATAGAATAGAAGGTGGTTAGCTTGCCATTGTGTGGTGAGAAAATGTCCTACTTAGTGGTGGTAGAAGAGAAGAGTTGTGTAGTACATTGTTGATAGACTAAAGATAGACTTGAGGGAGATTGTCCACAAACTACAAGGTAGCAATGATTTTATTATTCATGAAGAGATGTTCGAATTGGAGTGTTCGAATCACAAGACTCAGTTGCTTTTGAGTTAGAGAGTGCTAAATAATAAATAAATTAAAATTTTTTATAAAGGCAAAAAATTAGATGAAAAAAAATTCAGTCGAAAATTTCCCATTTGACAAAAGAATTTTGGCGACAAACAAAATTCTATCGAAAAAATTTTCGTCATCGTAATCGTGGGCGGTTTTGTGTAACCGCCGCCGCCCCAGGTGGTGGTGGAGAAGGGGGGTGGGGGGGGAGAGGGGGGGGGGAGAAGGGGGAAGGGGGGTGGAGAGGGAGGGGTGGAAGGGGGGGTGTTGGGGTGGAGGGAGAGGATGGGTGGAGGAGGGATGGGGGGGTTGAGGATGGGGAAGGGGGGTGGAGGAGGGGGAGGGGGTCTGGGTGGTGGAGGAGGGGGGGGGGGGGGAGGGAGGGGTGGAGGAGGGGGAGGGGATGGTAGTGGTGGTCGTGGAGGGGAAGGGGGGGGGTGAGAGGGAGATGGAGGGGGGGGGGTATCTATCTATGGCATGTTTGCTAAGTATTCCTTTGTGAAGGATTTTGTTTGGTTAGTGTTTTTGGTTAGTGTTTTACCACCCTCTTGTTAGCCTTGAGGCTGGTTTCATGGGACATCACCATCGTTCTTAAGGAGGTGAGCCAGTGTGATTGTCTCTGCTGAAGTGTTGTTTGCTATAATTTGATTACAGCGAGAAGGAAATCAACAAATATGTCTTTGACAGATAATGATTGGGATATGGAGGGGTAGTCCCCCCAAGATGAGCAAGAAGAGAAATCTATGCATGAGGGAGCCTCCTAGGAGGATGACCAAAACGTTGAGGCATAGAAAGTGGTAAATGCTTTTGGTGTGAGTGCCTCTCAGTCAAAAAGGGTCAAAAGAGGCTAAGGATGCAGAGGATGCCGATGCTATCTTTAAGACACAGTTAATGAACGCTATGGGAGCACTCACGCAGCTAACACAGGACCCAAGTTTCCTTGAGTTGGATGGATAGCCTCCATTAATGCCAAATGTACAAGGAGTTCTAGGTTAGCAGCCCTTTCAAGGTCCTAGTATGGTTATGCATAGACAAGGGGCTCATTTTCAGAGTTTAAATCAAGGGCAACAAGCTTTTCCCCAACCCTTTATGCATCGGGGGTATTTTGGTGGGGGTTCAGTATTTCAAGAAATGGCTGGTCAAGTTGATGATGGCTTGGCAATCATCCTATTGGTTTTCAGCCTGGGATGCAAGGGAGGCAAGGCAATGCATTTGGGGAAATGCAGCCCCCAACGCCTAACATGATGTATGGCAATATCTCGGCAATATTGGCATGCAATAGGAGCTATACTGACTGGGATCAAAAGCTATATTGCACCCTATGGGCATTGCATATGCCACCACTAGACTCTCTCCCTTCAAAATGGTTTATGAAATTGAGGTAATGGTGCCCATGAAATTCGAGGTTCCAAGATTTTGGATAGTGGTGTCTAAACAACTAAGGTGCGAAGAGTCTCTTGCACATCAAATGGACTAACTACACAGACTTGGTGAAGGCAAGTTCATTTCATCCTATGTCTCCAGATGACGTGGTGCTACACCACCAAAATACATGTATAGATCGGCACACCAAACTTTGGGTGGGGGCGACGAGTGGGGGTAGGGGGAGGCTAGAGGGAGCGGGGTAAGGGAGGGGACATAGGCCGGGTAGGGGGAGACGAACGGGGGAGGCTAGAGGGAGGAGCGAGGTAGGGGGGAGAGGGAGGACCGGGGGTAGGGAGGGGGGGGAGGCGAGGTAGGGGCGGCATAGGGAGAGGGGGTAGAGGGAGGCGTGGTAGGGAGCGGGGGTAGGGGGAGGTAGGAGGGGGGAGCGAGGGCATAAGCGGAGGCGAGAGGTGGGAGGGGGGGTCCTGGCGGCCACCGCGGCCGCCAGGGGGAGGCGAGAGGGAGGGGAGGGAGGGGAGGGAGAGAGAGAGAGAGGAGGGGAGGCGAGAGGGAGGGGAGGGGAGGGAGAGAGAGAGGAGGGAGAGGAGGGAGCGAGGGGTGGCGGGGTAGGGGGGAGCAGGGGCGACAGGGTAGGGGGAGGCGAGAGGCGGGAGGGGGGGAGGCGAGAGGCGGGAGGGGGGGGATCCTAGCGACCACAGCTGCCAAGGGAAGGTGAGAGAGAGGGGAGGGAGGGGAGGGGGGGTAGGGGGTACTGGCGGCCACGGCCTCCAGGGGGAGGCGAGAGGGAGGGGAGGGAGGGGAGGGGGGGTAGGGGGTACTGGCGACCGTGGCCGCCAGGGGGAGGGGAGGCAGGGGAGAGAGAGGAGGGAGGGGAGGGAGCGAGGGTAGGGGCGATTGGGTAGGGGGGAGCGAGGGCGACAAGGTAGGGGGAGGCTAGAGGCAGGAGGGGGGGAGAGGTGAGAGGCGGGAGGGGGTCCTGGCAACCGTGACCGCCAGGGGGAGGCGAGAGGGAGGGGAGGGTGGGGCGAGGGTCCTGGCGACCGCGGCCCCTAGGGGGAGGCGAGAGGGAGAGCAGGGAAGGGAGGGAGTGAGAGAGAGGAGAGAGGCGGGGTGGGTAGGGGGCGGTGGGAGAGGGCGGTGGGAGACGGGAGGGGGGGCAGCGGGGGTAGGGAGAGCGGGGAGGGGGGGCAGCGAGAGGGTGAGGGGAGGCGAGAGGGACAGGAGGGTGGGGCAGGGGTTAGGGGGTCTTGGCGGCCATGGCCGCTAGGGGGAGGCGAGAGGGAGGGCAAGGAGGGGAGGGAGTGAGAGAGAGGAGGGAGGCGGGGTGGGTAGGGGGCAGCGGGAGATGGGAGGGGGGGCAAAGACAGGGCACGGTAAGGGAGAGCACGATGGTGCAGGTGCTTGCATGAAGCATGCTTTGTGTCGATACTAGTTGCATCACAATGCTGATCGCTTCAAGGATGCACATGATGTGGTGCGGTGGTGCAGCTAGCACTTATCCACTAGTGCTATCTCCTCGTTTCAGTCGCATGACGATAGGGTGGTGAGCCGATATTTTTGGTGCATGGACATTGAGAGTCTTGATCGGTCTAGGCCTTTTGATTGTCATTCAGTGTCTAGCACTCTTGATTTCCATTCCATCAAGAGCATATGTGAGTTTCACCCCATGACCTTTTCTCGACGGTTTGCATGTTTTTGCTCCACATGCATTGATGATGATTGGGGAGGGTGCTCCATGATACCATGGGCCGATCCATGGGCACGGTGAGTGCTTTCTCCCTTCCAACCTTGGGAGGAGGTACATGATGATCAGGATGCGGGATTCAGTTCCTCTAGAGATTATGACCAGCTTACAAATATGTTGGGTATTGGTGATATCTTCACGGCCATTGCTTCAGAGGGTAATGAGGAGGGTGTGGATTATTACTTGTTGTGATGCTCTATGGTGAAGAGTGTGCTGAATGAGGATACAATGGATGGGCATGGGATGCACTTCAATGCTCATAGCACGATCGTAGGTGGCCACTATTTTTAGTAGATACAGAGGCGTGGTCGCTATATTGAGTTCCAGGAGTACATGGCGGATTAGGAGGCATACATGTATTCTCATCTTGTTGTTGCGATCAAGATTACTTTGTGTCGTGTTTGCACTCACAAGGCGATGTCCACTCCACGATGGCTCCTTCCAGTGGAGGATCACGAGAGCATACTTGCAAATATTGGCATGAGAGCCGATCTTGAGGAGTAGCACATTACATATCATAGTTTTGGGATCATCAGTTGATTAGATAGATTTTTATTGGGTATCACTAGTTGATTACATATTTTTGTATTTGATATGTATAGGCTCACTATGTGACTATACCATTGTAATTTTCATGGACTCATATTTTGTATTTCACTATGATGGTTTTATACACGTTCATACACATCATTGTATTAGATTCTATTTTATACATGATGTCCATTGTCTTCTCAATGGGATTTGTTGTTTTTGTAAAACAAAAAATTATTTATTAGTAGTAATGTTGTAATTGTGTTTTGTGCTTTAGGACATTTTAAAAATGTGACTAAGAAAATTCGTGCACGTACTAACCAAATACACATGTGGACTTATCTATTGGGGATGAAACACTGCACGGCTCTTAGGCTACCCTAGACCTACATCCATGCAAGATATAATCTCCAAATGATTTGGTATGTGCCACGTGGAAGGTATAATGCATACATTTTTGCATGCACTCACTACTAGTGATGACTACGTATTAAAAATGGTGCACGTACTAACCAAATACGAATGTGGACTTATCTATTGGGGATGAAACTTTGTACAGCTCTTAGGATACCCTAGACCTACATCCATGCAAAATTTGGTCTCCAAATGATTTGGTGTGTGCCACATGGAAGATATAATGCGTACATTTTTGCATGCACACACTACTAATCAAATATGCATGTGGACTTATCTGTTGGGGATGAAACTTTGCGCGGTTCTTAGGCTACCCTAGACCTACATCCATGCAAGATTCGGTCTCTAACTGATTTGGTATGTGCCATGTGGAAGGTATAATGCGTACATTTTTACAATCCCTACTAGTGACTACGCATGAAAAATGGCGCACGTACTAACCAAATATGCATGTGGACTTATCTGTTGGGGATGAAACTTTGCGTGGCTCTTAGGCTACCCTAGACGTACATCCATGCAAGATTTGGTCTCCAAATGATTTGGTATATGCCACATGGAAGGTATAATGTGTACATTTTTACAATCCCTACTAGTGACTACATATGAAAAATGGCACACGTACTAACCAAATATGCATGTGGACTTATCTTTTGGGGATGAAACTTTGCACGGCTCTCAGGCTACCTTAGACCTACATCCATGCAAGATTTTGTCTCCAAGTGATTTGGTATGTGCCACGTTGAAGGTATAATGCATACATTTTTACAATCCCTACCAATGACTACGCATGAAAAATGGTGCACGTAGTAACCAAATATGCATGTGGACTTATCTGTTGGAGATGAAACTTTGCGCGGCTCTTAGGCTACCCTAGACGTACATCCATGCAAGATTTAGTCTCCAAATGATTTGGTATGTGCCACGTGGAAGGTATAATGTGTACATTTTTACAATCCCTAGTAGTGACTATGTATGAAAAATGGTGCACGTACTAACCAAATATGCATGTGGACTTATCTGTTGGGGATGAAACTTTGCACAGCTCTTAGGCTACCCTAGACATACATACATGCAAGATTTGGTCTCCAAGTGATTTGGTATGTGCCATGTGGAAGGTATAATGCGTATTTTTTTACAATCCCTACTAGTGACTACGTATGAAAAATGGCGCACGTACTAACCAAATATGCATGTGGACTTATCTGTTGGGGATGAAACTTTGCATAGCTCTTAGGCTACTAGACGTACATCCATGCAAGATTTGGTCTCCAACTGATTTGGTATGTGCCACATGGAAGATATAATGCGTACATTTTTACAATCCCTGCTAATGACCATGTATGAAAAATGGTGCATGTACTAACCAAATATGCATGTGGACTTATCTATTGGGGATGAAACTTTGTACAGCTCTGAGGCTACCCTAGACCTACATCCATGCAAGATTTGGTCTCCAAATGATTTGGTATGTGCCACATGGAAGGTATAATGCGTACATTTTTACAATCCGTACTAGTGACTACGTATGAAAAATGGCACACGTACTAACCAAATACGCATGTGGACTTATCTATTGGGGATGAAACTTTGCACGGCTCTTAGTCTACCCTAGACCTACATCCATGCAAGATTGGGTCTCCAACTAATTTGGTATGTGCCACGTGGAAGATATAATGTGTACATTTTTACAATCCCTACTAGTAACTACGTATGAAAAATGGCGCACGTACTAACCAAATACGCATGTGGACTTATCTGTTAGGAATGAAACTTTCCACGACTCTCAAGCTACCCTACACCTACATCCATGCAAGATTTGGTCTCTAACTAATTTGGTATGTGCCACGTGGAAGGTATAATGTGTATATTTTTACAATCCGTACTAGTGACTACGTATGAAAAATGGCACACGTACTAACCAAATACGCATGTCGACTTATCTGTTGGGGATGAAACTTTGCACGGCTCTTTGGCTACCCTAGACCTACATCCATGCAAGATTAGTCTCCAACTGATTTGGTATGTGCCACATGGAAGGTATAATGCGTACATTTTTACAATCCGTACTAGTGACTACGCATGAAAAATGGTGCACATACTAACCAAATACACATATGGACTTATCTGTTGGGGATGAAACTTTGCACAGGTCTTACGCTACCCTAAATCTACATCCATGCAAGATTTGTCCTCTAACTAATTTGGTGTGTGCCATGTGGAAGGTATAATGCGTACATTTTTACAATCCCTACTAGTGACTACGCATGAAAAATGGTGCACATACTAACCAAATATGCATGTGGACTTATCTGTTGGGGATGAGACTTTGCGTAGCTTTTAGGCTACCTTAGACGTACATCCATGCAAGATTTGGTCTCCAACTGATTTGGTATATGCCATGTGGAAGGTATAATGTGTACATTTTTACAATCCCTACTAGTGACTACGTATGAAAATGGCGCACGTACTAACCAAATATGCATGTGGACTTATCTGTTGGGGATGAAACTTTGCACGACTCTCAGGCTACACTAGACCTACATCCATGCAAGATTTGGTCTCCAACTGATTTGGTATGTGCCATGTGGAAGGTATAATGTGTACATTTTTACAATCCCTACTAGTGACTACGCATGAAAAATGATGCACATACTAACCAAATATGCATGTGGACTTATCTGTTGGGGATGAAACTTTGCACGGCTCTTAGGCTACCCTAGACCTACATCCATTCAAGATTTGGTCTCCAACTAATTTGGTATATGCCACGTGGAAGGTATAATGCGTACATTTTTACAATACATACTAGTGACTACATATGAAAAATGGCGCACGTACTAACCAAATATGCATGTGGACTTATCTGTTGGGGATGAAACTTTGCACAGCTCTTAGGCTACCTTAGACCTACATCCATGCAAGATCGGGTCTCTAACTGATTTGGTATATGCCATGTGGAAGGTATAATGCATGCATTTTTACAATCCCTACTAGTGACTACGTATGAAAAATGGCGCACGAACTAACCAAATATGCATGTGGACTTAACTGTTGGGGATGATTTTGGACCAATCGCACATAATCATGTATTAATGTTTGACACATGTTACTACCAATGAGCACCATTCCATGCTAAACATTGACATTTTTATCTTAATCCACAATTTACAAAAATTAGTGATAATATTAGTGTAATAATTGCAAGCATTGATTTATACAAAATTCAATATGATATTCAAAATAATAAAGTTCATAGCATGAGAGAGAGAGAGAGAGAGAGAGAGAGAGAGAGAGAGAGAGAGAGAGAGAGAGAGAGACCTTATACTTGAACACCTTTTCAATGCTTAATGTTCACAATTACTTCACACGGCATTATTTTTAAAATACCTTATGTATTAGATGTGTGAATTGAGATATCTAAAATTTAAATTTTGATACTCCTAACTTTAAATGTTTATATTAGGTTTGAACAAACTATAAACTGAGATAAATAAAGTAAGAAGAACATCATGAAAGTACCAAAATGCTCATACATCATAAAAGTAAGAACAATATCATGAAAGTACCAAAATGAATGTGTGCATCATCATCATCATCATGCAGAAGTGCATCCCTAAACAAGATATGTGTAAAGCCTAAACAATCATCCTGAATCGAAATCTGATAACTCCACATATGATCCTCTAGTCATCCTCTGATGTGGCTCCTGTATGTCTCGCTGCCCAACCGTCTGCTATGTGCCCTCAGGCAAAGCGGGATCAGATGGGCCAGCCTCATCTCTTGGATCAGATGGGCCAGCCTCATCTTGATGAAGAGGAGGGCATGCTGGCATGCTACACGAGCCACCGCTACCATCTCTGCCTCCCTCGCCTCCTCTATGTATGCATGCCTCAGCTCCTAAAGTCATGCATCTGCGAATACTCGTGCCTCAAATCCAATGCGAGTAATCATCTCTACATGTAGAAGACGCTAGTCTCGGCCCCGCCCAAGCTCACTGCTGCAATGATATATGAAGCTCTATCTCTTGCTCAATACGACGTGCCTCCTCTACTCGTGCCTCGTCACCTGGCATGAAATCACCATATGAGAAGAATCGCGGAACACACGCTGCAACCACTAAAGTATCAGCACCCTCCTGCTGCAGCAAAGCTCTCTCTATGCCTCCTCCCTATAGTGCTCTATTAAGACCATGCGGGAAAATGGATCAATGGCCTGACGATGACCAGGATACAGATCATCCATGCCTAGTCCTCTGTATGTGGCCACATCAATGTCAGCAAAGCATACAAGGCACACTGATCGTGCCACCATGTGGCGGGTCATGCAATGGAGATGTGCGATGTGGCCGCATGCTAGTCCAAACCACCCTACGGTGTCAAAATCCTCGTGGCAAAGGATGCAAGTGGCGGTAGGAGGCCTGGCTATGATTGGTGCATCTATGATGTCCTAGTCGGCACATCTACTGGAGGAGTGGGGTATAGGGCCACACTGAGGTCGATCCTATGGCGAGATGGATCTTGACTAATATGTCTCAACTGCAAAATATAGTGCTCCGCTCGATGGTAGGCTATGCATGTCCAAATCCTCTGCTTCTCCAAATCTGCCTCCAATTGTCGTACACGAGACTCCATATTCTGTCGCAATAGATGTGCCTGCCAAGCAAACATGTCGTGTACATGGTGAGAATGAACCAAAAAACTTCAGTTCAAAACACACAACAAAAAAATAAACTAAAATAATCAGAATAACTAACCTCGACCCTAGACTCAGCCAAAAATGCCTCCAACTCTGCAATCCGTGCGTCTTGAGTTTCCAACTCATGTTGAGGCAGTGTAGATGTGGAGGTGGTGTAGATGTGGGAGGCTCCATAGATGTGGGAGATGGGGGAGGTGGAATCGAAAGTGATCTCGATAGGGCAGAGACCATGTCATGCAAGGATGAGTCCACTGAATGAACATCCCCCCTAATCCATCCTCCAACAGCTCGCAATGCCAGTGCAGGGATAGTGTGCAGCTCTGGTGCCTCGCATTGACACCAAAACACCTACAGTCTGATGCTCCTAATGCCCCATCCTACCATGTCTCGCTCCTGATCCGAGTACTAAGGTAGTCTACCCGATGACCAAGCACAAACTCGGCGTATAGCTGCATGGAAAATGACCTGGCTACCTGACGGTTGTGAGGCAATCGACCACCATTCGCAGCAAGATATCTCGGATAAATGTGTGATGCTATGACGGGGTGCCTATAACGTAAAATATAAAAGGGCTGCCCTGATCGTGGTCACATCGCCTTAGTGTGACCATCCCAAAACGTATCCTCTAAGGCCTGCCTGTGAGGTGACTCACACTCAAACAACTCTCGACCAATCCAAGCCATGACCACCGATCTCTGCCTCAACCTGTGCCTGAAAGGTATCCAAAATATCCTCAACTGTGTCTAATCGACCTAGAGCGTCAATGACTGAATCTAGAATTGCAACCAAGTGAGGGGGTGTCCTAGCATCCTGCAGTGCCCTCATGTCAGCTCTCAAAATTGCTATCTGCATATGAACAGTGGTGCCAGAACTTGCGCACTGGCTGGCGCATGCACAAAAAAACACATGGAAATTAATATTCTATTTAGGTAATGAAAATTAATATTCTATTCAATGGGACTTAATAATCTATTTGTGTAATGAAAACTTTTAACTAGCCAATTTTGATTGAATTTTTGCAAAAGCTCATGACAAGGTTTCATGGAATCACATAAGTCTTTGTATTTGTCTATGTAACTATATCCATACATAGATCTACAACCTCCCCTAGTTCCCTAATTCTATAGTTTCACGTGCCACCTAAAGGGATTGCTAGCCACATGATCTACCCTCTCCTTGCATCAACCTCTCGCACCATATGATTTGAAAATGATGTGTAGGCGAATGTGTTGTTCAAATCATCCTATTTGTTTGATTGATTACATTTAGTCACGTACTCCTTGATGAGGCAGGATGTCGTTGGGATTTAGATGTTATTGAAAAAGGGATTTTGATGTACATCCTTGGTCTTATTTCATTTTCAAAGAAATTTCAAACTTTGTGTTAAAGATGCTACACCCCTCATTTGAAAAATAATATAAAAACTACTTTAATCTCTTTTTTAAAATAAATGAAATAGATGATTTTAAAAAACAAAATATATACGTTTTGACATTTAAATAAAAACTTCACTAACTTGAAAACCAATATAAAAGCTACTTTAAACTCTTATTTTCTTTTTTTTTATAGATGATTTCTAAAAACAAAATTTAAACGTTTTTATATTTAATTCAAAACTTCACTAATTTAAAAGCTAACATAAAAACTACTTTAATCTCTCTCTTTTTTATAGATTATTTTTAAAAATAAAAAGTATATTTTTTACATTTAAATAAAAACTTCACTAACTTAAATAATATAAAAGCTACCTTAAACTCTTATTTTCTTTTTTTCTTAAAGATGATTTTTAAAAATAAAATTTAAACATTTTTTTATTTAAATAAAAAAAGCACTAATTTAAAAAATAACATAAAAACTACTTTAATCTCTTTCTTTTTAATAGATGATTTTAAAAAACAAAATATATTCGTTTTTTACATTTAAATAAAAACTTCACTAACTTAAATAATATAAAAGATACCTTAAACTCTTATTTTCTTTTTTTCTTAAAGATGATTTTTAAATTAAAAAAGGACTAATTTAAAAGCTAACATAAAAACTACTTTAATCTCTCTTTTTTTTAATAGATGATTTTAAAAAACAAAATATATACGTTTTTTACATTTAAATAAAAACTTCACTAACTTAAATAATATAAAAACTACCTTAAACTCTTATTTTCTTTTTTTCTTAAAGATGATTTTAAAAAATAAAATTTAAACGTTTTTTAATTTAAATAAAAAAAGCACTAATTTGAAAAATAACATAAAAACTACTTTAATCTCTTTTTTTTTAAATAGATGATTTTAAAAAACAAAATATATACATTTTCACATTTTAAATAAAAACTTACGTAATTAAAAAAATAATTAAAAGAAATTAAAGTGCATTTAAAATTTTGAAATATTTTAAAATTAAATTAGATATTCCTATAAACTAAAATTTAAATCAATTTTTGCAAAAAAAAAAAGCCACATTAAAAAAACCTTACCTGGAATCTCCCACTCTGTCCATCTCCGTCGCTCCGTCATTGTCTGTCGGTCCTTGTCGGTCGCTCCCGCAATTTCATCAAAATTCGATGAGGAGGAGCTTGATCGAGGTTTGAAGAATGAGGGGGTCCCTCTCTTTATATATGAAAATTTAGGGTTTCGGGATGCCACATACCTCGATCGTGGTATTGGACATGCAACATACATCATCGTTCTAGCATACCACTTGCCATGCCATATACCTCGATCGTGGTATTTCACATGCCACATACACATCGCTCCATCATACCTCGATCGAGGTATAGACATGCCACGATACCTCGATCAAGGTATCTCAGAGCTGCCAGCACAGATGTCAGATGCCACATACCTCGATCGTGGTATTTGACATGCCACATATACATCGGTCCAACATACCTCGATTGAGGTATAGACCTACCATGATACCTCCATCGAGGTATGTTAGCTACCAGCACAGTACATGTTGGATGCCAGGTACCTCGATCGTGGTATTCAACATGCGGCCAAGTCATCGGTCTAGCATACCACGATCGAGGTATGTGGGCTTGCCACGCTACCTCGATTAAGGTATGTCATCTGTTATGTCGGATGCTAGATACCTCAATCGTGGTATTTGACACGACTGATGTCATCTATCCACGATACCTCGATCGAGGTATGTGGACTTGCCACGATACCTCGATCGAGGTATAGGCTCAGTTCGGTGAAAGAAAGTCTAGGATCTCGATCGAGGTATTGGCTTGGCTCGGTTGTCCTCATGTGCAAATTTCATTGGAGATGATACCTCGATTGAGGTATTTCACACCGAAGCAAAACCTTTGTATTTTCACTCGAGGGGGTGTCACACTCACCCACAAGTGGTTCGGAAGTGGACACCCTTAGCTTGCTACCTCCCTTCTCCAAGTTCTCCTCATGGGCCTCAACTTCACACATAGGCTTTCGAAAGCTTGATGGCATTGAACAGAATTTTCATGGTTGTGGACGTTGATGGCTTTAGGACATGAAGGCAAGGCTAATAGTGTTGATTCGAGATGTAGACGAGGATTCGAGATGCGAGCCCCTTGAAAGCCATATGGCACTAAGAAGAAGAAGGAAAGGCAACAAAGAGGCAAGGGAGTAAAGTTGGTGTTGTGGGTAAGTCAAATGTTGGGCAAGGCAACCTAGACATGTTGGACCAATAGATACGACTATATTATCGCATCATGTGATCTGCTGCCTAATTCAGCATCGATGTTATGCTCATTCTACCAAGAGAGATTCTTTCTTGTTTTTCATATGGATTAGTATGAAGAAGCTTGTTATGGGAAAATAAAGGCTCGTTTTGAAACTTAAGGACCACTAGTCCTCATTTATGGCCTGAGCCACCATCACTATCCCAGCATTGAGATGTCACCCTCTACCCATTTCTCGCACCCTTGGTTGCTGACTCTTTCCTCAAGGAGATGAATAGCAATCTCCTACATAGAGCAATGTTATTTTATATGTCAAATTGGAGCCTCTCAAGTCTTAAGACTTAGGGGGATGATCAAAATGTCTCAAAAAACTATGCTTGTACATTCGATTCATTATTGGAGTGTCCTCCCTTGGTCTTTAGAATATATTATAGAGCATTCAAAGTTAGGGTAGCAATGATTTTAAATCTTTTTTCAAAAGCTGCAACAACTTGACAATATTGTACCAATTTGGTACACCAATGACATCAACATTTTGTGATTCGTACTCTCCTTTCCAAGGTCCATGCCAAAAATCCCCATTCCCTACTGACATAGAGCTTTATATTATATGTATGAAGCTTCTTTGAGATGTGACAATACTTACCTTTTGATTTTCTATGATGACTAGTCTACACTCCTTTAATGTATTTTTAAATGGGTTATCTAGAAGATTGTGGAGGAAACTAGCATTTCAACCTTGCTGTGTCAGCAATTTGATAGAGAAATCTCGAGCAATACTTACACACGTAATAGTATATAGTTTGTGTCAAACAAAATCTCGAGCAATACTTACACACGTAATAGTATATAGTTTGTAAAAAAAAAGATTCAACTTCAAAAATTCACCTTGAGATTATGCTACTAATTTCTAGTTGACTACACAAGCTACTATTTAGACTATATACTCAAGAAGCCCCATAAAAGGTCGACACAAGATGTTTGTATGAACTTTCATTGACTTGAAAATGTGTTTTTATAGGGTTTTTCACGTGAATCCAACCTATGTTGATGCACATAGAAAGTATCATGCCCATTATACATGCTTTAAATGGTTAAAGTCACCATAAAACCCATACCTAATGGGCATGATACTCTTTACTCATGTTAATCCAACCTATTTTGAGACCTATGAAGAGTATCATGCCTATCAAATGTGCTTTGGATGGTCAAACTTGCCACAAACTACATTTTTTACTAACTGTTATTCACAACCACCAAAAAACATGCTTTGAGGTGTGTTATTCAAATATGCACATAACTTTCACCAAGTGTCATCCACAACCATCAAAACACATGCTTTGAGACATGTTATTCGAACGCCCATGTAATTGATTGGCATCATACTTTGCAAGTGCATCAATAAGACCGTATTAGATAATTCGAGAAAAACCCAATTCCCAGAATGGCAGTTTTGGAAGAAATTGTAGCTCCCCTCAATGAAAAAACAGGAGAAATATGTGAAAATAGACTAGATAGCTATTCATGAAGTGTGAAATATCAACTACATTCTCAAATAATAAATAGAATATCAGTGTCTAAACTACGTTATCATCAACAAAATAATAAACTTTGAAACCCATTTGAGTTAGATTCATCTCGTGAGCCATAGTGATGTTCAAAAACACCATAATAGCGAGTCTCTAGAATTTTCGTTGATATTGAGACTCGCTTTTGTTGTGAGCATTCTCATTTGAAAATCTCCAAAACACCGTTTAAAAAATGTAGAGTGTAATTCATAACCATGAGTATTGCAATGAAAATGCACAGGCTCTTTAACTTAGTAAGATATGTAGTTGATGGAAAATCAAGATATGTAGTTGAGGAGAATGTATGCAAGATATGTAGTTGATGGAAAATCAATGGGCAATGACAAGCATTTGATGTAATTTAGGTGGCAATGACAATCATTTATTGTGCACTTTTAATGTTTAGACTGACTAGCATTATTGTAAAATGATAACTTTACATGTCATGTTGATTACTCATTGCAAAGTAAAAAAGTACACTTTAGGATGAAAACATAACAACTTGTTGATACACCATTGAAATCCCTGAAATAAATCATGATTCCAAAGAGACTCTCAATTTCTAGCCCCAAAGAGAATGACATCGGAAAGAATGGCATGAGAGACACTCCTTCAAAATACATTATGAATGTAGTTATGAACATGTTTGCATATTACTCACACACAACAATTACGCACCAATTTACATAGTTGGCAAGAACGTAGTAATTCCCATAAGTAATGATTGTATAAAGAAATACAATGTTGTTATTCAAAACTCATAGTCTGCAAATAGCTCCTCTCCTGCATGTATATCATCTATGGATTCAATACAAATGTGACCATATTCTGCAATATCTATGTTCATCATGGGGTCATACCAAGGTGGAACATCAGGGGAAAATACATAACAAACATTTGGCTTTACATTGGTATTTCTATTGCTGTTAATAAATCCTGCCACATTGCCATATTGAACATCACCAACAATATGCACCATATCCTTCATAGGGACAGTAGGGTCCTCTTGGATAGAGTACTTCTTTAGCCTTGGATGAACTCTACATAATTCCTTCCAGTCTCTGTAGGAGTACTTGTCACCTCCATAATGGAGAATAGTAGTCCCTCTCTTGATGGAGCCATGCACAAACAAGCCCAAGCCAGCACCTGTAATGGTTGACTCATGCATCTTGAAAGCCACATTTTTTATCCAGAACACTTCGTTGATAGGGACAGGTAACTTTGGTGGTCCAAATGGATCTCGTTCTGGTACGTACCTACTCAAGCTTGATTTGAACGTATATCTATCTACATCACAAAAGAAAAATTCAATTAGCTACAACAATAGTTATATATATTGAGATAAAATCAAAAAACACTTTGACATATGTACCTTCATGAAAAATACGCATTCTGTAGTCGGTTTATGTAGCCCTTAGCAATGTATTTCTTGATATAGCGACCTTTGTACCCTAGGTCTATAGCCAATTGAGAAACTTGCATAGCATTCATGCTAGAGAGTTGCGGAGCATTTCTTAAAAGTCTTATTTGGGATGCATTGAGTTTAGGCACCTGGCCATCACCACCATGGGTCGCCCTACCACCTATATCCCTCTCTCTTAGTTGATCTGCAAGAGGAAGATTTCTTGTTTTATATTCCATTCTTGACCATGCATGATTTTCCAATGCGCCTCCATCACAGGTAATTGTCCATACCGATTTGTCTCAATCATGCTGCGCACATCTTTAGTCTCATCAAGTTGTAGTAAGTACGGCATAAACTCTCTCAGTAGAATATTATCATCCTTGTCTTGTACATCAAACGTTGAAGGAAATATGCAATTTGATGGAGGGCTAATGCAAGCCTTGTATGGGGAGTCATCAACAAGGATTGTCCTTCTAGCATCACATCCAAATGCCTTTGAGATTTTTGCTAAGGGTTTGAACATTGCCTCAACACCAACCTTGTCAGGCCTATTTATCCTCGTCTTACTATAAGTGTAACATCCTTGCTGAGACCATATAACAAAGAAAGGGAGGCTCTCATTTGCATAATTTTGCAGCTTTCCTACCATATCAAGTATGTTATACTCCATCGCAGTTGACCAGATACCTACATTAAATCTTTGTAGCAAGATTTTAAGAAATTCTATGCACCCAGGACGAACAACCATATAACTATTTTTGCCATGCATAATAGACAGATGTATTGGAGACTTGAATAGGCAGCGACTTAATAACAGGCCATTCAAGTCTAATATGATTGTTAATCGTGGCATATCCAAAGAAATTGTATGTGGATATAGATCCAAATTCTCCTTGAAGTTGCTGGATCCAAATTGTCAGCAGGTGCTATGATTTCATACATGTTTGCATCAACAATAAGATTATCTAGTTTTGTCCCCAATGTTGAGACAGTACGTTCATCCATGTTCTCTTCTAAAAGTATAGGATTCGTGATATTCCTTGCAATTTTCTCCATTTTTGGGGTTATGTTTTCTTCTATACCTCCTGTATCCATCACGTAATTGATAGTCCCCATTTTGGGTGGTATGTTGTCCTCTACATTTGATGTCTCCACATCCTTCCATGCATCATTGGTCCTGTGGAAGTTGAGGAATATAGAAATATTTTGATTCTTTAGAGTGTATTCAACAATGTCGAAGCACAAAAGCATATGAAACTAATAAATAACAATAAAGTATGAACATTATCCATCGTCGTTCATTGATTCCATTGTATTTTTGGGGAATGGCAAAAGTGCCAATCTCTCTAAAGGTCAATTGAGAATGCAAATAGTGCAACCTTTCTCTCTGAACTCATAGAGAGAATGGAAATAGTGCCATTCTTCTCTTGGGGTGGTGCTAGTGCCATTTTACATATAAGGTTATGGAGAATGCCACTAGTGCCTTTCTCTATACCCTCATTGGGAGGAGAGAATACTACTAGTGCCTCCCGCCATCCCAAAAGAAATGTACAATGCATGATCTAAAAGCATAGATACTGTATTACTTTGGTCCAATAGATTTGTAGAAAGCACCCAAATCAAAACTTTGGTAGCATAGTTAATACTATACAATTTTTAATCTCTGTAATGCTTTCAACTAACATAGATTCAAGAAAGGAACATAACAGTATTACCATTTCTACATAACCACAAAGAGAGAATGGCACTAGTGCCATTCTCCATATGAGGTCACATAAAATGTTAATAGTACCTCTTACGTATAACCCGACATAGGGAGAATGACATTAGTACCATTCCCCATGTCATTATGTCACACAATTTTATCATACCTAATGTTTAATATCTTTAATATAATGAGAGTATGTGCAATCGAGAAAATCCATAAAAGTCATATTATTTTGAAACTGAATACACAAGGCATAAATGAGTAGCTAAAGACCTTGCTCCAAATCTTCCAATTTAATCTTTGGGATAGCTTCAAGATCTACTTCAATTAAAGGTCGCAAGTCTTCAATGTGATGCTCACCCTCTTTAATTCCTTCATCGATAGGTGAATCAGCTCTATGTGTCTCAAGAGGCCTCTCAATGCTAGACCAAATCTTAATATGGGGATTATTTGATGCATGTGCCACACACATAGCCTCGACCTCTGTCGCCTGTTGGGATGTCTTCACCAGTGAAATCACTTTTCTTTTGCTTGACAATGCTTGTAATGCCACACATCCATTAGTAAAGACGTAAACAACAACTTCATGCTCCCTACTACAATAGCACCTGATGCACTCCTTGATGATGCCATGCTTCACAACTGCCTCTTTTTCATACTCATCGCCCTCATCAGAATAAAGAATATTGTCCTCAATTATTGTGTATGGCCTTGTGTTTTCTAACATGTGCTCAAATCCATCAAACCCATCATGTGAGCTGACAAATGACAAAAAACAGAAGGTCTCATACAAACCCTTTTGTGCACTATCTGATTCATGGATAACACCCACAAACCTTCTATGCCAAAATCGAGCCTCTATCATTGCTTCCTTGAGATTTACCATCTCTATCATTGTCATAAATGATAGCAATACATACTGTGACGGAGTGGCAACGGTCTCCATCAAGCCACAGAGCAACTTCTTGAAGGCATCCTTATCCAAACACATGCCTTTGGCAGATCCCTCTGAGGTGTCAAGCACACACAAGCTGATTGGAAGTTGTCCCTTGGAGTGACGTGTTAGAAAGCTCTCCCCCTCCATCTCCATGTTCACTTGAATAATTGTCCAAGGAAAACAAGACTGCGATGTAGATTTGTTACCCTCTATTGAACTAATCACCCAATCAACATAGATTGACGTGGCTTTTGGGAAATCAGGTGTGGACTTGCCAACTTTCTTGCAGCTTCTCTTTGACCCATGACTCACATGAACCCTTGAAGCTCTCATAAACAATTGAATCAATTTTGAAGTAAGTTGCAAGGGCATCCCATGTTTGATGTTGGGGCGAAGGGTGACGTGAGTTGAACTCCTTGATGAGCACTTCTTTCAGGGCTCTATCATGCTTAATCTCCATTGCCCATTGAGACATTTCAATGGAGTCCTTGTCTTTGCTTGACTTGACCAAGACTATTTCTTTAGACTCAATCTCTGCTTGAAGTGCACGTACATCTTCGTCTTCCAATCCTAGCAGACACCTCATATATGTTATTGTGGGATTTCGACCCTCAAGATAACCCTGCTTCACCAATGTCAAAATCCTAATCCATTGTTCGTAGATGTCATCATTGTATGTGACCATGTGTGTGTCCTTGGTAGCAAAGTTTGCACCCATCGATACGCTTGCAACTCCTACAAAATTCTATATAAAAAAATCAAAATAATCTTAGACATTCTTCTAATCCAAATCATGTAATAGAGATAATAATGACACTAGTGCGATTCTCCCATTACCACGTCAAAAGCATGACTTGGTAACTAGAAGAATGGCACTAGTGCCATTCTCACATTAGGGAATTGACACTACTATCATTTCTTTTACAAAGCCATAAACATTCTTGAAATAAAAAATGCATACAAAACAAAGTTTATTACTCACATCCCAACTTTGTCGATCTTTATGCCCTTTGACAAGGCCTTGGGCTGGTTTCTTTGGTCATCCAAATGCAATCCACTGTGCCCTTAGGTGTTGTAAGATATCGATATATGGTTGATTTTTCAAAACGGTCTGTGCCTCCATGTTGGCCATTGATGATATCTTACAACTTGCTTCAACTGGTGCATTGACAACAATTCTTGCCTTCCTCCGTGTATAGAAACCTTTTCGTTGATTGAAGGCTTCTCCATGTGCTTTAGTTATAAATATCCTTGCAACATAAATCGAATGCTGCCCTGCAAGGATCCAATAATTATACTCCTTTAACTTTTCCACCTTTATCTCTTCCTTGCACATCGGAGTATTTGTGCCTATGTGGTAAGGCATAAGATATGCACATGTTGCAGGAGGTCGTGCATTCATTGCAAAACTCTTGACCAAGTCACTGACATAGCTGAGTGTTAATGTCCTATACACATATTGGCTTGGTGCTCTAAAGCAATTCATCACTGGGATCAACACCTCAAACTCCAAACCAAATGGGAAGTACTCTACGTACTCCATCAAGCCTGTCATACTTGTGTCCTTCCTTTCCAATTTCTTTTGTAGTGCCTTAAAGTCTGGCTGGATTTTCTTATACAGGATGATAGTTGCTTCAGATGATTTCTCACCATGTCCTATTATATGTGTCTCACCACTCCCCGTTGCATCACCTCCACTTCCATTTCCATCAGTGACTATTCCCATACCTCCCTGTTTTCCTCCTAAAGTTGTCTCTTTTTCTTTAGCCTCCAGTTTATCCCCAATGCTTGTTTTTCCATCTGACCTTATTTCCTTCTCACCTGTTGTTTCCTCCTCACCGGTCTCTCTAGCCTTCTCTTTCAATGTGTTCTGAGACACTTGAGAGCTTGATCCCTCAACATCACTTTTCTTGGTTCTTTTCGAAACTTTTCTACTCTTTTTTATATCTTGCTTAATCCCTTTTGTTACCAAATCAAAGCTTTCTAATATCTGTTGATTGGTATAATTTTCTGGCTCATTAATCCAACCCCTAGATATCATCGTGTCCTCCCCAGTAGCATTCATCCTCGCATGATCAAAACAAGCAGGATCCAATTGATACACATTGCCTCCCAATGTATGAATTTTGAGACAAGGAACGTTGTCTTTCTCGGTATCCTCCATCTCTTTAACTTGTCCAACATCTTCAAAAGTTGTTCCTTGGATGTTCACAAAACAATGCACTTTATGGAGTTTTTGGAGCTCGTTATTGTATACATCCAAAAACCATCCTCTTCCAGAACTAACTCCATCATAAACTAACACCTCTCGAACCTTTCTCTTTCCCTTGCTAGCCATTCTTGCAATGTTCTGTTAACAAAAGAACCAAGGACACAATGAAATGTATAATAGAAAATCATAACTATAGTAGGAAATATTACAACCACAATGCAACTTCTATTAACAAATAACCAAGGCGAAGCAACTTATATATGCATTATGAAAAACTACACCAACACAGTAAGCAAATATACACAATATCAAAGTTAAGATGGTTATAATAAAGAATGGTATTTGTGCCATTCTCCAACATAATATGATGTTAGAAGAGTGTCACAAATGCCATTGAACACATGGATTATGTGTTTGTTCAGAATGGCAGAAGTGCCATCCTCCGTGAGAGTTTGAGGATAATGCCACTGGTGCCTTCCTCCATGATGTTAAGGAGAATGGTAGAAGTTCGATTCATCATATGGCACCACTACCATTCTCCACTGGTGGCATTCTACACAGAGATTGACACAATTCCATATAATCTCTACACAGCGGAGACAGTGATCACTACATAGAAGAATGCACATTTGAGTTTAGGATTCCTTATGCATGTTTTCAGGTCATGGTATGAGATTGGCACCACTGCCATTCTCCTTCACAGAGATTGACACAAATCCATATGATCTCTGCACATGTGAGTTTAGGCTTCCAAGGCGTAATAAGAGATTGACACAATTCCATATGATCTCTACACAGTGGAGATAGTGATCACTACATAGAAGAATGCACATGTGACTTTAGGATTCCTTGTGCATGTTTTTAGGTCATGGTATGAGATTGGCACCACTGCCATTCTCCACTGGTGGCATTCTCCACAGAGATTGACACAAATCCATATGATCTCTGCACATGTGAGTTTAGGCTTCTCAATGCCATTTATTAGGGCCTAATAAGAGATTGGCACCACTGCCATTCTCCACTTGTACAGATGTTTACCCTACTATTCTAGGAGGGGCATTCCAGTGAACATAGTAGAGTGGTGTCCTATTCCATTCCACATGTGAGTTTGATGATCTCAGTGTCATTATGTAGTTGCTAGCATGAGATTGGCATCACTGCCATTGTCTGCTAGTGGTAATCTAGACAAACTGAACCTATAGATTGACATTCCACTAATTTTATTGGCTGCAGTACGATAATGGCAAAAGTGCCAATGCACATGTGAGTTTAGGATTCCTTGTGCATGTTTTCAGGTCATGGTATGAGATTGGCACCACTGCCATTCTCCACTGGTGGCATTCTCCACAGAGATTGACACGATTCCATATGATCTCTACACAGCGGAGACAGTGATCACTACATAGAAGAATGCACATTACCACTAGCGGGGAATGTCAGTAGGATAATGGCAAAAGTGCCAATGCACATGTGAGTTTAGGATTCCTTGTGCATGTTTTCAGGTCATCACTACATAGAAGATTGCACATGTGAGTTTAGGCTTTCCCAATGCCATTTCTTATGGCCTAATAAGAGATTGGCACCACTGCCATTCTCCACTTGTACAAATGTTTACCCTACTATCCTAGGAGGGGTATTCCAGTGATCATAGGAGAGTGGTGTCCGATTCCATTCTAAGTTTACCACAGTGCCATTTTCTAAGTTTACCCTACTATTCTAAGTTTAGGCTTCACAGTGCCATTTTCTAGGGCCTAATAAGAGATTGGCACCACTGCCATTCTCCACATGTACAAATGTTTACCCTAATATTCCAGGAGGGGTATTCCAAGGATCATAGGATAACAGTGCCCGATTCCAATCCACATGTGAGTTTGAGGATCTCATTGTCATTATGTAGTTGCCTGCATGAGATTGGCATCACTTCAATTCTCCACTGGTGGCAGGCTAGATAAACTAAACTTGTAGATTGACATTCCACAAATTTTATTGGCTGTAGTAGTATAATGGCAAAAGTGCCAATGCACATGTGAGTTTAGGATTCCTTGTGCCATTTTTAACGTCTTGATATGAGATTGGCACCACTGCCATTCTCAACTGGTGGCATTCTCCACAGAGATTGACACAATTCCATATGATATCTACACAGCGGAGACAGTGATCACTACATAGAAGAATGCACATGTGAGTTTGATGGTCTCAGTGTCATTATGTATTTGCCAGCATGAGATTGGCATCACTGTCATTCTCCAGTAGTGGTAATCTAGACAAACTAAACTTGTAGATTGACATTCCACTATATTTATTGGCTGTAGTAGGATAATGGCAAAAGTTTCAATGCACATGTGAGTTTGATGATCTCATTGTCATTATATAGTTGCCAGCATGAGATTGGCATCACTGCCATTCTCCGCTAGTGGTAATCTAGAAAAACTGAACCTATAGATTGACATTCCACAAATTTTATTAGCTGTAGTAGTATAATGGCAAAAGTGCCAATACACATGTGAGCTTAGGATTCCTTGTGCCAACTTTAAGGTCTTGATATGAGATTGGCACCACTGCCATTCTCAACTGGTGGCATTCTCCATAGAGATTGACACAATTCCATATGATATCTACACAGCGGAGACAGTGATCACTACATAGAAGAATGCACATGTGAGTTTGATGGTCTCAGTGTCATTATGTATTTGCCAGCATGAGATTGGCATCACTTTCATTCTCCAGTAGTGGTAATCTAGACAAACTAAACCTATAGATTGACATTGCAGAAAATTTATTGGCTGTAGTAGGATAATGGCAAAAGTTTCAATGCACATGTGATTTTGATGATCTCATTGCCATCTTTATAACCGAAGAATGGCAGAGGTGAAGGGTTACCATCTTTATAACCCTGATACCAAGAAGGTAATAGTAAGTCACGATGTGGTCTTCTCAGAACAACCGCATCAATTGGAGGAGGATGCTTCCTTCCCAGACAACCAGGACTAGGATATCTATCCAGTATCACCACCAACAGCAGACCGAACTCCCCCAATGGTGCTTGGGAGGATTCAAGATAAAGAAGATGAAGAACAGTTTGTAGAACCACAACAGCAACGGCCATTCCCAAAGTGGTTAAATTTTGGACGACAGAGAACCTCCAACCATTGAGGAGGAACCATCTAAACACTGCCGGTCCAAGAGATTAGAAGAGCAAAGAAGGGAGTAGGAACACTTGGTCAACTACGCTTTGATGACTGAGGTGATCCTTGCTGATGAACCCAAGTGTCTTAAAGAGGCACAGGGTGATGATAGGTGGATGGAGGCTATGCAATCGGAGTATGCCTCCATAATGAAGAACAACACTTGGGACCTTGTGGATCGACCACCAAAACGCACGGTAATCGGCACCAAGTGGGTGTACAAGATCAAGTACAAGTTCGATGGCACATTGGATAAGTACAAGGCTTGGCTCATGGCAAAAGGATTCGCACAGGTACATGGTTTTGATTATCAGGATACTTTTGCTCCCATAGCTCGACTAACCATAATTCGCAGTGTTTTGGCTTTAGCAGCATAGGGACGTTGGCCCATGTTTCAGATGCATGTAAAATCTACCTTTCTGAATGGAGGAGGTATACATGGAACAACCACTAGGTTTTGTGATCCTCGGTTCAGAAGGTAAAGTCTATAAACTAAAGAAGGCACTTTATAGGCTGAAATAGGCCCCACGAGCATGGTACCAGCAGATTGATGCCTACTTTTTGCAAAACGGGTTCAGGAGGAGCCCATCTAATGCAAATTTGTATATCTTCAGAGAAGGAGGCAGGTGTATGATCGTGGTCCTTTATGTGGACAATCTTGTCATAACAGGGAACCATGAAGAGAAGATCTCACAGACAAAGCATTTGCTAGGAAGAGAGTTTGAAATGACAGCGGACTGATGCATTTCTGTTTGGGGATTGAAGTTTGGCAAGAGACAAAATAGATCTTCATCTCATAGCTGAAGTATGTTGGAGAGATACTGAAGGCATTTGGCATGGCTGAGTGCAAGACAGCTGGCACCCCTATGGAGGTTGACGTGAAGCTCTCAAACGAGGATTCATCACCACTGGTGGACGAAGCGAAGTACAGAAGCCTTGTGGGTAGTTTGATTTACTTGTGCAATACACGGCCGGACATCAGCTTTGCGATTGGTGTACTAAGCAAGTTTTCCAATAAGCCTTGGGAGAACCATTGGAGGGTAGGGATGCGGGTGTTGAAATACATCAAAGGCACACTTGATTATGGCATCACCTATACCAAGGGCAACATCTTGACCAAATTCTGTGACTCGGATTGGGTAGGATACGTGGATAGTAGGAGATCAATGACATGTTACTATTTCTCACTTAGATCTAGAGCTGTGTCATGGGTCAGCAAGAAGCAACCTACAGTTGCTCTTTCTTCTACCAAGGCTGAGTACAAATCAGCATGCTTTGCTTCTTGTGAGACAGTGTGGTTGAGGAGGATTTTAGGGGACATGGGTGCAGTGTAGAACAAGCCTACATAGTTATCATGTAACAATCAGAGTTGCATGGTGATTGCAAAGAACCCTGTGTTCCATGCTCGTACAAAACACATTGAGATTCAATATCACTTTGTACGTGAGCTCATCATGGATGGAGAGGTCAACTTGGTGTACTGTCCAACTACAAAGAATGCTACGGACATCTTCACAAAGGCTCTTGGAAGAGACATGCTGGAGAGGCATCTTCATTGACTTGGCATTGGGCCGAAAAAGTAAGTTCACTTATGGGTGGACATTAAGGGGGGGTGTTAGATATCAATGCTCCACTCTCATGTAACTATGCTTGAACCAGCTAACTCTACTTGTAAGCCCCCCATTTGAGGAGAAGGCATTTGTGTAGCTCGGTTATCAGGTAGGTCCTAGTTTGAACACCAGATGGGGGCCATGTGTGGCCTGATGGCTGGACGGAGTTGGCACACTGCCAACTAGGCTACATGCAAGTGCGGGAAGGCATCCCTTGATTGATCGCACTGAGGGTAGACAGAGCATTTCCCGAGGCAGCCCACCACTCTTGGGCCAGATGATCTCGGATGGCTGTGGGACGAACGGAGATCGTAGGTTAGTTGCTCTATTTTGCACACTAGCTGTCGTGTGGTCGGTGGCCTATTTCGGGATGACCCCCAGTCGGTTGTTTTGGGCGACCCCCAGTCGACCTATTTCGGGACGACCCCCAATCGATTGTTTTGGGTGGACTTGGTCGGTCACCCAATCGGGTCTAACCGACTATATTGGTGGCTATATAAGAGCAAGCCCATGAAGCCCATTTCATCACTGGCTACAACAACCCTGATTCCTTAGCATCCAGCCTCCGTCCTCTACTGTTTCCAGCTCACCATCAAAGCTTCTTTCATAGGAGCGCACAGTTGGGAGGCAGCGCCATTTATTGTATCAGTTCTATAGTAATCAAATTTTTGATTCTCCATACTATCTGCTTTTCTCTCTTGCATACGAGATCCTGTTATCTGTTGAGCATTGTTTTCTTACAATAACTCCTACCAATTGAGCTGTTGCTCCATCAGCCAATTTGACTACGAGGTTTGTGCTATCCATCTTAGGTCATCCCCACTTGGTCCAGCACTACTTAGTTACTATGTTTACACTAGTTCCTCCATCCAAGATTATGGTCACGCTCTTACCTTAATAGAAGATGGGAAGTATTATGGGGGGGTTCACCTCACAAAATTTTAGTTTACCACGTGCATTTAAAAGGAGGGGTATTTTAATAGTGTTTTTGGGAATAATTTAATATGATTACAATAATGAGGGATTTTTAAATTTAACTTTAGAAAAAATCCATTAGTTTATAAGTAAATAGAGGTGATTTTATTGGGGGAAACAGGCCATGTGGATCCCTAAGCATCAGATTCACCATGGTAGCCCAATTTCTCATGCTTGTACCATGGTCAACTTCAAGCAGGCTTCAACCCTCTAGACTCATAAAAATTAGAGGGGCAACCTAACAAGTTGGAGTCTACAACACCAATAACCAAGGATACACCAGTAGTTGCATTCAAATGACACATCTTAGATGCTATTTTTTGGCGGTTGTGCATAACACTTGGTGAAAAAAGGAGTTTGTGGTGACTTTGACCAACTAGAGCATATTCGATGGGTGGGATACTTTGCACACAGCTCAAAATAGGTTGAATTGACATACATGAAAAGTATCGTGCCCATCGGTATGTGTGTATTCGAATAATACACCTCAGAGTGTGTTTTTTGGAGATTGTTTATAACACTTGGTGAAAAGTGGAGTTTGTGGAAAGTTTGACCATCCAAAGCATATTTGATAGGCACAACACTTTGCATAGGCATCAACATAGATTGTATTAATACGAGTGAAAAGTATCGTGCCCATCAGGCATGTGCGCATTTGAGTAACACACCTCAAATACTATTTGTTGGCGGTTGTGTATAACACTTGATGAAAAACGAGGCTTGTGGAAATTTTGACCATCCAACTCATATCCGATGGGCACTATACTTTGCACATGCCTCAGCATAGATTATATTGATTCACGTGAAAATTATTCTACCATCGGGTATGAGCGCATTTGAATAACATACCTCATATACTATTCTTTGGTGGTTGTGCATAACACTTGGCCAAAAACGGAATTTGTAGTGCATTTGACCATCCAAAGCATATCTGATGGGCATGATATTTTGCACGTGCCTAAACATAGGTTGGATTTACATGTTTCCAAATCATTGTGCCCAACGGTTATGAGCGCATTTGAATAACATATCTCAGATACATTTTTTAGTGGTTGTGCGTAACACTTTGTGAAAAACGGTGTTTGTGGTGAGTTTGACCATCCAAAGCATATCCAATGGGCACGCCTCAACATAGATTATATTAACACATGTGTAAAGTATCATGCCCATAGGATATGAGAGATTTTGAATGACACACCTTAGATTCTATTTTTTGGTGGTTGTGCATAACAATTGATGAAAAACAAGGTTTGTGGTGACTTTGACCATCCAGAGCATATAAGATGGGCACAATAATTTTCACATGGCTCAAGAAATATTGGATTAAACATAGTATTAGATAAAGTGGGACAAAAGTTGCATTTTGGGAATTTCAAAATTGGGTGGATTTCATTAAAATTGGGAAAGGCTTCATTAAATTTGGGAAAATTTCCATTGATTGTGGGAATTTTACCAATATTGAATAAGCTAATATTTGGAATTCCAATGATTATGAAAAACTTCATTGGTTGTGAAACAGTTCATTGCGTATAAAAACCGGAACAAAGCATTTGTGGCAGAGTTTGAAAATCATGTATTTGGTGGTGTTAATAAACACCGTCTAGGGACAACATGTATATTTTACTTGAGGTGTTAATAAACACCAGTTGGTGGTGTTAACAAACACCATGCATAGTGAGTTCCATTAGAAACAAAGCAGTTGTTGGTGAAGGTCAGCTTCTGAAAATTGTCATATTAATAATATGCAAATACACATTGACAAGATAACAACAATTGAGAAACATCACATGAGAACACACCTTACAATGGAAGTTTGGGAGATTAAGAGGGAGAAAATCGACACCATTTTCTATGCTCTGATACCAAGCAAGCTCTCCTGTGCTTTGATACATACGCTCTGTGGAATCTTGATCTTCTTGGGTCTATTTATGGATTTTGATGTCCATGACCAGACAATTGCATCAATACACTCCCATACCTGTGGATCCAACCTATTCTCTGCCCAATACTTGTTCCAGCAATCAACATAGGCATCTGCATCACTGAGCCCCTTTCTCTTAACTGATGGTGCCCAATATTGAATTAATAATTTCTTGAAATTAGGAGAAGCAGCATCCATCTGGGCACTTGATATGGAAACCCCAAGCCATATGGGGTATATAGGATCTGATGGCCTCACCAAGACGAAGTCACCTTGCTTAACATCCACCATTGGTCTAAACTCTTCCCTCGGCTTACCTTTTAGAGGCCCACAATAGTGATCATTCCATTCCTCATAGCCTTGGAAATCATTAATGCAAGCATCTATATCATCCTCCTCATCAGGAGATTGTGTTCTTGGCCAAAACTCTCTGTACACTCCTATCTCTGAGATGTTTTCCTATTCAAGCTCACCGATCATGGTTTTCCAATAGTCTATCACTGGCCTAATGTAGGACTCATAGGATGCATTCTTTCCACTTGCACATTTCTCCCAAAACTTAATGTAATCCTTTATCCCTGATATTACTTGGAAGTGATCTCTCACAAATGCAGCCATTGGCAGTATATCCGGACAACCTCTTGGCAACAATGATCGACCCTCACTATCTTTCTTCCATAGCTCAATTCCCCCTTCAATGGGCATCCAATTCGATGATTTTGGATGCGCCTTGTACTGCATCATTGGTATGTCACCTTGCATGTAAAATCGAAATTGTAATGGCTTTGCATGTCCAACTAGCATTTCTTGCCCATCACATAGGTAGCCATCTACATAATCCTTGAAGTTAGGAACCCGTGTAAGAACAAATGGTGCCGGTGAAGATGATGCACATTTTTTGAATGTATCCATCAGATGCGGGAAAGTGAATGTTTGTCCCACTTGCAAGCTCTCAGAAAACCTGCTGAACATTGCATCAATGTCCTCATGTGTGTGCCCTACCATCAAGAAGCCCAATTGAACTGTCTTGAAAATGCCCCTTGCTACAAGAAGAGAAAGGTATGCAAAAAAGTATCTATTTTTGTTCTCAGACCCACAATTATCTAGTTGAAGTAGCAAGTTCTTTGGCAACTTTTGGAATGGTGGCTCAATAGCAACACTCCCCTCTAAAGAGGGTGGGTTTTCTCTTGTATTTGATGGAAAAAAATTCACACATGTGTCTGTAGCCCTTGCAATGAAGTTGTCATGGCCTCCGTGATAGACTTCGGGTCACTTTCCGATACAGTTTCTAGATTTGCATTTGTGATCGTGACATCTACATTTTCAGACAAGCTAGCTCCACTTGTGGAAACATGTGCACCTTTAGAACTGTAATGGGAGTCCAAAGCGTTTCTTGAACATAGAGCATTCAAAAGGCGAGCATTGCTTCTAGGAATCCCATTGGTAGCAAGGTCTCCAAGGTCATGCATATCCATCCTCTCGAGGTTGCGCAAACAAATTGAGAGCGATCCAATCGTCAGGTTGGGATCAGATGGCCACAAACCATTGAGGGTGAAGTGTCCATAATGACCGTTTCCATGCCCATGGGTAATCATTCCAATGAGTGAAACTTGTAATTGCCATGTAGAATTGGTGTCCTTGGACCTCACCCAAAGTCTTGGAATTGCCGTCTTTTTTTGGTCCATCTTATCATGGATTATGCATACATACTTTTTTGGATCCATCTCGGAGTACCTATGGCATGCATAGTATAAGTTCCTACAACTTTGTTGCTGTATCATATGCATCTTTCTCTCTTCCATCAGCAAATTGCGCTCATCTTGACTTTTTGTGGCTGCCAATTGAGCCTTGATCTGGCTGCACAAGCTACATTTAGAGAATTCACTCGTCTTAGCAAGGGCTACATTTTTTAAGTATGATTTCCAAATCCTACCAAATGTGGATGTGGATAGGCTCTGATAACCACGTTGATTAAGTGAAGTGTTGACCTCACGTAGGACGTCTATCTTCTTATACACTTCAGGTATCACTTGCTGTGTCTCTCTAGAACCATCCTACATGGTTCTACTCTTGTGAGGCATATGCTCTGTGCTATTATCCACAAAGTGTTGAATGAGAGCCCTTCCCATACCTATGTGCTCCCTGCTCCTCCTCATAATCCCTGAATTGCCATGCACATATCGCTGCATACCACTCTCAAATTGCTCCCTGTATCGATAAAATGATGTCCTTGGAATTCCATGCATCTCATACATGCTCTACAACAGACATCCCGACCGTTTATCCTGAAGTTGTAGCATATCCTCCCTCTGTAGTCATGATGCCAAGCCGTTGACAACACATCGTATATAAAGTTTGTACGAGACTCCAAGGAGTTGCCCCAAAAGTTCTTCCTTAGATTCATTAAGAGATCTCGCTCTGCATGTTGGCAACACCTACTCCCACAACAATCGATGGAAGAAACCTGCTGCACCGAATCTAGTGACATTTTGTACATTGGTGTTGGAGGCTCTCTTTGTTTAGGCACCCTGTTAATGAAAGTGTACCTTCTTTTCTTTGATGTTGGATCATCCCTTTTCAACATTTGATCATTGACCAACTCATCTATACCAGCAACGTGGTCCATGGGCACATATTGTTGCAATGGGTTTCCTTCAAGTAAGGTAATCTGCTTGATGGGCCACTTTACTAGGCTGAGAGAGCCGACATCTTGTATAGAAGACCCTAAGTCACTTCCTCTAATTTGTTCTTTCTTTTCAATACCCACACCAATGCAATCATTACCCAATAGGTCAAAGTTTATAGAGTCTCCCGGGAAAACATATAAGATCACACCTTCCCCCACGGTCTTTGTTTTGCTCTCATCCCATAAGACAACTTTTTTCTCTTTCCAAGATTCACGAATGAAATTGTCAGTTTCCAATGAAGAAACTGGCATTGCCTCAACATAAGGTCGCTCAGGCTCACTTGGTGCAGCTTCTTCAGTTACCGCATCATCTAAAGAATCACCAGCATGTTTTAGAGAGCCCTTAGGCCACTTGACAATGCTCCAAATTGCCTCACCAACAAGCACTGCATCCATAGTGGGAAATGGCAAGAGCATTTCACTATTGATAGACTTCTCCACTATCACCGATACATTTTCTATCCCAATCTTCATACCACTATAGTAGGCCTCCAGATCTATTGCACACACTCCACCAATTCCAACCACTTCATTCCCCACCATCATCATGACCTTGTCCCCGCTTCTGATAGCCATCCTCTGTCATTACGATTACGGAGAATTAAGTATGAACAAATTACAACCAAAGAATTTCATAAGACCATCAAACATGTCAATCTAGAGGGGAAGAATGGCATTGGTGCAAATCTCTAGAATGCATGAATGAGTCTATACAAAATTTTCATGAAAGCATGAATTATTTCCCTAAAAATTTTAGCAATTTCATAAAACTTTTTCTAAAGCATGAATTATTTTCACCATCTTTGAAAAGGGGAATGGCACCAGTGCCATTCTCCCCATGCAAGCATTGACTTGAGAAAAACATTTGTCTTCATAAGAGGAGAACAGACTAGTGCCATTCTTCCTTTGGAAGACAAAATTTTGACTTGGGACTTTGCCTTGTGAGAATGCCAATGGTGCCATGCTCCCTTTGCAAAGCCAAAATTTTATATTAGGACATTGCAATGGGAGAATGGCACTGGTGCCATTCTCCCTTTATGAAGGCAAACTTTGAATCAAGACATTGCATTGGGAGACTGGCACTCGTGCCCTTTTCCCTTTGCAAAGCCAAGATTTTGAATCGTGACATTGCAATGGGAGAATGGCACTAGTGCTAGCTGTCTTTGTGAAGTAGAAATTTTGAATCATGACATTGCATGGGGAGAATGGCACAGCCAAAGTTTTGAGTCGGGACATTGCAATTGGAGAATGGCAGTGGTGCAAATTTAAAATTTAAAATTTTTGGCTTTGTAATAGGAAAGTGGAGTGCCATTCTCCCATTGGAAAATGGAGAATGGCACTAGTGCCATTCTCCCAATGGAATGTCTTGATTCAAAATTTTGGCTTCACAAATGTAGAATGGCACCGGTGCCATTCTCCCATTGGAATTAGTGGAATGTCAATCTATAGGTTTAGTTTGTCTAGATTACCACTAGCAGAGAACGGCAGTGATGACAATCTCATGCTGGCAACTACATAATGACACTGAGATCATCAAACTCACATGTGGAATGGAATCGGACACCCCTCTCCTATGATCACAGTCTCCGCTCTGTAGAGTTCATATGGATTTGTGTCAATCTCTGTGGAGAATGGCAGTGGTGCCAATCTCATACCATGACCTGAAAACATGCACAAGGAATCCTAAACTCACATGTGCATTTGCACTTTTGCCATTATCCTATTGTAGCCAATAAAATTAGTGGAATGTCAATCTACAGGTTTAGTTTGCCTAGATTACCACTAGCGGAGAATGGCAGTGATGCCAATCTCATGCTGGCACCTACATAATGACACTGAGATCATCAAACTCACATGTGGAATGGAATAGGACACTACTCTCTGATGATCACTGGAATACCCCTCCTAGAATAGTAGGGTAAACATTTGTACAAGTGGAGAATGGCAGTGGTGCCAATCTCTTATTAGGCCCTAAGAAATGGCATTGAGAAGCCTAAACTCACATGTGTAGAGATCATATGGATTTGTGTCAATATCTATGGAGAATGCCACCAGTGGAGAATGGGAGTGGTGCCAATCTCATACCATGACCTGAAAACATGCACTTTTGCCATTATCCTACTGTGCATTCTTCTATGCAGTGATCACTATCTCCGCTGTGTAGAGATCATATGGAATCCTAAACTCACATTTGGATTGGCACTTTTGCCATTATCCAACTGCAGCCAATAAAATTAATGGAATGTCAATCTATAGGTTCAGTTTGTCTAGATTACACTTAGCGGAGAATGGCAGTGATGCCAATCTCATGCTTGCCCTAAGAAATGGCATTGAGAATCATAAACTCACATGTGCATTCTTCTATGTAGTGATCATTGTCTCTGCTGTGTAGAGATCGTATGGAATTGTGTCAATCTCTGTGGAGAATGGCAGTGGTGCCAATCTCATACCATGAACTGAAAACATGCACAAGGAATTCTAAACTCACATGTGCATTGGCACTTTTGCCATTATCCTACTGCAGCCAATAAACCTAGTGTTATGTCAATCTATAGGTTCAGTTTGTCTAGATTACCACTAGTGGAGAAAGGCAGTGATGCCAATCTAAACTCACATGTGCATTGGCACTTTTGCCACTATCCTACTACAGCCAATAAAATTAGTGGAATATAGGTTCAGTTTTTCTAGATTACCACTAGCGGAGAATGGCAGTGATGCCATTCTCCCAATGAAATGTCCTGATTCAAAATTTTGGCTTCACAAAGGTAGAATGGCACCGGTGCCATTCTCCCATTGGAATTAGTGGAATGTCAATCTATAGGTTTAGTTTATCTAGATTACCACTAGCGGAGAATGGCAGTGATGCCAATCTCATGCTGGCAACTACATAATGACACTGAGATCATCAAACTCACATGTGGAATGGAATCGGACACCACTCTCCTATGATCACAGTCTCCGCTCTGTAGAGTTCATATTATGGATTTGTGTCAATCTCTGTGGAGAATGGCAGTGGTGCCAATCTCATACCATGACCTAAAAACATGCATAAGGAATCCTAAACTCACATGTGCATTTGCACTTTTGCCATTATCCTACTGTAGCCAATAAAATTAGTGGAATGTCAATCTATAGGTTTAGTTTGCCTAGATTACCACTAGCGGAGAATGGAAGTGATGCCAATCTCATGCTGGCACCTACATAATGACACTGAGATCATCAAACTCACATGTGCCATTTTGACTCTATGAAGCCAAAAATTTGAATCTGGGAGATTGGCACTAGTGCCATTTGACAAAACATGTGTGCCTCAGGATCTATGGAGCACTCTAAGGTGGATGAAACCTGTGTGGAAACATGATGAAGAGAGTGCTCATGACATGTATCTCAAGTCAATTAGGTTCCAAGATAGATTAGCTTGGACTCATAAAAAGAATCTTGAGATAGTGCAAAGTGCTTGATTGATATTCCTTCAAATGAACCTCCCTTTTATAGGTGAGGGTACTTACATCCATTTGCTTGCTCACATGTGGGATATCTCCTCCATGCCATGTGGCAGCTTGTCCTTTGCTCATACCTTTGCTCTATATGTGCACATGGCACCATATCTCTCAACTCCTCCCCTTGGTGCCACGATCCTTTGGCTACTGCAAGGTGGTCAGATGTGAGTTACATTCCATCACCTCCCCTTAGTGCATGCATTGCTACTTAAGGTGGTCAAGTGTGGTTTACATGTCAATACCTCCCCTGGGTGCTTTCATAGCTACTCTCAGGTGGTCAGGTTTGATTACAAAAATATAGGCAAGGTTGGCAAGGTTTTTGCTTTTCAATACATTCTATTGATGTCACCTTTTGGCTCATGGCTTGATGACGACCTTGTTGTCTTCTTCGCTTGATGCATGATGCTTTGTTCTTCGATGTGCCTTAATGCTTTATGTGTGGATGCCATGCTTTGTGCTATGGTCATCTCATGCACTTGTGCTTTTGGCATGCTTCTTACATCGATGTTTGCATTCATGCTTTGCTTTTCCAATGGTTGCAAAGGTCTTACCAATTGAATTCTTTCAATATTGGCAGTGTCTAATTGCATACAATGATTTTGATATAACAGGCGCGTAGAGCTTGAAAAGACAATCACTTTTCCTTTTTGGAGCATGTCCAAATTCCTCCTGGATTGCAAGTTACGTCTTGTCGAAGGTTTTGTGAAGAAGAGGGCCATTGATGATGTGGCACAGGGATTCACATGCTGAATTCCATACTGTGCTTAACAAGTGGCTGTGTGCTTAGGTGGCACTGTGCCATGTGGCAATCTTTAAACCCAAACAAGTTAACCCAAGGTTACTTTAACTTTATCATAGTCCACCTAAACCATGCAATTTATCCTAACCATAAACTAACCTTGGCTGCAGTCATTTCTTATCTGCCACGTGGCATTTTGTGGGAAACCTTAAGCAATGTAGACTATCTCTGAGACCTGAAGCGTGATGGCGAAGGCGTGATGGCAATGGCGCTTTGGTGAGGATGCAAGAGCCACTGGCTTTTTCGGAGTTTGCTGGTGCTGTGGGAGCTGCGAGGAGCGCTGGGAACTCCTTGAGAGAAGCCGTGGAGTGAAGGTCGTTTTAGTGGGTAGCATCATTCATCGTGCAACCGACTGGAGCTGGTCATTGGCTGAGAGCTAGCTTCCTTAGCCATTGGGAGACTATGGCTACTGATTGGAGCTTGTAAGGCCATCTTTGATGGAGGTAGTGCTCACTTTGGAGCTGGGAGACTGGCCGTTGTAGTCGTAGGGGCTAGACGTGGACACGAGAGGTTGTGTGCATGGAGCCGCTCGTCGGAATTCCAGTGTAAGTCTTCTTGGTGAACTTTCAAGAACCACAAGTTCTCACTGTGATCAGGACAACACTCACGACAGTCCAGCAAGAACAGAGTCACCACCGGTGGAACTTTGCCTGCAGCTAAATGACCTCGACCTCGTGTCTGCTGCTTTCTTGCTGTTCGAATTAGCTCTGCTTCGGTGTCACCAAGAGATTAACATATTCTGCCGAGTGTACATGCAGCAAATGGTGGTCTGGCTACACTCTGGTGACGACACTGATGGAAATGGAGCCCAACTCTGTGTTTATTCGGAAGGTGCACACCAGCTATGCCTTAGAGTCTTGGATCTACAGCGTCATGTTTCACTGTTTCGAGAACGATAGCTTTGATAATACAGGGTTGACACAGATTCTTGACCAGGATGCACGCGCGGCTTGGAGCGGTGTGCTGTTGCTCTTTGATGGAGAAGTAGCCGTTGAAGGGAGCTTGTTTGCAGAGCTTGGCTGAGGTTGCATGTAGGAAAAGCTTAGATGTGTGGGGTTTGGTAGAGCTTCAGGCTCTCTCTCCCTCTCGAAAGCTTTTCTCTCAAATCTCTCTCAAACACAAGGATCTCTAAGCAAATCTCTAACATGAACAATCACTCAAGAGGCATGAACATGAATCTCTCAAGTAACGGATGGACGGAAAATGTCTCTCTCAAGGGACGGAAATTTGTTCTCAATCTAAAACTAAAACTAACCTAGGAGAAAAAACATGAGCTCCTAAGACATGTCTACAACTAATCTAGGAATGGAAGCAATCCTAGTGAACTGCTAATGAGCTAAACTAGGAGAGCTAAACCTACGCTCTGATACTGACAAAACATGTGTGCCTCAGGATCTATGGAGCACTCTAAGGTGGATGAAACCTGTGTGGGAACATGATGAAGAGAGTGCTCATAACATGTATCTCAAGTCAATTAGGTTCCAAGATAGATTAGCTTGGACTCATAAAAAGAATCTTGAGATAGTGCAAAGTGCTTGATTGATATTCCTTCAAATGAACCTCCCTTTTATAGGTGAGTGTACTTACATCCATTTGCTTGCTCACATGTGGGATATCTCCTCCATGCCATGTGGCAGCTTGTCCTTTGCTCATACCTTTGCTCTATATGTGCTCATGGCACCATATCTCTCAACTCCATTTCCCCTTTGCATAGCCAAGATTTGATTCGGGAAATCACAATGGGAGAATGGCACAAGTGCCATTCCCCCTTTGCAAATTAGCCATTCCCCCTTTGCAAATTAGCCAACATTCTCCAAGACCTCATAAGAAGTCCTTGAGAGTGGCACTAGTGCCAATATCCCTTGAGATAAATTGAAAGACCTCATAAGAAGTCCTTGAGAGTGGCACTAGTGGACAATGGCAATGATGCCAATCTCATGCTGGCAACTACATAATGACACTGAGATCATCAAACTCACATGTGCATTCTTCTATGTAGTGATCACTGTCTCCGCTGTGTAGAGATCATATGGGATTGTGTCAATCTCTGTGGAGAATGCCACCAATGGAGAATGGCAGTGGTGCCAATCTCATACCATGACCTGAAAACATGCACAAGGATCCTAAACTCACATGTGCATTGGCACTTTTGCCATTATCCTACTGCAGCCAATAAAATTAGTGGAATGTCAATCTATAGGTTCAGTTTTTCTAGATTACCATCAGCAGAAAATGGCAGTGATGCCAATCTCATGCTGGCAACTACATAATGACACTGAAATCATCAAACTCACATGTGGAATGGAATAGGACACCACTCTACTATGATCACTGGAATACCCCTCCTAGAATAGTAGGGTAAACATTTGTACAACTGGAGAATGGCAGTGGTGCCAATCTCTTATTAGGCCCTAAGAAATGGCATTGAGAAGCTTAAACTCACATGTGCAGAGATCATATGGATTTGTGTCAATATCTATGGAGAATGCCACCAGTGGAGAATGGCAGTGGTGCCAATCTCATACCATGACCTGAAAACATGCACTTTTGCCATTATCCTACTATGCATTCTTCTATGCAGTGATCACTGTCTCCGCTGTGTAGAGATCATATGGAATCCTAAACTCACATTTGGATTGGAATCGGACACCACTCTCCTAAGATCACTGGAATACCCCTCCTAGAATAGTAGGGTAAACATTTGTACAAGTGGAGAATGGCAGTGGTGCCAATCTCTTATTAGGCCCTAATAAATGGCATTGAGAAGCCTAAACTCACATGTGCATTCTTCTATGTAGTGATCACTGTCTCCACTGTGTAGAGATCATATGGATTTGTGTCAATCTCTGTAATGCCACCAGTGGAGAATGGCAGTGGTGCCAATCTCATACCATGACCTGAAAACATGCATAAGGAATCCTAAACTCACATGTGGATTGGCACTTTTGCCATTATAGAATGCCACCAGTGGAGAATGGCAGTGGTGCTCAAGGAATCCTAAACTCACATGTGCATTCTTCTATGTAGTGATCACTGTCTCCGCTGTGTAGAGATCATATGGAACTGTGTCAATCTCTGAGATCATCAAACTCACATGTGGATTGGAATCGGACAACACTCTCCTATGATCAATGAAATACCCCCCCTAGAATAGTAGGGTAAACATTTGTACAAGTGGAGAATGACAATGATGCCAATCTCTTATTAGGCCCTAAGAAATGGCATTGGGAAGCCTAAACTCACATGTGCATTCTTCTATGTAGTGGTGCCAATCTCTTATTAGGCCTAGAAAATGGCACTGTGAAGCCTAAACTCACATGTGCAGCCAATAAAATTAGTGGAATGCCAATCTATAGGTTTAGTTTGTCTAGATTACCACTACATGTGCATTCTTCTATGTAGTGATCACCGTCTCTGCTATGTAGATATCATATGGAATTGTGTCAATCTCTATGGAGAATGGCAGTGGTGCCAATCTCATACCATGACCTGAAAACATGCACAAGGAATCCTAAACTCACATGTGCATTGGCACTTTAGCCATTATCCTACTACCATTCTCTGCTAGTGGTAATGTGCATTCTTCTATGTAGTGATCACTGTCTCTCCTGTGTAGAGATAATACAAAGAATGCCACCAGTGGAGAATGGCAGTGGTGCCAATCTCATACCATGACCTGAAAACATGCACAAGGAATCCTAAACTCACATGTGCATTGGCACTTTTGCCATTATCCTACTGCAGCCAATAAAATTAGTGGAATTTCAATCTATAGGTTCAGTTTGTCTAGATTACCACTAGCGGAGAATGGCAGTGATGCCAATCTCATGCTTGCCTTAAGAAATGGCATTGAGAATCATAAACTCACATGTGCATTCTTCTATGTAGTGATCATTGTCTTCGCTGTGTAGATCATATGGAATTGTGTTAATCTCTATGGAGAATGGCAGTGGTGCCAATCTCATACCATGAACTGAAAACAAGCACAAGGAATCCTAAACTCACATGTGCATTGGCAATTTTGCCAATATCCTACTACATCCAATCAAATTAGTGGAATGTCAATCTATAGGTTCAGTTTGTTTAGATTACCTTTAGCGAAGAATGGCAGTGGTGCCAATCTCATGCTTGCAACTACATAATGACATTGAGATCATCAAACTCACCTGTGGAATGGAATAGGACACCACTCTCCTATGATCACTGGAATACCCCCTAGAATAGTAGGGTAAACATTTGTACAAGTGGAGAATGGCAGTGGTGCCAATCTCCTATTAGGCCCTAAGAAATGGCATTGAGAAGCCTAAACTCACATGTGCAGAGATCATATGGAATTGTGTCAATCTCTGTGGAGAATGCCACCAGTGGAGAATGGCAATGGTGCCAATCTCATACCATGACGTGAAAACATATAAAGGAGATTGTGTCAATCTCTGAGATCATCAAACTCACATGTAGAATGGAATAGGACACCACTCTTCTATGATCAGTGGAATACCCCTCCTAGAATAGTAGGGTAAACATCTGTACAAGTGGAGAATGGCAGTGGTGCCAATCTCTTATTAGGCCCTAATAAATGGCATTGAAACTCACATGTGCATTCTTCTTTGTAGTGATCACTGTCTCCGCTGTGTAGAGATCATATGGATTTGTGTCAAACTCTGTGGAGAATGCCATCAGTGAAGAATGGCAATGGTGCCAATCTCATACCATGACCTGAAAACATGCACAAGGAATCCTAAACTCACATGTGCATTGGCACTACCACTAGCGGAGAATGGCAGTGATGCCAATCTCATGCTGGCAACTATATAATGACAATGATATCATCAAACTCACATGTGCATTGAAACTTTTGCCATTATCCTACTACACCCAATAAATATAGTGGAATGTCAATCTACAGGTTTAATTTGTCTAGATTGCCACTACTGGAGAATGACAGTGATGCCAATCTCATGCTAGCAAATACATAATGACACTGAGACCATCAAACTCACATGTGCATTCTCCTATGTAGTGATCACTGTCTCTGCTGTATCATATGGAATTGTGTCAATCTCTGTGGAGAATGCCACTAGTTGAGAATGGCAGTGGTGCCAATCTCATATCAAGACCTTAAAAATGGCACAAGGAATCCTAAACTCACATGTGCATTGGCACTTTTGCCATTATACTACTACAGCCAATAAAATTTGTGGAATGTGGTCTACATAAACATCTTCATAACTTCACAAAAATCTCTTACAAAGTGGTCTACATAAACATCTTCATAACTTCTTGTGAATTGAGCAACTATCACCTAAGAACATCAATACATGACCAATAATAGATGACCAATTCTCTTACAAAGTGGTCTACATAAACATCTTCATAATCACCTAAGAACATCAATAGATGACCAATTCTCTTGGAAAGGTGGTGTAAATAAACACCTTTATGTATAAGTGGTGTGCACACACCTTTATGACCATTTCTTTTAGAAAGGTGGTGTACATAAAGCCCTTAGAAAGGTAGTGTAGATAAATCCTTTTATGTGTAAGTAGTGTACATATACACCACACTTGGTGTTAAAAAACACCGTTAAGTATAAAATGGCCCTCATAAACAATCTTTATACACAATAATGAGAGCAAAGAAATCAAAAAAGTAGTAAACTTTTTATTAGATATTAGCTTTACATAAAAGTTCAAAACTTGTGATTACAAAGCCGTTAGCCAACATGTTACTCAGTACCAATGTCCTCAATGCCAGGCCCTTGACTACTAGGATGAGTGGAACCTCCTTGACTCTAGTTGACAATTGATCACCCTTATTCTTTGTGCAGATTTCTTCTTGCCATAAGTCATCGGATGCAGAGCTTTCATCCTCATCATCACCTGAGCTAGAATCATCATCCTCAGACTCACTACCCTCTTCTTTGACATTTTCCTCCTCAAAGAAAGTAGTGCAACTGTAATATGTGTCAAAGAACTCAATTTGATGGGGGGTATCAATGACATTTACATTTCTACCTTAGCGTAGCAATTTCTCAGCAGCAAAACCCATTCGATACAATGCTACTTCCCACCCATCATTCAATAAATTCTTTGTCATCTCTAGTATCACATTAGGATCCATCGGCTTTCTGTAATCTACCATTGTTGCATCAAGCTTAACCTTATGGTCCTCAAAGTAATGAAGCTCGAGAGTCCTTAAAGGAGTTTGGATTAGATTACCACCACCCCTCGATAAGAAGCACATCAAGAAAGGCTGCAAGACTTGAATGGCAGTGCCTTCCAAGACAGTCATATGATTACGCAGGACTATACCATGGTATACTTTTGAAAGTAAATACCCAAATGAAGATGTCAAACTCACATATAGGGCATCCCTTTGTGATTCTGTCACGAACAGGACCAACGTTGATCTTTTCTTATCTGCCATAGGACCTTCAACAATAAACCGCACAAGTTCAACTATCCGTGACACTGCAAGGTCTTGCAATTCATCTATGAAAAATACGCATGGCTTCTCCCAAGCATGACCGCTCATTGTTATGAAATGCTCCGTATCAATGAAATTGATGTGTGCAAATTTTGTATCATTCTCTGATAGCAGGATATCATAAGAGAAGCTGAATGGAGAACCATCATCTAAACCACCAATTGCTCTACCTTGGGTACTGGACTGCAAGGCTTTTTTCTTAATGTCCATATATTCTGTCTCAACAACCTTTGGCATTTTAGCTCTTAGATCCTTTGTTGGTGTGGCATCTGCATCCATTGAAGCCAACCACTTTCTAGCCCATGTCTTATCAAGGAGTTGACCTAGGCTAAGTGCTTTCTTTTTATCCACATCAATTGACTTGTCAGCTAACTCATCATCAGATTTCAATAAAAATAATAGTGCCGAGAGAGCAGCCTCACTTTGAATCATTCGGGTGACCACTTCATCTAAGTTGCTATGCTTGCTCTTCTTTCCAAAGAAGCAGTCGCTACTTAGGATCTTCTTGCATACTTCTTCTGTTATTGCATCTGGAACAAACCTTAAAGCTCTCCACCAAACAATAGACATCGGTTTCTTTATTTCTTTCCTCTGAGTTGCAATGTGCTCTGGTGCCTCAAAGGATATCTTTCCTGTTTCATATGCTTGGCAAACATCCATGATGCTCTGAAACACTGAGTCCTCACGGAAGACAATGTAGGTAACATCCCTGTATCTTGCAACGGTGGTGTTCAAATCCTTTGCCTCAACCTTATTACTTGGTATGCCTTGCATATTGCTTACAACACCTTTCAACCGAGTCCTCTTTGCCATGTACTCCGATGTAGGTCTCCTGCCCTTCACTGTTTGTGGCTTTCCACAGCCCATCCATAACTCCCTTGCCTTTATCAAGATCTCAGAAAGAGAAGAGCTTTTTTTCAACCTAAATGGAGCAGAATTTAGCCTCTCTGATTCTAGAATGTACTTCGAGTCATCATTAAATATGCATATATGACAAATGACCCGTTGAAACTTTTCCATCCACTCAATCTATGGCAAGTTTCCTTTTCTTCCCTCATCAAGGGCGATCCTGCAAGCCTCACAAAAGTGTTGCCCATCAATGGGCTCAAACCTGCATCTTTCTAAGAATCTATTCTTTGCCAGCATGTATCTCTTCTCGATGTCACTCCCATATCGGCTTTGGTACAAAGCCTCTCCATGAACAAAGTCACTCCTTCTAAAGTTCTCAAAAGCATCAAGAAAGTCCACAAGCTTTTGAAATGTGACATCAGGCAATGTAGGATCATCTTCTTGAAGTCTCTTAAATGCCATAGGACGAAGAGTGATATTAGTGGCAATGGGAGTTATTGTTTTCCTTGTATCTTCATATAATTTGCGTGCAAATATCTTATCGAGCTTTCTTTGATTTGTGAACAATGAAGCTCGATCAATAAGCATTGTGGCCACGCTGAATTGTGAAAATCCCCAAATGTATCCCTCATCCTCTGGAGGATGTAAGTCCGCCACACTTATAGAAAGGTCTGTGAGACTTGTATCTTCTTCTTGCTGATCTTTCTCTTCATCGCTATCCAATTTTTCGCCTGGTTTTAAATAGCCTGCACTTGAGCGATCTCCACGTGGAGTAGGAGTTATTTTTGCTCTCTTTCTGGGAATAGCTATAGCACTTGAGTCTGCTCCACGATCACTCCTTCTTGTTCCTATAGTTGCAGCAGTCGATGGCGTAGGTACAGTTGGAGATACTGTAGTTACACTTGTTGGAGTTACCGGAGTTACCGCCACAGATATTGACGGTACTTGAGGGTTATGTGTTATAGATGGCATACTTAGTGCTGCTGAAGGTTCAACACCACCACTTGGAAATGCATCCCACATTTTCTTCAATGCTTCTAAGGCATTAAGTAATTCTTGGGATCCCTCAATTGAATCTGGTAACGGCTTCAAGAAGTGCTTCGGAGTAACTCGTAACTTGTAAACCACCTCATCATTCTTTCCTTGGCACACAATTTCTATCAAATTGTTTTCTTTAATATTGATGTTTGATACCATGCCACCATTTCTTACTGCCTCTGCAGAATATTTCGGGCTTGATATGTTCTCTGAAGTGATCACCAAAAAATACTTTGATTTGCGCTCCATAAAATACCAAGCATGTTCAAGGTATTTGAAAGACACCTTGGAACCAAAACTGGAAGCCATGGAAGCTATAGTTTTCGGAAAAACAATCAAAAATAAAAAATGAGAAATACAATGATTTTCAAACTCAAAATATTAAATAAATTTTTAATTAAATATTCTTTTAAGTTTTATTTATTTTTAATTTTTAAAATAAAATATTTTTTTTCTTTTTTAATTATTTTATTTTAATTAATTAGTTTATTTTTATATTTAAAATTTAATTTAATTTTTTGATTTTTTTAAAGTTTTATTTATTTTAACTTTTTTAATTTTGACGGGACAGGACGAAGGAAAGCGCGGGGAAGGGGGAGCGGGGGGAGTGGGAGGGGACGACGATGGGGACGAGGAGGGGGCGTGGGGCAAGGGAGAGATGGAGGGGGCTCGGGTAGGGAGGGGGAGGTGGAGGGGCATTGCTGCCCCGCAACAAGTGAGCCCCTCCCCCTCCCCGCCCGATGCCCCCTTACCCTCCCACGCCCACCCTTGCCTGCCACCTTGCGATGTCCCCCTCCCCGCCCCTCGCCCACCCCCTTGCCCTCCCCACCCCCACCTCTTCCCTCCGCCCGCCCCGCACCTGTTGCACACGCAACAGATGTCCTTCCCCTTGCCCGCCCCCTTGCCCTCCCCGCCGCTCGCCCGCCCCACGCCCCCCCTTCCATCCGCCCACCCCCTTGCTCTCCCCATGCCTCCCCTTCCCTTCCTCTTGCCCCCTGTTGCACATGCAACAGGTGGGGGATCCCCCCACCTGTTGCGTGCACAACAGGTGAGGGGGCATCGCCTCCCTCCCCGCCCGCCTCGCCCGCTTGCCCTCCCCACGCCCCCCCTCCCCTTCCCCCTCCCCCCCTCCCCTCGCCCGCCGCCCCTCCCCTCGCCCCTCCTCCCCCTTGCCCCTCCCCCTCACCCTCGCCCGCCCCCTCGCCTGCTTGCTTGCCCCCCCTCCCCTTCCCCCTCCCCTCGCCCTCGCCCTCGCCCGCCCCTTCGCCCCTCCTCCCCCATCCCTGCCCCCCCTCCCCCTTGCCCCTCCCCCCCACGCCCTCCGCCCCATGCCCCCCCTCGCCCCCCATGCCCCCCCCCGCCCTCCGCCCGTCCCCCCCTCGCCCCCCCTTCCCTTGCCCCTCCCCTTCCCACGTGGTGAGGGAAGGGGAGGGGCAAGGGAAGGGGGGGGGCGAGGGGGGGGCGGGCGGGGGGGGGGGGCGAGGGCGAGGGGAGGGGGGGCGGGCGAGGGGCGGGGAGGGGAGGGGGGCGATGCCCCCCTCACCTGTTGCATGCGCAACAGGTGGGGGGGATCATCATTGTATCATTCAAATTTCTTACATATTGGCAAAATTATGTTATATATTGTCTCATTCTCCTCACCTCACTTAATTTTTGCATATGTGCATTTGGAAAAATCATATTATGGTGTGTGATACATGCATAGCATTGATATTTTTGATCCCCCCCACCTGTTGCGCATGCAACAGGTGAGGGGGGCATCGCCCCCCTCCCCTCCCCGCCCCTCGCCCGCCCCCCCTCCCCTCGCCCTCGCCCCCCCTCCCCTTCCCGCGCTCCCCCCACACCCCCCCCCTTCCCTCCACCCCCCAGCCCCCCCCTTGCGCGCCCGCCCCCCCTTCCCTCCGCCCCCCAGCCCCCCCCCGCACGCTCGCCCCCCCTTCCCTCCGCCCTCCCCATGCCCCCCCCGCGCGCCCGCCCCCTGCCGTCGACGGTAGGGGGCGAGCGTGCGGGGGGGGCGTGGGGAGGGCGGAGGGAAGGGGGGGCAGAGGGGTCGACGGCAGGGGGCAGGGGGCAGGGGCGGAGGGGGGGCGTGGGGAGGGTGGGAGGGAGGGGGGGGCGTGGGGAGGGCGGAGGGGAGGGAAGGGGGGGGGCGGAGGGGAGGGAAGGGGGAGGGACGACAGGGAGGGGGAGGGCGGAGGGAAGGGGGGCGGAGGGAAGGGGGGAGCGACGACAAGCGGCAGGGGGAAGGGAAGGAAGGGGGCGGGAGGAGGGAAGGAGGAGGGAGCAGGCAAGGGGAAGGGGCCTTGGGGAGGGAGGAGAGGGGAAGGGGGAAGGGAAGGGAAGGGAAGGGAAGGGAGGGGAGAAGTGGGAGGAGAGGGGAAGGGAGGGGAAGGGGAGGGGAGAGAGGAAGTTGGAGAAGAGGGAGTACCTGAGTGGAGAGGTGGTGGAGCTCCAGGAGAGTTGTGAGAGAGAATAAGAGAGTTGTGAGACAGAATGAGGAGAAGTAGAGTTTTATAGGAAATGGATAGCTTTTAGGTCAAGTCAGCTTTTTTTAGTTTTTAAGGTTTTTTTAGTTCTTTTAGGTTTACTATAAGTAGAACATTCTTCATTCTCTCTTTCATTCAAAGATCATTCGTTTACACTCCACGCTTCTCTCCTCTCATCAACCTATTGTAGGATTCGCAAAAATTTTCAAAATGTTGCAAGAGGTGAGTTCATTTCTAACCTATTGCGTACGCAAGAACTTCTAAGAATCAAGTTTTTATAAATTTGAATTTTTTTTCAAATCCGATCTTTTTCTCAAAAACTTGTGTGTACGCAACAACTTAAAAAACCATTTTAGCATTAAATCTTTTTTTCCACAAATTTTTCTCTTTAACTCAAACTCTCACAACCCCTCCCTACCTATTGCGTACGCAATAACTTCAAAATAAAATTTAACACTCAAACCCTACCTATTGCGTACACAACAACTTCAAAACAAAATTTAATCATAAATCTCTCAAAAAAACTCATCAACCAAAAAAAACAATCTATTACAAATTTCTCTCTCAACCTTAAAGCCACTCAAACCTCCCTACTTTTTGCGTACGCAACAACTCCAAAACAAAATTCAATCATAAATCTCTCCAAAAAACTCCTTTAAAAAAAAAAACAATCTATAACACATTTCTCTCTCAACCTCAAAAGCACTCAAACCTTCCTACCTATTGCGTACGCAACAACTTCAAAACAAAATTTTATCACAAATCCTCCAAAAAACTCTTCTCACTACACTTTATTACAAATATCTCTATAACCCGCAAAACCACTCAAATGTCCTACCTATTGCGTACGCAACAACTTCAAAACAAAATTTAATCATAAATCTTTTCAAAAAAATCTTCTCACTACACTTTATTAATATAAGAAATCCATTTATAATATTTTTACCCCATAATATAATAAGTTTTTATTAACTAATGTTAAAATATAATTTTGCTAAAAATATATATTATTAATCTATAAATTAATATAAATATTATATAATTATTATATAAATAAATATATAAATATATTAATTTAAGAAAAAAGTTGAAAGGAGATCTTCTAGCATATGTGCTTTATATAATACTTAGTCTTAAAACAATGAAGAATTAGTGAATATATTGCTCTTCTATACATTATTAACTTAAAAACTAATATAAATATAAATTAATTATTATATAAATTTAAATAAATATATAAATAATTAATATTATACATTAATAACATTTAAAATTATGTAGATTATATACTAATAATCTTTCAATTTTAAAAAGTAGTCAATAAAAGAATTAAATTAATTTTAAAATTAAGAAAATATTAAAATTTACACACTTACTTTTAGCATGTATGCTTTTATTCCATGTGTATAATACTTGTTAGTTAGTCGAAAAATGAAAAATTAGATAATGTATTTGTAAGGTAGGTATTTAAAACCATAGAATCTAGAAGACTACACTATCATTGCATCCATATCATTTTTTTACTTTAGTAACGATCAGATATCCATGATTCCATGTGTATAATACTTGTTAGTTAGTCGAAAGAATGCAAAATTAGATAATGTATTTGTAAGGTAGGTATTTAAAACCATAGAATCTAGAAGACTACAATATCATTGCATCCATATCATTTTTTTTACTTTAGCAAGCACCAGATATCCATGGTATCCATGATATGGAATACATATTTCTTAGAATGTCCATGATATGGAATATATATTTCTTTGAATATTTCTTATCAAATACTTTTTCATTTCTTCTCATACACCATGCACTTGTTCCTAATCAGTGTGCATACATCACTTCTTTGAATCGGTGTGCTTTTAGCTTATGTACTTGTTCCTAATCAGTAGGATACTTTGAGTAGATAGGCTTGTAACTACTTAAAGTAAAGCCTTTGCAAAGGATCGTACCTTTTGATACACCATGCAGCATGAATGTAAAAAAATATGAATCAGTGTGCTTTTAGCCTATGTGCTTGTCCCTAATCAGTAGGATACTTTGACTAGGTAGACTTATACTTACTTAAAGTAAAGCCTTTGCAATGTATCGTACCTATAAACAAAACACTTTGGAAAGCATATAACATATAGTCTATATATATCTAAACTAAATACTTTAGAATGCATATTTTATATAGTCTATATATCTTAAATCTTACACCCTAAATCTTAAATCCTAAAGTTTCCTAAATCTTAGGTTATATAATCTAAGCTCTTAAACTTATATAATAGTTATAATCCCTAAACCTTAAATCCTAATCCCTATAACTTAAATTCTAAAACTTAATTTTCAATTCTAAACCCTAGATTCTACACTCTAAGCTCATGATCTTATATACTAAACCTTAAAACCTAAATCCTAAACCTTAAAACAATAATCATAAACCCTAAACCCTATATTTTTAACCATAAACCCTAAACCCTAAATCCTAAACCCTAAACCCTAAAAATATAATCATAAACACTAAACCCTAAACACTAAATCTTAAATCCTAAGCCCTAAATCCTTAACCCTAAATACTAAACCCTAAACCCTAACCCTAAAATACAATCAAAATTTTATGATTTTTCTCGATTTGTGCAACATGTTAGATATACCCCCAACCTGTTGCTTGAGCAACAGGTTGGGGGATATATCCAACATGTTGCACAAATCAAGAAAATTCTAGATTTGTGCAACATGTTGGATATACTCCTCAACCTGTTGCTTGAGCAACAGGTTGGGGGTATAATATACTCCTCAACCTGTTGCTCACAAGCAACAGGTTGGGGGATATACCCCCAACCTGTTGCTTGTGAGCAACAGGTTGAGGAGTATATTATACCCCCAACCTGTTGCTCAAGCAACAGGTTGAGGAGTATATCAAACATGTTGCACAAATCGAGAATTTTCTTGATTTGTGCAATCAAGAACAGGTTGGGGGTATATCCAACATGTTGCACAAATCGAAAATTTTCTCGATTTGTGCAACAGGTTGGATATACCCCCAACCTGTTGCTCAAATCGAGAAAATTCTCGATTTGTGCAACAATTTTCTCGATTTGAGCAACAGGTTGGATATACCCCCAACCTGTTGCTCAAATCGAGAAAATTCTCGATTTGTGCAACATGTTGGATATATCCAACAACAGGCCTCCAACCTGTTGCTTGGGGGATATATCCAACAATAGGCCTCCAGGTTGGGGGGTATATGCAACCTGTTGCACAAATCGAGAATTTTCTTGATTTGTGTAACAAATTGGATATACCACCCAACCTGTTGCTCAAGCAACAGGTTGGGGGATATATCCAACAACAGGCCTCCAACCTGTTGTTGGGGGATATATCCAACTGTTGAACCTGTTGCTTGGGGGATATATCCAACTACTGCTCAACCTTGCACAAATCAAGATTTTTCAGTTGTAGGTTGGATATATTCCCCAATTGTATATCAAATTGTTACACAAACAAGAAAAATTCTTGATTTGTGCAATAAGTTGGATATATCCCCCAACCTCTTGCTTGATATATCCAACCGGTTGCTCAAGCAACAAGTTGGGGGATATATCCAACCTATTGCACAAATTAAAAAAATTCATTAAATTTTGGTTGTATTTTAGGGTTAAGGTTTAGGGTTTAAGATTTAAGATTTAGGGTTTAGGATTTAAGATTTAGGGTTTAGGATTTAGAGTTTAGGGTTTAAGGTTTAGGATTTATTATTTAGGAGTTTAGGATTTAGGGTTTAGGAATTAAATGTTTAAAGTTTAGGATTTACGGTGGTTAAGATGTTTTGGTATTAATTATTTAAAGTTTAGGATGTAGGGTTTAGGTTAATGCCTTCTCTGCTAGTTTTGATATAGAAGTTATTAAGTAATAATAAGCTCAATGATTATTTATTAAATGTTCATTTTGAGTTGCTAATTTACTTTTATACATAAAACAGGTAGTTGATAAGTCCATGTGCATCACCATTGATGGCATGGACCAGAATACAACCACTTTGCCATGATATAGACGTATCCCACCGGCATTGGAGGGCAAACATGGACTAAAAACACACTTGTGTGGAGTATTAGTACATGGATACCGAATCTTTTGTGATGTATGGATTGATAGTTTGCATGACCATGATAGTAACCAGGTTGTTACATCAATCATGAAAGCAATAAGAAAGGTCAGAGATGCTCGCGGATGTTTGCCTAAAACATTGCGAATACAAGCTGATAATTGTTGGAGAGAGAACAAGAATAAATATATATTTGCTTTATGCTCTATGTTGGTTGGTTTGAAAATATTTGAAGAAGTGGAAGTTGGCTTTCTTCTTGTCGGCCATACACATGAAGACATAGATCAAATCTTCAGTGTTATCTCTGGTGAGTTGAAGGCAATGGATGTTTTGACAATGGAGGATATGCTATTTCGAATTGGGAAAAAAATTGGAGGTTCTCGCAAGGAAGAATCAGAAGTGGCTATCTTAGAGAGGATGGTAGATTGGAGAGCATTTATAGAGCCACATTTACAAACAGGAGATGATGCCCTAATAGGACACACAAATCCACACTACTTTCGGTTTCACATGCATAACAATATTCCAGTGATGCAATGGAAGCACTACTCAGTAGATGGAGATCATTTATGGAGTGAGTCATATGCTTTATTACAACGAATAATTCCATTGGAGGAAACTAGATTTGTTCTTGCAAAAAACAAATCACTTGACATAGATGAAATGAAAGGCTTGAAAGCCTTCATTAAACATCTTCAAAGTATGATGCAAAAATATCCTAAGCAATCAACTAAGAATTTGGAGACAATTAAATCAACTAAAGCACTTATCCAATCTTTAGAAAGACAAGAAAACTTAATGAGCATTGAATACTCTGAATCCTTTTGGCCAGAACAAGCTAGGTCACCAAGTTTTCCTTTGGATATAAATATGTTAGTAGATATGGAGGAAGCAGAGGAATGCCTTTTACCTCGAAAATATTGTGGCAGGAAGGGAGACCCTTACCAAAGTTTATACCATGTAATGAGATTGAAGAGGGTCTATTTGTTGCAGTTTGGGCATCTGATACGGGTTCAGAGTTGGATGACCAAGGTGGCCCAATTTGGGTTGCAAAGGTTACTAAGATAGAAAGGGATGACAAGGGAACTCCTATAACATTTACAGCTTTATGGTATGAACCAAAGCCGTTAAAAAATCTCCCGAGAAGATATACAATAAAACAACTCTATGAGGGATGCTTGCAAAAGAAACATGAATGGGTTCCAAATAATGAGGGATTAACAGAGGTGGAAGTCAGTAGCATTATTCATTGCTGGAAATCGAGGACACGAAGTTTTAAAAAGAAGCATGGATACAATGTTGAAAAATGTATCACAATCCCTGATCCAAGTCGTGTCCATATTAAACATCATTTGGAAAGACTTGATGTTGGGGTAAAGGGCAGTGTGCCCACCCACTTATACAGTGCCCATGTATACTCATATATATATGATAGAGGAATAAGTTGGAGTAGCTTTTGCTCCACCACTTTTGGTGTCTCCTTATCCCTTTGTGTGTGCTCTCCTCTCCCACAACTGGTATCAGAGCCCATGGCGTTCGATCTACGAGGAGCTCGGTGAGAGGAGAACGGGAACTACTTCGAGAGATCTACCGGGAGCTTGGAGATGGGTGTGGCATTGCCTGCTGCATGAAGATGGAGGTAGCTCGACTTGGTGCTTAGTCAGCTGGCACCTGGGATATGCAATTGCGTTGGGCATTGTGGAGAGGACAACTGCAAATGCGCATTGCTTTGGTGGGCTAGAAGTTCAAGGCTGTTCGAATATTGTTTGCTCGTTGCTGGCTGACCAATGGTGGCTTTGGATGCATCGTGCATTGAGGTCATTCCAGCCGTGAAGACGTCAACTGAAGGTGCAAATCATGAAGGCCTCTTGTGGTCGCTGCTGGGAGTATGTCGCTATAGTCCCGTCGCTACAGAAAACTCTATGGTTGTGGCGTTGTAGCTGGCTCTACATGAGAGTAGAGTGGTCGTTGTTGACAGCCATTCGCAGTTGGAGATGGCTTCCCGTTAGAGAACGTTGACAGTGGGCTGTGAGGCTTGAGGGAGCATGTATTCCTGTGGAGGCTTCACATCGATGAAGCTGGAGCTGCCTCAGTCTTTGGAGATGTTCCAGTCTTGGCATAGTTCTTTGCCATTGTCTCTAGCTCATCTGGGAGCTGTTGGGGAGCCTCTGGATTGCATGTTTGATGCAGTTGAATGCTTGGGGGATAGCCGGTGTTGCATTTGAGGTCTTGGAGCTGAGCATTGGCTGATTTTGGTCTCTTTGTGGGACATTTTGCAAAAGTACGCCTTGTGGACATTGTGTGGGATATGTGCTTGTGCACTATGCAGCTTCTTTTGGTTACAGTTGAGCTTTGTTAGCTCGTGTCTTCCCGTGCATTTGGGTCCTTGTACGGACATACTCTGGTGCATCTTAGTCCTTGTGAACATTCCGTTACATTTAGTCAGTGGGTTGCATATCTTTTTTGCAGATACATCACTTTGGTAGTGGCAGTGACACATGCTTTGACAGTGGTACATGCCTGGTTGAGATGCATTGACAGTTTGTTGGATGCATGGTTATTTGCCTATGTTGGATACATACAGTGGTACGGTGATGTATTGAGATCCTGTCAGATTAGCATCATTTGGAGCACATTTCGAGGCTGTTTTGCCAGTGCTTTTGGGCTATTTAATTGCTGATCTATGAGCATTCTTGGGGCTGATTTGGTTGGGCATTGTACTTGCCATTTTGCTGGTGTTGCAGTTGACATACTGGGTGATCTGCTGGATGTATTTTGACCATTTTTGGGGCTGTTTTTTGCCGGAGCAGATGAGTGCTGTAAAGGACAGCAAGCATTCAAGGAAGCTGCTGTTGCTGTTTTTATGAGAAAACAGTCATTTTCAGGACTGAATATCTCTTTCCTGGTGCGGAATTGCACTTTGTGCCGAACTGGAAAGTTGTAGTTCACAGAACATACTACAACTTTGCTTTGGAAGCAAGTTGATCCGGTATAAGCTGCATGAGTTACAGCCTCTGCAAGACCACAAAAAGTTGCAGTCTGCTGCCTATTTGTGACCAATGTGCAGGAAGCTGTTTTTCAGGTGAGAATATCTGAGAATCCAGAAGGATTTGGCTCTTGAAGTCAACTGACAAGTTGTAGATCTTTCTACCAGCTACAACTTTGCTGTTTACAGCTTTGGCATCCGGTCTTTCAGTGAAAAGATATCGCTGTTCAAAGACAAGGACAGCGTGTTATTTTGCCCAAAGTGGCTGTGAGGTATTGTAGGAATTTCTCTTGCACAATAGTGAATTGGGAACTCACAGTAAATTACAGAAAGTGATTGGAATCTCACTTCAGTCCAAGGGCATTATTGGCATTTTGGCAAGTCACTTTGGCACATTTGGCAAGTGGTGAATGCTTGATTTTGTTGCCAAACAATTGCGCGCTTGAGGTGATGCATTGGTGTTGGAGTAAATGCCATTTCGATGCATTATGGATTTGCATTGGTGGATGCTGCACTGATGTTTATGGATAGTTGAGCTGGGCTCCTATTGCCATTGGTTGAGCAGGCATTGCTCATTTGGTTCAGTGCATTTCTTACTTGGATTGCTAGGCATTGGCAGGCTACTGGGCTGCATACATACTTGTTTATGCCTCTTTATGGCTGAGTGCTTTTGAGCATTGGATCAGCCAGTTTATTTGGAGACCTGATTGGTCTGGACAACACTATATTTTTTGGTCATTTGGGTTGCCTATTGCACTATACTGCTCTTTGGTTGTAAGCTATTGTGCCACAGATATGGCATCTACAGCCGGTAGTGCCCTCTTTGATATTGAGAGGTTGGATGGATCAAACTTTCGGTATTGGAAAGAGCAGATTTATGATGTGTTAGTGCAGAAGAGGCAGCATAAGCCCATTCAATGCAAAGGTGTCAAGCCTAATAGCATAAAACAGAGTGATTGGGATGACATGGATGAGCAAGCATGCTCTATCATTCAGTCATCACTCTCGAAGTCAGTCTACTTGCAGGTACAAGATGGTGTATAGGGTGTAGACTACCATGCATATGAGTTCTACACTCGCATATGCCGGATGTATGACCATGATAGTGTTATGTTACAGCATGATGGGTTGAAATGTCCTGATGGGCTGAAATACAGCCTTGATATGCACTCCAGAGGTAGATCTATTGCTAGAAATAGGTCATGTTCAAGGGGGAATTCCAGGAGCAAGTCTAGCTCTCGGACTTGTGTTAGATGTTTCTATTGTGGAAAGTATGGCCACATGAAAAAGTATTGCTGGAAATGGCTAAGAAAATACAAGAAGAAGAGCAAGGTTAAGAATGACAAGAAGAAGGAGAAGAAGCATGTTGAGCTTCAAGGCGTGGATGCCAGGGTTTCCACTGACAGTAGCAGTGATGAAGGCATTCTTTTGTCTATGTCTGACACCTCCTTCTTGGCCACTGATGTACCCATTCTCGGCGATTGGATGTTAGATCCATGTGCTTCATGTCATATGACCCCTCATAGGTCATGGTTCAGTGCATATCAGGAATGCATTGTGGAGTGGTTTGATGGGCATTGATCATTCTATGGATGTCTATGGTTATGGGGATATCCACCTTGTTATGCCTAGTGGCTCTATTCTTGTTCTACAGAGGGTTAGACATATACCAGGACTTGCTACGAGCAAGATCAGTACTGGACAGTTGGTTGAGGCAGGTTATCATGTCTCTTTGGGTGATCATGCATGGAAGATTGCTAGAGGCAATCTGGTTATGGCTAGGGGATCACGGGTTGGATTCTCTTATGCATTGCATGTATAAAGTGTCCAAGATAAGATGCTTATGATTAGTAAGCAGCCATCAGCTAGTTTATGGTATGCCAGACTTGGACATATGTCTACTACAGGTATGGAAGCCCTTACAACATTGAGATACATTCCTGTCATGGATGTCTCTCAAATTTTACGTCATGATTGTGATGATGGTCAGCAGTCAGGATCCTCCTTTGTGAGGAAGACAGTCAGTGAGGGGTATCTTGAGCCATTGCAGTTGGTTCATAGTAGTGCAGTTTGTGGGCCTATGCCTACCGTTTCACTGGGTGGCGCCTCTTACTTTGTGACATTTATTGATGCTGCTACAAAGTACATATGGGTATATCCGATTCGGCAGAAGCATGATGTATATGATACATTTCAGCGCTTCTTGGGTAATGCTGAAAATCAGTCAGGAAAGAAGCTATTGAGCTTGATGGCTGATGGTGATGCAGAGTTTACCTCTTCTAGATTTCAGCATCTATGTGATACACTTGGTATCAGGAGGGTGTTGACCACTCCTTCTCTTTCTGCTCACGATGCCTTAGCAGATGCCTTAGCAGAAGGCATAAATCGGATTCTATTGGACAGGATTGGTAGCATGCTACGATATGCAGGTCTTACCGAATGCTATTGGGCTGAGGCATGTAAGACAGCTGCATACTTGCTTAACAGGTCACCCAGATCTCTGAATGGTAGAGTGCCATTTGACTTCTTGACAGGCAGGGCACCATGTTATGAGCATTTACGTGTGTTTGGCTGCGAGGCTTATGCTCATGGTTCCCGATCGAGGAGGTGTATCTTCCTTGGATATAGTGAGTCCAGTGAGGACTACAGGTTATGGGATTCTTCAACTAGAGAGTTGATACGTAGCCATAATGTCTATTTCAGAGAGGATGCTATGTTTAGACAGCCCAGGACTGTGGATAGCAGGAGAGTGGTGTTCCAGGAGAGTGTAAGTGCACTGATACCTCCGAATTCTTTGCAGGGGCAACCCATATCCCTTGGAATGGGAGGTTTTTCCCACGGTAAGCAGGTTATAAAGTTGGGACAGCCACGATTACTTTCTGATTTTGGTCAGAGACGGGGTCAGATGTCTCTAGTATTCCACAGGTTTATACTCCTATGGAGAGTGTTGATGCATCTTCTATGGACAGTTATAGTTTACTCCCAGGATGCGGAGTGCCTCTTGCAGATGAGGATGAGGCTATGCATGGTGAGGAGGATACCTTGGCTAATGATGCCCGGTATGATCCATTGGCTGGTTATGCCAGGACAGATGTGGTTTCTGCAGTTATTGACTCGGGTCATATTGCGCATGGGCAGGAATCATTGATATGTTTACTTCGTAAGTGCCTCCATGGCCAGAAGCAATCCCCTCAAGCTTGGCTTCATAGGTTTGATACCGTTATGAGAGCTCAGGATGTGATGCGCAGTGAGACGGGTTATGGTCTCAGTATTCAGGAGATTGCTATCCTTCTGAGGTTACTTGCCATATGGTTCCTTATGGACAGGGATGCTTTGCAGTGGGAGCTGCATGATCTTGATGATGTTTGTCAGATACTTGGTTATTTCAGTATGGACAGGGGGAAGTTACTGAGTACTCCATTGTCTGTATTGGCTCCATACTTGAAACACTGCAGGTTTGACGATCACAGATCAGTTGAGCAGCAAGTTATGGTTGATATGGCAGCCATAGGACTCCATGCATCCATGACTATGTTGAGACTTGGTTCTCACATGTTTGCCATTGGGGCTAGACTTCCGGTTCTTGCTTCCGTTGCAATGGGAGTTGGTAGCATGATTATGGTAGATTTTGGCAGTAGGGAAGCGGTTGTGGACATCAGGTCTTTATGCTTCCAGGAGCAGCATGCAGGTGATGCAGGTTGGGTAGACCAGCAGAGGTCTATTGTAGGGCATGTGCTTATGGTCACAGGTGGTACAGAGACATTTTCTTTACACAATTTTCTTTACACAGTGACAGTTCAGGTGCTATGGACTTAGCACAAGAGCACGTGGTGGTGAGAGTTCACTCTCCCAGTGAGATCTGGCATGAGATCTTGGTTGACAGGCATCTACAGCTTGTCATTTTCTATCCTACAAACCTGATGTCTGCAAGCAGCTTATCCTCTATGCACTTTGCACATTGTAAAGTGCCGATGGGCATAGGATGACGGTGTGGTCATCTTGTTTTTCAGCCTATGGCTGATTGTATTATATGTGTACTATACTCCCTTAAAGGCACACTGCCTTTAAGTGGGAGGTTGTTGGGGTAAAGGGCAATGTGCCCACCCACTTATACAGTGCCCATGTATACTCATATATATATGATAGAGGAATAAGTTGGAGTAGCTTTTGCTCCACCACTTTTGGTGTCTCCTTATCCCTTTGTGTGTGCTCTCCTCTCCCACACTTGACCCATCAAGCTCAAATACATTACATGAATTTGATGACTCTGAACGAGATTCAGATGCATAAGATAATGTTTTGTATGCTTTTTTCCATACAAATGGTGTATCTATACACCACCAATAAGATAATTTATTGTATGGTTTGTTCTTTAAAAAAGCATGTATCTATACACCACTTATGTATTGAATTCAACAAACTCTTTTTTTTCAAAAAAATGGTGTATCTATACACCACTTATATGTTGAATTCAACAAACTCTTTTCATATGGTGTCATATTTTCACTTCATAGTGTTAAAATTGAGTTAGGAGACTACTATTATTATTATTATAGTTATTGGATGGGAGCACCATGCATGAGCTTGGGAATTATAGCTTCAGCGAGCCACTTTTTTTAAAATTAGAGGTTACCACTTGACTTTTTACTAGCTTAATAAGGCCATATTTGTATATAAGTGACCCATTAAGTGCTCAAAAAACCCAATTTTTTAGCTCACTAAGTGAAGTTGAGTGGAGAGGATATGCTCCAAAAAAAAGTCCAAACCAAGAGAGAAAGTCCAAAAATTTTGAATAGTGTGTTATGTGCAATCTTCTATGTAGTGATGACCTGAAAACATGCACAAGGAATCCTAAACTCACATGTGCATTGGCACTTTTGCCATTATCCTACTGACATTCCCCGCTAGTGGTAATGTGCATTCTTCTATGTAGTGATCACTGTCTCCACTGTGTAGAGATCATATGGAATTGTGTCAATCTCTGTGGAGAATGCCACTAGTGGAGAATGGCAGTGGTGCCAATCTCATACCATGACCTGAAAACATGCACAAGGAATCCTAAACTCACATGTGCATTGGCACTTTTGCAAGTTATCCTATTGCAGCCAATAAAATTAGTGGAATGTCAATCTATAGGTTCAGTTTGTCTAGATTACCACTAGCGGAGAATGGCAGTGATGCCAATCTCATGCTGGCAACTACATAATGACACTGAGATCATCAAACTCACATGTGGAATGGAATAGGACACCACTCTACTATGATCACTGGAATACCCCTCCTAGAATAGTAGGGTAAACATCTGTACAAGTGGAGAATGGCAGTGGTGCCAATCTCTTATTAGGCCCTAATAAATGGCATTGAGAAGCCTAAACTCACATGTGCATTCTTCTATGTAGTGATCACTATCTCCGCTGTGTAGAGATCATATGGATTTGTGTCAAACTCTGTGGAGAATGCCATCAGTGAAGAATGGCAGTGGTGCCAATCTCATACCATGACCTAAAAACATGCACAAGGAATCCTAAACTCACATGTGCATTGGCACTACCACTAGCAGAGAATGGCAGTGATGCCAATCTCATGCTGGCAACTATATAACCCTGTTACCATCTTTATAACCCTGTTACCATCTCCGGTTCTTTGGTTCCCATTTGGTCCTGTTAGCATCAGGGACATGCACAAAACAGTCACATCCAAAAACTCTAAAATGTGCAGGTGAAGGTTTCTTACTAGAAAAGGCCTGAAGTGAAGTCATCCCATTCATAGCCTTCGTGTAGCTACGATTGAGAATGTAAACTGCCGTGTTACATGCTTCAGCTCAGAAAGTCTTTGGCAAATCTTTCCCTTTCATCATACTCCAACCCATTTCACAGATGACGCACATCTTGCATTTTGCTACTCCCTTTTGCTGTGATGTATGTGGCGGGGGTTTCTGCCTCTTGATCCCATGACTTTTGTAGTAACTTTCGAATTCAGTTGATGTGAACTCTCCACCTCTGTCTGATCTCAATTTCTTCACCTTCCTCCCCGTTTCTTTCTCGAACATTACATGCCATTCCTTGAACTTGCTAAAAGCCTCATCTTTAGTCTTCAGGAAGTATATCCATATCCTTCTATTGTAGTCGCCGATCAGCATCATGAAGTAGTAGGAACCACCCAAAGCTTCCATCTCCATCTTTTTGCAGAGGTCTGTGTGAACGAGCTCTAGAGGAGCCTTTGCCCTACTGGCCTCTTTAGGAAAGGGCTGCCGATGCTGCTTGCCCATATCATGCAAGCTTCACATACATCGGGCAGATCTGTAATTTTTGGTAGGTCTGTAATCATTCCACTTTTATGCATCTCCTTTAAAGAACTAAGGTTTAGATGACCAAACCTCTCATGCCACAGCTTAGTGTTCTTCACATTGGCTCAAGCACTAAAAGATGAGAGTTCATAGATGTTGCGTCATGTACCTTTACCAATGACCTTCCCTTGAAGATCCAAAATCTGTGCACCATTCTTATCGAATTGAACTTTGAGGTCCCGATCTGTAATCGTAGAAATGGACAACAAGTTCCTCTTGATATCTGGCACATAAAGAACATCAGATAACTATTTTACAACTCCATTTGACTTGAGAGCAATCGTACCTTTTCCTTTTGCTTGACATTTTGCATCATTACCGACTGCTACCAGGATCTCATTCCCTACCGGCTGTAGAGAGGTATACCAATCCTTCTGACTGGTCATGTGGCATGATGCACCACTGTCAATGATCCAAGGTTCATCCGTAGGTACATGAACTACCTCTGTGCAAATCTCCTCAATTGCTATGAATAGCTCTACTGGTACTGCCTGCGTGCTGTTGCTGGACTCTTTCTTTACTCCGTTCTTCTCATATGCAATCTTCTTTTGGCACTCATTCTGCTTGTGCCCTGCCTTGTTGCAATAGAAGCACTTGATCTTCTTCTTCCTCTTTTTATCATCAAAAGAAGATGGGTTACTAGAGTCCTTACCCTTACCTTTCTTTGATCCAGCCTAGAAAGCCGAATCTTCTCCAGTCCTCATCTTTTGATGCATCTCCTCCTCCAGAAGCATCGCGCTGAAATCCTCAAAGTTGAGGGGCGGATTTCTATTCTACGTATTCAACGTCGTAACAAGACCATCGTACTTTGGTGGGAGAATCCGTATGCACCTTCATGCTAGATTCTCACTGGTGATGGTGATGCCAATCGTAGTCATCTGATCACGCAGATTCTTCACCCTGGTGATGAACTTCTTTGCCGCTTTAGACTCAAACAATTTCTCATTCACGAGGAGTCTCCAGATTCTGAATCTGTGTCTAATTCGTGGTCTCATACTGATTTTTTCAAGACCATCCATGCCTCCTCCGTTGTGGTGACATGTTGAATTAACACCATGATGGAATCACTTACACTACAGACAATAGAACACAGCGCATCTGCATTTCTTCTTGTCCATGTGAGAATCTCATCTGCAATTGGTACTATTTGTTGTCCTATATTGGTTGGATCCGGCCGGCTTCACATCCACCCTAGTAGTAGTATCCCAAAGCTCGTATGGGCTTAGGATGGTCTTCCTCTTGAACTTACAGAGTGGATAGTTAGAGCCGTCCAACTTTTCGCTTTCACGGAACAGTGGGATTTGCAGTCTTACAGGCTGGGCCATCTCTCACAATCTGCTCGCAAACAGAAACACACTACTAAATCTTCTTGCTAGAGTCCAGGCTCTGATACCATGTAAGAAAACAATACAACGTCTATGCTCAACAGATAATAGGATCTCGTACGCAAGAGAGAAAAGCAAATAGTATGGAGAATAAAAAATTTGATTACTATAGAACTGATACAATAGATGGCGCTGCCTCCCAGCCGTGCGCTCCTGTGAAAAAAGCTTTGATGGCGAGCTGGGAACAGTAGAAGACGGAGGCTGGATGCTAAGGAATCAGGGTTGCTATAGCCAGTGATGAAATGGGCTTCACGGGCTTGCTCTTATATAGCCACCAGTCATAGTCGATTAGACCCAATTGGGTGACAGCTGACTGGGGGTCGGTCCCAAAATAGGCCACCGACCACACGATAGCACCGGTGCGCAAAAAAAAAAATAGAGCAACTAACCTACGGTCTCCGTTCGGGCCCACAACCATCCGAGATCATCTGGGACTCCAAACATGCCCTGCAACCCAAGAGTGGGCTGCCCCGAGAAATGCTCCATCTACCCTCAATGTAGTCAGTCAAGGATGCCTTCCCGCACTTGCATGTAGCCTAGTTGGCAGTGTGCCAACTCCGTCCAACAATCAGGCCACACATGGCCCCCATCTGGTGTTCAAACCAGGACCTACCTGATAACCGAGCTACTCAAATGCCTTCTCCTCATATGGGGGGCTTACAAGTAGAGTTAGCTAGTTCACTCATAGTTACACGAGAGTGGAGCATTGATATCTAATAGTTATAAGAGACATCAAGATTAAGACCTTTGGTATAACCTACCAAGTGTTCTTTGTGGTAATGGACTTTTCCAGCCAACTGGATGGCTATGACATCATATTGGGTAGACCTTTCATGCAAACTACTGGATTGGACTAGAGCTTAAATAGAATATATTTACGTAAGGATGAGCAAGTCGTGAGGGTGAATCTCCAAACTTCGAAGGGTCACCCTACAGCAAAATCAGACACCACCAAGAGGTCAACATCGGTAAATGTATTCAATGCTTATAAGGAAGAGTACAATGGAAAGAATCCTGATGACTCTTGGTGTGCTCCTTTACCAAAGTTAGAAGACTTAACAAATTGGATACATACATGGGCCACAATAGAACTCAATTTATGCACCTCCATAATTATAAACCTACCGCCATTACACCTTTTTACACCATAAGAACTTTGCTAACTAATAGAGTTGAACTTGCAACTGATAATTCCATTGATGATAAGGAGATAGATATTACTCCATCTCAACTTTGGGTAGAGATGACATCAACTGGTGGAACATGTCGAATACAAGCCTTGGCAGATGGTCGAGCAAGCAACAATCTCATCTCTTGGGAAACATTAAAACATCTCGGCCAAGTACTCCTTCATGTTTGTGATTTTGAAATTAAATCCATAGGAGGTACCTCAATTAAGGTTATTGGTTCTTTAATGTTGAATCTTTCCATGGACAATTATGTTGTGCCTTGCAAGTTTTTGGTAACTCCTGCAGGTACCTTAATAGAAGCCATGATTCTTTACAAAACTTGGATCCAAAACACTCACAAAGGGTTGTTAGATGATGAATCAACCCATCACGATGTTCCAAGAACTACCAACCATCCCAGCATTCAAGCATTAACATCAGCATCCACTTTCACTTCTCAACCTCAACAAGCATCTCACCAACAAAGACGACAAAAAAGAAGAGAAACCAATAAAATGTGGGTCAGAAGGAATCTACTACAATCCCAAGGGTACTTTGAAGGCAAATCATATATTTGGGTTCCAACAAAACCTCAACATCAAAAGCCAGCCCATTGAACCTAGACATTGGAGACCAAAACAACACCATCCAAAAAGGAAGGTACAATACTGTTGGGTTTCCACAAGACTACTAAAGGCCCAGTGACATTACCTTGGAAATACTTATATTGGGTACCCAAGGTACTTAGTGCAACAAGAGTACCTCCATATTTTCAAGCAATAAGGACAAGGTGCTAAATAAAGACAAAAGAACAAATGGAGGCCAAAGCCTAAAAAATTATCATTGATGAACACCAACAAATGAGAGGCAAACATCAACTTCGGGCCTATCAATTATGAAAAATCAAGGCAAATATTGGAGACCAGAACCACAAGAACTAATCACAAGAACCTACTCGTAAGGATAAGGGCAAATCATCATCCTCTACCTACTATTGACTCACTATCGAGTAGTTACAAATTAAATTAATAAGTCTTTATTTTATAAGTCTTGATTGTGTGGGAGCCCCTTGCTCTCGTATAGGAAATATTCCCTAAATATTCCATGGACTACTAGTCAGTAACTTTATGGATTCATGCGAGGTATATACGAGGAAGTAGCTCCTTCACAATACCAACACTTTTCATTCCGTTGTTAAGGATTTAATTTCAATTTTTAATGTTTAGGGTTTAGGAATCCTAATTCTTAGGATTTAATGTGATGGATTTAGGGTATTGCACAGTGTTTTAAATTCCATTAAATCCTAATGCTTAGGATTTAATGTGATGGATTTAGGGTACTGCATAGTGTTTTTAAAATTCCAATTGATGCATGGGTTTAGGTTTTAAGTATTAGGATGGAATGAAAATGGTCTACTTTGAATTTAATTTGTATTATGTTAGGATTTAATTTCAATTTTTAATGTTTAGGGTTTATTTTCAATTTTTAATGTTTAGGGTTAGGGAGCCCTAATTTTTAAGGTTTAGTTGCATAATGTTTGAGATTTAGGGTCAACAATTGCATCATATTTAAGGATTTAATGTGATGGATTAGGGTTTGTATAGTGTTTTAAATTTGGATTGATGCATGGGTTTAGGTTTTAAGTATTAAGATGGGATGCAAATGATCTACTTTGAATTTAATTTGCATTATGTTTAGGTATACGTTTAATTTAATTTGCATTCCTTAGGTAACCAAGAAACTGTTTCAATAGGACAACAATTACTCTAATGCATTAATCTATTGATATATTAGCAACTAAAAATGATTATGACCATTGGATGCATAAATGATTGGAATATGGCCATCATATTAGATTTGCTTGATGTAGATTACAATATGGCCATTGGATTAGATTTATTTAATAGGTTAAGTGTTTATTTACCATAGCCTTCCTAAAATGCTTTATTATGAAATAATCTATTGAGACTATTCCTTATTTAAACAAGCAATTGTTTCAATAGGGCAAGAATTAATTGATATTAGCTTTCCCCAAAATATTATATTCATACATTAACAATGCAAAATGATTATGAACATTGTATGCTTAAATGATTAGAATATGACCATTGGATTATATTTGTTCAATGTGGAAAAGTCAAATCATGAATTCCATACAATGATTATGGCCTATAGTGCCAACAATCCAAGAATTCCACTAGATCATATATTTGAAGTTTCTTTTGGCTCAAAAAACTAAAATTTAAGTTTCATGAGCAAGAATAAAGTATAAAACTGCTATGCTAGCTATCCAATGAGAAAATTAATCCCTAAGCACATAAATAAGGTACACATCATAGTATAATAATTAATAAATGTTAAACTTGAATAGAACCCCCCCATGAACTTTGACTTGTAATGCAAAGGAAGGCCATGCTTTTGTGTTTTCTAAATGAATTCCACTAGATCATATAGTATAGTTTCTTTTGTCTTTGAAAAATATTATGTAAGCTCCATGAGCAAGGATATATATGTAAAGACACATTCATTCTATTGCACGATTCATGAGACATTTTTTTGGGTTGTACATCTCTCATAAAAAGTAGTCTAAGGCAGATTTTAGTAGACTAAAATGAGGCACAAAGAGATTCTATAATGATACTAGATAAGGTTGCAGGTCATATGTATAGAGTTTAAAATTTAAACCATTGAGCAACGTTTGGAAGAGATATTCATGTCACGATTGTTGAGATATCGAGCTCCACTCGCGATATGCCAGGGTGACTGTTGTGCATTTATGTCACCGACTTGTTAGCTAGAGATGCGGTTGGTACACCACCCACGAATAATAGATGGATGACAGCTATCCTATTTACACTAGTTCGTGGCTCAGTTAGTATGCCACCTTAGTTAGTTGAGTTTGGTTTTGAGACCCACATATAGGGTTCTTCTATTTCTTTGTACTAGAGTTCTTTTGGCTTTCACAACTAAGAAGAGGAAAACTATTTTCAGCCTCCACCTTTGTGTGTATTCCCCCATTGTGCATGTGAGAAAGTCGCAAGTGAGACTCCTTCCCTCTCTCCCACTATCTTCACATGGTATCAGAGCCTTGTTCGTGGTAAGGAGCTCAAGAAAGCAAACCAAGTTCGCAGGGTCCTGGTAAGAGGACAAGTGTTGCTTTCCTTTTTCGAGTTTGGGAGCAAATCTCTGCAGGTAGCACAGTCGAAAGTGCAAGGTGCACTGTCTCAGATTGAGACGCCCTTCGCGGTCTCTTCGCGGTGTGGCGAGAACGCAGTATATGACATTATTTTTCTGATTCGAGGTCATTTTGGGGCCCGTTTTGGAGACGAAAGTTCTCCGCAGGCACTCAGAAAAAGGCCCTGTTTTTGCTGTGCGAACACTGTTCTGCGGGTCGGTGAAAAGTTGCCACAGAAATTGCATCGTATGCCTTTGTGCAGAGATATTGGGAGTTGCAGATTCATGCTTGTTGCCTGTTGATGCAAAATCGTCACTAGGAAGTGACTATGTGGTGAAATACCACTTTCGTCAGTTTTGCAGTTCTGCCCGTGTGAGGCAAAAGCTATGTTTTTTTGCAGTGACAGAATATTTTGGAGTGTTCAGTAATGGCATCTGATTCTCTTTCACAGATTGTCACTGAAAAGCTTGACAAGAACAACTTCCAGGCATGGAAGTTTAGAATGACGAATTTCTTGATGGGAAAAGGCTATTGGGAGTTCATTACAGGAAATGAAGAAGAACCTATTCTTCCTAATGTTCCCAGTCAACAGGAAATGCAGGCATTCAAAGGATGGCATGAGAGAGCCAAGAAAGTTATGTACTGGCTGTCTATCAGTATTTTGGACTCCATGATTGTGCATATTCAGGATGCAAATACGCCAAAGGAGGCATGGGATACTTTGGCAAAAATGTATAGCACAAATACGCAAGCCAGGAAAATGCAACTCAAACAGGAGTTGCACAATGTGCAGAGAGAAAATTTGAGCATAAATGACTACCACATGAAAGTGAAGAAAATTGCAAATGCACTTGCTTCCATTGGGTCGCCAGTGGATGATGACGATTTGGTCTCTGTGACCTTGAATGGTCTAGGAAAGGATTATGCACAGTTCCGGACATCCATTGCCGTCCGTGAAAAATTTCCTGATTTTGAGGAGTTGATTGCTCTTCTGATTTCCGAAGAGCAGAGAAATGGTGGTGCATCTTCTTCAGCGGGAACTTCAAAAGAAACTGTCGCTCAAATGCTGGAAGAGGTAGAGGCAGAGGTAGAGGAGGCCGATCTGCAGGTCGTGGTAGAAATCGGAATATGCAGCAAATGCAAGAAAACCAGTCCTATGCAGGGGGACGTAATAACTCTAGAGGCAGGGGGAGCCAAAGAGGCTGTGGTGGATGGCAGAGAAACCAAAATGCAAACAGCAATGTTGAATGCTACTATTGTGGCAAAATGGGTCATATGGCTAAGGACTGCTACAAAAAGCAGAATGACATTATGAATGGAAAATTGCAACAAGGCAATTATGCATCTTCTAGCAGGCAGGGTGATGACAGAAATGAGCATCTATTTATGGTGCAACATATGACCAATTCTGTGACGTGCAGAAGAACGAAATGATGTGTGGTATGTTGACTCAGGTGCGTCAAACCACATGACAGGTCATGCAGAATGGATGCAAGATGCAAGGAAAATGAAAAAACCAAGATTTGTGGAGACTGGTGATGATACTGCACATCCTATTGTGCAGATTGGCAAAATTCCTTTGTCTATGTAGGATGGGAAAAAGAAATACTTTGCTGATGTATTTCATGTCCCGAACATCACCAAGAACCTGGTTTCTGTTGGTCAGATGGTTGAGCAGGGCTTGCAGGTCAGATTTAATCCTCATGGATGCTTTGTTGAGGATATGAAAAATAATGGTCGCTTGATAGCAAAAGGAAAGAAGAAGGGCAGGATGTTTACGTTGGATGCAGACATGCCTGAATTGAGTGCAGCAATGTTTGCACATGGGACCGGTGTAGTTGCAGATATTGATATCTGGCACAAACGCATTGGTCATGTTAATATACAGCGACTTAAATCAATGCAAGCCCAAAATATTGTTGCAGGATTGCCTAAATTCAAGGTTGCAGAAATGCACAAGGTTTGTAAAGCCTGTCAATTTGGGAAACAGGCAAGGAAACCTTTTCCGAGGCATGTTCAAGAGAGTAAAAAGCCATTGGAATTAATCCACTCTGATGTGTGGACTACAAAAGTTGCATCTATTGGAGGCTGTCACTATTTTGTCACATTTATTGATGACTTCAGCAGAAAACTGTGGATGTATTTTATGAAAAAGAAAAGTGAAGTGTTTGGGCACTTCAAAGCTTTCAAAGCTATGGTTGAAAAAGAAACAGGCCTGCAAATAAAATGCCTAAGATCAGATGGAGGGGGAGAGTACCTCTCAAATGAGTTTGCAAGGTTCTTGCAGGAGCATGGTATAAAGCAGCAATATTCATGCAGTCATACCCCACAGCAAAATGGAATTGCAAAAAGAAAAAACAGGCATATTCAAGAGGTATCTCGGGCTATGCTAAATGAAAAAGATCTACCAGATTATTATTGGGCTGAAGCAGTTGCTACAGCAGTCTATATAATGAACAGGACTCCCACTGCAGCATTACATGGCATGACGCCAGAGGAGATGTATACTGGTAGGAAACCAGATATTTCTCATTTGAAGATTTTTGGTTGCATTGCCTATGTCCATGTGCCAGATGAGTTGAGGTCCAAGTTGGATCCAAAAGCTGAGAAGTGCGTCTTTATTGGTTATTCTCTGCAGCAGAAAGGGTATAGATGCTATAACCCTTCTACACGTAAGCTCACAGTGAGCAGAGATGTTGTTTTTGATGAGATGAGCAGCTGGTATAAACCAGTAAATGTGATGATTGATGTAGATGCACAAAATGGTAATGCTGCATAGAATGCACAGCAGCAATCACAAAATATCAGTGGACCTGGAGTGTCCCCTCTACCAGTGGTTCACATACTTCGCCATGGACAGGCAGATTGAGATCAGGAGAATCCCCTCAAAACAATGCAGAGAGTGGTATGCAGGTATCACGAAAAGGAAAAGAGAAGGTAGATCAGCCCATGTTTGATGTGAATGCAGGTCACTCTTGTGTGGATGGTGAATCCAGTGGCTCAGAACAAAGCATTGATGATGAGTTGGGTATTCCTTCTGTTGTTACACCTGGAGTAAGGAAGACCAGGGATGTTTTGAGAGCACCTGGAAGTGAGCCTATTTTGCGCAGGTCTACCAGGGTTAGGTATCCTGTGGATAGGCTAAAATATGATGGATTTACAGCCATTCACTATGCCTATATGGTCAAAGTGATACAGGAACTAGACCCACTTCTTTTGAGCAAGCCATGGGAAATGAAAAATGGGAGAAAGCCATGGATGAAGAAATGGATGCCTTGGATGCTAATGCTACATGGGAATTGGTGCCTTTGCCTAAAGGCAAGAATGCAATTGGTTGTAAGTGGGTTTATAAGATCAAGCACAATGCAGATGGTTCTGTGAATAGATACAAGGCAAGATTAGTTGTCAAGGGGTATGCACAGACATATGGCATTGATTATGAAGAAACTTTCAGCCCGGTTGCAAGGATGGCAACCGTAAGAGCAGCCATTGCTATGGCTGCATCAAAGGGATGGTCTTTACATCAGATGGATGTAAAGAATGCCTTCTTGCATGGTGATTTGCAAGAAGAGGTCTTTATGGAGCAGCCAGCAGGTTATGTTCATGCTATTCATCCTGAGTTTGTTTGCAGGTTGAAGAAAGCCTTGTATGGCTTGAAGCAAGCACCTAGAGCATGGTCTGACAAGATAGGACAGTATCTTGTCACTATTGGCTTTCAGATTTCCAAGGCAGATTTCTCACTCTATGTGAGAAAAACAGAGAAAGGGATTATGCTGCTGGTCATTTATGTTGATGATTTGATCATCACAGGTGATAGTGATGAAGATATCCTTCATGTGAAAATGCTATTGAGGCAGAAGTTTGAGATGAAGGATTTGGGAGAGCTGCGTTATTTCTTGGGCATTGAGGTGATTAGATCACCAAGTGGATACAGCTCTTACAGAGGCAGTATGGACTGGACATGCTGTCCAAATATGGGATGATAGGCTGTAAGCCTATTTCAGTTCCTTTAGAGCAGAATGTGAAGCTGAGCGCAGATGTAGGTGAGCTTCTGGAAGACCCTACTATGTACAGATGCATAGTAGGAAGTTTGATTTACATGACTATTACCAGGCCAGATTTGAGCTATGCTGTTGGGTTGGTAAGTCAGTTTATGCAGGCTCCAAGGAAACCGCATTTGGATGCGGCTAGACGCATACTCAGGTATGTGAAGTCCACATTGCAGTATGGACTATTTTATGAGGCTGGGGTTCAGATACAATTGCATGGATACACTGATGCTGATTGGGCTGGTAGTATTTCTGATAGACGATCTACCAGTGGATATGTGTTCTCTTTTGGGAGTGCTGCAGTCACTTGGAGCAGCAAGAAACAGCCTACAGTTGCCTTGTCGAGCACAGAGGCTGAGTACAGGGGTGCAGCAATGGCTGCATGTGAGGTAGCTTGGTTGCATAAGCTACTCTATGATATGCATCAGTCTACAGATGGGCCAGTTGTCATTTATTGTGACAACATGAGCAGTATACCCTTGGCGAAGAACCCAGTCTTTCATGCTAGAACAAAGCACATTGAGGTGCATTATCACTATGTGTGGGAGAAGGTTTTACTAGGTCTTATTGATCTAGTTTATGTCAGCACAGAGGATCAGGTAGCTGACATATTCACAAAAGCATTGGGCGCAGAGAAGCTACGCAAGTTCAGAGACCTGCTTGGTGTGTGCAGGATTTGGGATTGAGCTCGAGGGGGAGTGTTGAGATATCGAGCTCCACTCGCGATATGCCAGGGTGACTGTTGTGCATTTATGTCACCGACTTGTTAGCTGGAGATGCGGTTGGTACACCACCTACGAATAATAGCTGGATGACAGCTATCCTTATCTACACTAATTCGTGGCTCAGTTAGTATGCCACCTTAGTTAGTTGAGTTTGGTTTTGAGACCCACATATAGGGTTCTTCTATTTCTTTGTACTAGAGTTCTTTTGGCTTTCACAACTAAGAAGAGGAAAACTGTTTTCAGCCTCCACCTTTGTGTGTATTCCCCCATTGTGCATGTGAGAAAGCCGCAAGTGAGACTCCTTCCCTCTCTCCCACTATCTTCACAACGATATGGGTCTACTATGCTGTAATTGCCAGCAACCACAAGATTTGCCACATATTTCTAGACATTGCAGTCCTTGGTAAAGAATAGGAGTTTTCATATAGAGACATTCCATGGTGATGCATTTGAATGATGAATTCAGAGTTGGCCCTAATAGATAGGGCAACAAAGGATGAGATCCGAGAGATGAAAGATGCATTGGGATAACCTGCCTTATGGAAATGGTTTGAGGATGCTACAAATGATATGAAACCCATCTTGTATGCGCTTAAGTATTTGGACTCGAAGGCCCCAATAGTTGGAAAATCTTGGATGCATTTTTGGAATACTGAGCAAGCTCCCATTGTGAAGCGTCCCCCTACTCATCTAGGGCAAGAGAATGAAAGAAGGCATTTAATGCTACAAAATGCAAGAAATTGTGGCGATTGTTTAGGCTTGGATGGGACTAAGCTCACAATTCCTTGCATAGTGTTTGGTATCTCTTAGACCTTGAGTGGTGGAACATGAAGCCTGAATAGATCCTTGTTATGATGTATGACTTCCATAAGTTGGTGTGAGCATATTATCCCAATAACTATGAGTTTGCAAAGTGTTCTAATGAGTTAGCCAAACATCGATGCAAGGAGGGGTTATTTGTATCAAGCAATGTGCAAGCATTAGCAAAAACTATGTACACCTGCTTTGAAATGGTGGATGATGAACAATGCCACTTGTGAGTTTCTCTGTCCAATTGCTATGAGGTTTATTTCTCAAACATTATCGAACTTAGGCTAAAAAAGAAACTGGAGTCACTACAAGTTCATCCATAGTACTTTGCAAAATAGACTCTTAGAGGATCAAGCCAAGAAGCTTGTGTGAGTTTATGCTAATCATAAAATATTGGAAGCATTGGAGGATGTCGGATACAAGGACCACATTCAAAAATGGACCTATGAATTCCAGCCTAATTCTATCCGAGCCAAAGCAACCTTGTCATTACAAGTCCCGAAACTATGTTCGGCTACCTTTCGAGATTAGTTTTAATTGGCTCACTTGCGATGACGTGATTGAAGCAACATATGCATAGTGATATTTCTTGCCTTTGGTGACATTCTGTTTGGCTCACTTTCGAGATTAGTTTTAATTGCACGCACATGAGAGAGAGAGAGAGAGAGAGAGCTTATTATGCAATTGCATATAAGTATCCATGATAGGGTCAGTTCCATAATTTCTATGGCAATTTTTATGGCAAATGATTTATTATTTCTAAATTTCAATGGCAAATGGAAAATTCTTTTTCATTTACTTTTTAGGATTTTAATGCAGGATTGTAACCTGCATATTGATTTAGGATTGCCAGTTTAGCAATTTGAATGGAATGCAAATGTAAGGATATCCTTTATTCCATATACTTGAATTGCAAATGGAATTTTTTTAAAATTTAGTGGCACATTTTGATTTATAATTGCAACCTAAATTTTGATTTAGGATTGTTAGTTTAGCAGTTCGGATGGAGTTCTACAAATTACTTTATTCTATAAATTGCTTTACATTATTTTTCTTTATCTATAAATTTCAATTGCCAACTCTTTTCAATTTAGTGTTGTACTTTCATTCATAATTGTGACCATATAACTTGAAAGAACATATATTTCTGTCATAGATCAATATAAACAGTTCATCCCCAAGAACATATATTTCATCATAGTATCATATACATCTATCACAGATCATATATACATTGTAACGAGTTCAATATCACACCCCTTGATACACCTGTCCTAAGCCCAACACCATGTACAATATTATCAATAGTTGGACTTTACAAAGTGGACATATAGCTCTAGTTGGCAAGTAATCTACTAACCAATAAATATGAAACTTATGGGTGCAAGGTAAAGCATGGTAGCCAATTGAGTTGTCAAATAGACACTAGCATATAGGGCACAAACAATTATATGGACTATCAAACGAAAGCGGTTGCACAGCATATGGTCGTACAGATGGGTGTCGAAAAGTAGTTAATGGTGCCTCAACACTTGAATCTCCAATCAATGTTGCACGTGCATCATGTGCCTCTTGTCACAATCATGTGTTCAAGTTCTCAAGGCTCTTTAGTTGGGCAATCATGTGTTCAAGTCCTTGAGGCTCTTTAGTTGGGCATGTACAGCGATAATCTCATTCTCTAGCTCAGGCCTCTACAATATTTTGATTTCCCAACACTACACTTGCTCAAATTGGGCTACGTTCTATTCATGGAGTTGTGCCACTTGTTGCTCCAATGCCCCCCACGTGCACCCTCCAATGCCTTGGACAATTGATGAACTGCACATACAAGAAATTGGCAATTTGTGATCTTCCATTTGCCATGCTAGGTGCTTGGGTTGGGGTGCTTCCACCTTCCTCCATTGTCCTCCCATGTCTCCTAGATTGGCTTCTCGAGGCTTCACCTTCATCAGCCTCTAAGGGGAAGATTTCCAATAACTCTTGTTTTGAGATGAGCTTATTGACTTCCTTCCATTGCATGCCTAGAAAACCAGCACACATGGTGTTGGTTACTAGCTCTTATGTGATAATTAGTGAGGAAAGACCTAAGAAGTGATAAATCTAATATTAGAAGCATGTAAAAAGTGTAATATTATATAGACCTCCAGGCTGAGCATATATGGATGTGCGTGCAATAGTGTCAGGCATGCACTCAAGCGTTGCAGTCACAACCCTGCATAGTCATTCAAAGTGTAAGTGTTGCTACTCGGCATGTCAAGACTCCTCTGTGGCTTCCTCTTGCGTCAATGGATGCTTACCTACTCTTTTGGAACCTTGTACTTCCCTAGGCAGGGAGGATTTCACTCTCCTTGGGACATTCTCATAGGAAACTATTGGTTGTAGAGAGAGAAGTGTGGCTGGATGCTAGATATGCAATAGCATGCAAGCTCTGCATGCACCGAGTCTAACATTTGTGAGATGCCAAGGTGTGTTGTAGTATGCAAGATGCAAATGTCACATGCAATATGCTTGATGCAAGATGAATATGTTACATATACCATGCAGGATGCAAACTGTTACATATGCTATGCAAAATAACGAAATTACTTTAATTTAACAAAATGTACATGTTGCAATCTTTAAATAAAATGAACAAAATCATTAATGGAAACTCGTGTACATTGACGATAGCATGTAAGCCTATGGGAAAACGTTGAACATCAAAAATTAAGTTTAATTTTTGAATAAGAATTTCATTACAATAAGTTTGACACATGGGGTCCCAAAAATATTACAAGAACAATAAGGTGACCTATGATGCTAGATCATCTCATCCATAGGCCTCATAGCCAATGCCCCTCACATCCTACTCTCTTTAAGATATCACTGGTCTCTATAGGTAGCCTTCTCTGATCGGCACTGCAATGCATCATTTGTCCCCTTGCATGATGCTTGATGGTACTAATGACATTAGAAGGGGCATTTTGTGATCATCCTCAAGTTAATTCTAGACATCTTCATAAAATTTGATCATTTCAACAATGATCCATCCAAGTGCAGGCATGTATATTTGCCTCTTAACGTTGCTTCTTGTAGCTCAGGTACAAGCCTTTTTTTTTCCCATTCTCTTCCTATTTCCTACAAAATAACTCGGCAAACTCGGCATATGTCTCCAAGAACTGCTTCTTCAAATGCTTGAATGCCTTTTGACTCTCCAAGAATTCCATGGCCATCCCCCAATCTATGATGCCTACTCGATGTCTAGACTTTGCAACAAAATCCAATAGGATATTGTTGTGTTTAGGTTTGTGTGCATCCAATTTACAATGTGTAGCCTTGCTAAACCATCCACCAGTGCATGGATGATATGGAGGAGATTCTCATAGAAGACATCGAGTTGGCTAATCTCTTCCTTTCCCAATGTAGCTTGGAGCCTCTTGGTTGTTGTAGCCATCAAATCCACTCCAGGACATGGTGGAATTAGCGTGCGAACCTACCAAGTTGGTCCATTGGCAGAATTCAAAGACATTGCAACAAGCTAAATCCATTAAATTACAGCATGATGGTCTATAGTGGCACTTAGCTCCTCCTTGCGAGCAAGTCTTACTACGTGTGCAAAAAGCATGAATTCTTGACACCATCAAAGAGTTGCATTTGCCACACAGTAGTAAGTAGGTAGGCATGAGACAATAACTAAGCACTATCTATTGACTCTAATATCTTGCATACCCACCCTATGCATTCTTTTTTTTTTTAATTACATGAAATGCAAATGAATGATCATGCATCGATGAAAAAGTTTAAAGATTTTCTAAAAGCTAATAATTTTCAGTCCATAAAAGATTCTTTCAATGCATGCATGCAGCAAATGCCATGTAAATTCTTTTATTAAAAAAACAAAATAATTCCCCCTTTATGTGGATATCCGAGGGAGCCTAGATCTAGGTCGTGGTTCTAACTAGCCCCCTCACCTGTTCAGGATGTGGGACTACAAACCACTTCTCGAACCAGGCCCCTCGGCCAAGACTTGGAGAGAGGAGGAATTTTTACATCTTCTCAATCCACTTTTGGTGAAAATGAGCCCGATGGTGGACATATATATTGGGCTACTAGTTTGCCACCAATAATATTAATTATACCGATGATAGTACACTACATACCACCGATAACATAAAAAATTGATGGTGGGATCGCTACTATTATGGGGATGAGCATTTTCCGAGCGAAATCTTCCGAGCGTCCGAGCGAAGGAAAAAAAAAGCTTCCAACTATGCAAAAATATGACAAAAATGGATCAGAAGAAAACATAGTTTCACTTAGAAATATGAAAAGCATTATAGGAATGCCTATTTTATACACGAATATTTATGTGAATCTGTGGGAATGGTGAGAACATAATGGGATGGCTTTTGAAGAAACCCACATGTAGAGTAGACTTCTCTATGAAAATTCTCTTATGATCCTTCTTACAACTTTTTACTTAATAGGGGGTGACATTGAAAAACCTCTCTCGACCTATCTTCATGAAAGGGTTTCTCCAAATAAAACTCATTGAAGCAAGCCATCAAGGTAATTTCACCAGCGAAACCCCTTTGAACAAGGTCTTTCAAGGTAGTTTCGCCAGTACCTTGGACAGCACTTTTAAAAGTGACATAACTTTCACATCCAATGTCCAAATATAGTCATTTAGCCACTCAAATTGGTCGAAAAACCCCATTTGAGCACATCTATGGGGTTATATTTTGGAAAACCTTGCATATATAGTATTAAATATTACATGTACTTTATGAGAGTGATATATAAGCCCAAGTTAATACTTATTTACAGTAATTTAAACTTCTATAGAAACATGTCCATAAATATCTTGTTATTAATACTATAAAAACACTTGAAAGATATTGCCATATGATATGTTTAATAAGTAATTATTTATGTATAATATTATTATATTGAGAGTGATTATGAGGGACGTTTCTTAAATGAATTATTTTTCAATACTTTTTGAAGGTAATAACAAGGGTACAAAGGGATGTCTATGAATAAGAAGATTTATGTTATGTAAAAATGAATGAGTGACTAGTTTGTATAATTTTATGATAAAGGGATCTAGTTCTAATGAAAATAAAAGTGTAAAAACCATGTTTCCTAAAGAAATACTATTTTTAAAATCTCTTGAAAAACACGCTCGTATAAACCTGCTCACAGGTTTTTGCTCGTAAATTTGATGCATCCTACTATTACCGACACTAGTATTAGCACCGCTGTCAGTAGTTTTATGTGAAACTACCACCAATAGTGTTAATACTATTGCTGGTAGTTATCTAGTTGTTGCTAGGTCAAGGCCACCTAATAGCGCATTTAAGGCGTGATTGTGCCCTTGATTGTGTGAAATAACACGTAATCACAAGAAAAATGATGTGATTATGTAAATATACAACCTCTGCTTATGAACATGGCCCTAGAGGTGCAACTCAACAAATTTGTATCGATCTATAAGGGAGGGGACAAAAGATAGCATAAATCTATTGCACAATCATGGTGAGGAGCCTAATGGCCAAATGTATGGCACTATTATTGAGCCAAGAATCAACAAATGTGTGGAGACACAGGGGATTAGAGCATCATCCTAGGCATGGTTCCACCCCAAACACTCGACAGTATACCATTTGGTCGCCATAACGGTTGCATGAAAAGGAAGCAAGCATAAAAAAGAGGTTGTATTCTATTGCTTTGTAGATTCAAGAAAGCGTTGACATGGTCCATGGATGAAACTCTAGGAAAGATTGGAAAAGCTTCAAGTCCCTCACAAAATCCAAGAGGCTACACATCATCCATATGAGGAAGTTTTAGCCAAGCTAGCACAACCACTTGTGTATGCGTCATGCTCCAAAGGGAAAGATGTCATAAGCAGAGACATAGGGGTCAAACAGGGATATCGACTCTAACCAATTCTTTTTTGTGTTTTTATCGATGATTTAGATGATTAAGCAAGAATATATAGCAAAGGAGTCCAAATTGCAGTATATTTTCCACTATTGCTTATTTGGGAAGCTTCAAATCTTCCAAAATAAGTGCAAGGAAGTGCAATTGAGGAATTGGGAAATGAGAAAGTTTCTATATACTATGCTTGTTTAAACATTGATTCTTTATGTGTTCAATATGGGCTTTGAGAAAGGTAAGGAGTAGGTACTTGATTCAAGGGGCTTAGATCCTTACCTTAGTTTGAAGTGATGGGCGGCATAAGCATAGAGACAAGGTTAGAAATTGTGGTTGGATTGGACTTTGGTAAAGATAAGGAGTAGGTGCTTGATTTAAGGAGAGATGTGAGGAGATCAATAAAGAGAGAGACAATGTAAGGGAGGTTGGATTTGAGATAAACCCCACATTCTTCAAACATGATTTTTTCTTATTGGCTAGAATTTCCAGTTTCAAGATTGGATGTAACTTGGACTTAATCCCTTTGGATGATGACAATGGCTTTTGCAATAAAGGCAAAAGTCTAGCTACTATTACCTAGAGAGGAGGATTTCCCACTCCTTTGTACATTCATATCATATTATCACTGCAACTTGTTTCATGTGTGAAACCTACATGTACTAATAGACATAACATATTTTTTGAATCCTCATCCATCTATTGGCATAGATGTAGGAGAGTCTTTTCGCCCATTGGTGTGCCCCAATTAACACTGGGTGATGCATTAACAATTTGAGTTGCAACTAGCTCCCCTGAATTTGGGCTTAATCCTTTAAAATGATCACCTCTTTTAAGAACTGCTATAAGATCTTGGTGTAATCCTTTTAAAATGATCACCTCTTTTAAGAACTGCAACAAGATCTTGGTGTAATTCTTTTGAGATGACTACCTTTTGACAATGCTGCTCTATGCATTTCTCCCTATACTTATGTGGAGGTGTAATCAAGTTTGTGGTGTTTGAATAGTTGAGTTGCTTTTCTTTGTCTGGTGTAATTCCATGGTGCTTTGCAACAACAGACCTTGTATTGGATCTCCTAGGTCTTCATTTGTTTGATTAAGTACTTGTAGTTTCACTTTTGAGATGATTGCCTTTTGACAATGATGCTCTATGCATTTCTTACTGTACTTACTTATATGCAGGTGTAATCAAATTTGTAACATTTGAATAGGGGGCTTGAGCATTGAATTTTGTATTTTCATTCAACAACTAGTCCTTTGATGCTATACATTCTTACTCTAATTCTTGCACTTGATATTTGTATTCCTTGAGTTTTTTTGCGACTCTATGTTTTGTCCTAGTTTGCATTTATTTTTTCTTGGAATCGGACTAATTCTTTTTTAGGTTACATGAAATTTGTAGTTGGTAGAGTATGAATGATCTACCTTGTTTTTCTTTTCAAATCATTTGAAAGTTTCAATTGATTTTATTGTGGGTTCATTGTGATCTATATTGTATTGTTTTTACTTGCTTCTAGAGCCATTGGGATAAGGTTTTTTGGATGTTGTTGCTTTGAGATGCTTTCTTTTAGCCTTAGAATTTTGTCTTTGCTTGTTGCAACCTTGCTTTGACTGATGGAGTGATGGAGACATTTCCCTTCCATTTCACTTTGCTGCAATTTTAATGCCATATTAGCAAAGAATTATAGCATTTGTTGCAATTGTTTACTATGATACTATATGATTTGAAATGTTTTATTGCCTTGTTTATCTTATTGATATAATCGGGATCCATGTTGCATCTTGTCCTCTATTCTGTCATTTTGCTATAGAATTTCCCCAGCTTTCTTGTGCAAATGTCTCATTGGAACAATAAATTCAATTACAATGTGTACTTGTGTAGCTTGACAAGGTGTAGTGTCTAGTCCACCGACTAGTTCCATATGAAATGTGACTTCCTCCTACATTTTCTCCATACTGTCATTCTATGGTGGCCCCTGTGGTGGCCATTTTGAATTGAGTTGCATTATTTTTCTCTGGAGCTCCTCATTGTCATCGTCATAGGTTGTACTTGTTCTTGTTGACTGCCATCCAATTAAATCTCATCAAGAGTGTGTTGGGATTCTATTTCCCAAATAGAAGAATGGTGATGGCTAGTAGATGGGAAATGTTGCACTTACCATTCTGGGTGGTTGAGGTATATATTTTCTCAGCAACATGGATACTATGCTTAACCAATCTTGAACCTGATGTTTACAAAGGAGTCTTCTTACTCCTTGTGGTTTAGTATCTAAACTTAGTCGCTTCTTTGCTAATTCGATCTAGGAACATATCATGTAATATCTCCTCAATTTGCATCACTTGTGCCATGTGGGAACCAATTCTACATATGAGAGTACCTTGCATCAAAAGTTCTTGAAGGATAATTTTCCTTCAAAATTATAAAAGTAAAGGCTTCTACACTATTGAAATGTTAATGTAGATATAGATATGCCTTTGATTTTGAGCCATTGTGCCATATTTATCTTCTTGTAACTCTATGCTTTGATATTGCATCATGAATGGAGTGATATATTTCATCATATTAGATGTAGGAAAGAGGATTGCATCCTCTCAAGATATTCACCTAGTCTCTTAGACTTCAAGAATGAATGGGCATCTTCTAAAGTGTTATACAGGGAGACTCTTAGCTACACAAGTTGCAATGTTTTTTCCTTTGGTATTGCCTCTTCCGTACCTTGTATGTTAGGCTTACCATATCCAACATGTATTCTTTATGGTTACTTTGCTCATAGTTCCACCGATGCTAGGCCTTCTTTAGGCATGAGGTATCTCTTCTTGCCGTGCTTGAAGCATTTCCTCATAATTTTTTGTGTCTAGAACGACCATCTTAGGTCTTTTTTTTGGGACAAACTTTGTGGGGTGATTCTCGACTTTATTAACTTTCAAGTGATTGGCTCAAGGATAAATGTCAGTGTTTTCTTTGAGGGTGTAGGCCTTTGATGTGAATTTGCCTTGGAAGTGGAGTTGAAGGTCTTTTTCCCTTCATGTAGTTGGCACTGAGGTTGTAGTCCTTTGATGTGAATTCGCCTTGAAAGTGGAGATGAAGGTCTTTTTCCCTTCATGCCAAGCGACTTTGGCCTAGCATTTTCATATACACATTAGTTATCTTTTTGATACCCTGATGTGTGCCAACATTGCATATTTCTTTTGTAAAGTGGTAGATGGCTTTTACTCTATCCTTTCCACAATGCTTTAGGATGATGGTGCCCTGAATGGAGTGAAACAATTTCCTCATCAGGCTCTTATTTGTGTAATTTTATTAGTCATTCTTGAAAATGTGTGAGTGCTTTATCCATGAATACTAAGGTGGGATTCCTCTTATGTGCTTATTGTCAAGAAGATCATAGAATAGCCAATACCCATACCTAGGGTACAAGTGAGTAAAGACCAAATATTTACAGATTTTGCCTACCATACATATGCAAGTGAGTTTTCTTGTGAGTTTAATGCTAACTAGGGAAGATTCAAGACTCCCAAATCTCCAATATGGTAAGGATGGCTTGCATATTGACATAGTAGAAGTTTAGTCGTGTCCTATTGATTGTTGAGGTGTACTAGACTCCATTGCGGGTTTCTAGCAGCATGGCTTTCATAGTGTTTAGCTTCTCACTCTATAAGTCCCTTGAAATAGTTGCTTGATCTTGTCCTTGTGGATGTTGGCATTGTAAAGCAAAACTAGGTTGCCTTCAATGATTTTTTTATCATAGAGGTTTCTATCAAACCATACCTTTCTTCTTCATTTTTCTATTATCATGGCATAACACACAATTACCCTTGTCTCTCTATAATTCTCCAATTGGTACAGCCTTTCTTGGAGCTCGGGGGGGTCACTATGTATAAACCCTCTATACCACGTGCGTTCAAGGCCTATTTCTAAAATCCCTTATCTGTAAAATTTTCATTAATAAAATGTACCCCTTTTCTATACAAATCTGTAAATTTTTCTGAAAACTATTTTAAATAGTCCCTTATGTATATTTATTTCTGTAAATTTTAGAAATAAAAAATATCCTTCTGTTGAACTCACGTGATAGGGTTACATATGATGAGTGACCCCCCCGAGTCTTGGAGGGATTCTGGATCTCCTAAGAATTCTTGTACTGCTATTTGTGATCTTGGTATGACAAATTCCATGGGACCACTTCTTCTAGTTCGTACACCAATTGAAAACGTGTATATCCTATGTTGCTGACCTTGAGTGTGTTCTAATATGCCCATGAGGCTACATTTATTTCTATTGCCTAGTTAGATCACTTTGGTTTCACTATTTCGGTAAGGACATTGTAGAGTATTTTGTTAGTGAACTCTATATGCCCGCTATCTTAGCGAGAGTAGAATGTGCTTCTTCTCTATGGATAACCATAAAGCTAGTCAAAAGTTCTTTGATAACTTCATGTATGAAACAAGTGCCTTTGTTTGATGAAATTTCTACAGGGCATCCATACAAGGGCATCCATACACTATAAGCACATTCTCATACAAAGATGTTGCTATACTTCTGGCATCTAGTTTTCTCATTTGGTTTTACTTCAATCCACTTGGTGAAGTAATTTGTGGCCATAATGATGTAGCGGGCCTATGTTCCCTTATCAACTTGAGGTATGGGTCCCCCAAAATCGATCCCACATTTTTGAAATTCTTTATAATTACAACTGCTGTCATGGGGTTGAAATACTTGTGTTGGGGTTTACTTGCTTTTAAGCATACATCACACCTTTTAACATAGTCAATATCCTACCAAATGAAATTTTCTTACTATGACTTCACTTATAGAGCATCCTCTTGCTATGCGCTCTTGAACTTCTCAGATGATCTTCGTGATCTCATGCAGCATAACACATTTTTTCAAGCTATGGTCTCGAACCTACAATGAATTGGTAGGGGAAAATTTTAGAATCAATTTTCTTGCATCAATAGGTCTCAGTCTAGAGGTGGTATTCTTGTCATTAGATAGCCAATGATGTCCACACACTAGCTCGGGACAACATTTTTTTGGAACAATGCTACATCTGGCAACTCATCGTCTACTCCGTCTTGTTTTTCTCCTATCATTAGCCATGACATGTGCTCTACTATCTAGGACTAAGCTCAATTCTGTACCACTATTTTGAAGTTGTTTTCTTGTAGTAATAGAAGCCATTAGGTTATTTGACTTGTGGTGCATGGTCGATTTATTAGATACAACAAGGTCGATTATCAATCTAAAGCACAACGCTGATAGACAATAGATAATGTCTGAATTTCTTCATGGTATAGACAATTGCTAGTGCTTCTCTTTATGGATTTTAAATGGAAGCCCAAGTGATGTTTCTACTGCCATGCATGCCCCTTTGAGCCCTTTTGGGTCCCATTGAAAGTTTGGTGTTTCAGGTGCATGTATGGCTTTGTCAAGTATAATTCTACCACCCTAGTTTGTATTCTCTTGCATTCATTGTAGTGTTCCGCATTAACTTTCTAGCATCACACAATTTTCTTCTTTCTTCTTGACCATCGACTATTTGTTAGTTCAAAAGGGTCTAGCTTGGGGAATTCTACTACCATGAGTGCTTGAAAGATTACCAAATCATTGTTAAAACTTGGCCTTCTTATGTGGCATCATTAGCTTTTGTTTTTAGGTCTAGTCCAAATCTACACTATAGTTATCGATCATAGCCTCTTTTGAAATCACTATTTTATTCCATGCTTGCCATGGATATTCATGGTCCTAGCACTTCTATTTCTGCATCTCAGATTGCTGGTTCTGGTTGTATTATTTGGGTATCCACATTTGGCAACATTGGATGTGGTCTTGCAATTATCAATTTGTTGCCAACGCTTATCTAATCGTTGATGTCACTTTCTGTATCACTTTTTGTTGGCTTCAGTTCTTGGCATTTGCTAGAAACCATTTAAAAATTCAAGACCTAGCATTGACATGAAGCATAGGACAATGGGTGGGTCACCAAAAGTGAAAATGAGACATACTCTCTCAGCCTAAATTCACCCTTATTGATTTTCATCTCAATGAATTCCCCTATCAATATTTGATGAGTCCTGAGGGGACACACTTCAATTAAAGTAAGGTTGTGCGATCTCAACTCTCAACTTTTGTTTCCCACTCTAAAGCTCTACCACCTTTCTACATAGCTATTGGTGTAAGATAAGGGGATTGATATAATGTATTGAGCAACCCTCCAATGGGGAAAGAGCCACACTAATACTAATTGAATTTAGATTTTTGAATCTTATAGGTAGCAAAATTGATACATAATTAGGAGGAACTTGCCTTGGCTCTCGAAGCCACCACCATGAAGACTCTGAAATCAGTGGCAACTTTGAGAAGCCATCACCACACCCATAGGCTAATCGAGTCACATTAATTGCTGCACCCCAAAGAATAGGTTAATCGCGTCCCCTCCCCCCCCCACAAAGAAATGAATTAATAGATTTGGGACTTTAACTCTTTCCAAGTGGCAAAATTTACATAAGCAGGTGGAACTTGCTTGGCAAAACTATATCAATGGGCACAGCAGGTTCAGGAGGAGCAATGATAATGTGCGAGCACCAGACGTGCGCCTTTTCAAATTCGAAATTCCAGAAATTCAGCGTCCAAGTCAGTCTCACTAATTTCGGGCCTCTTGTGTTCGGAGGCTCTAATTTGAAGTCTGGGTGTAGGGAACCTAGGCAACAGAAACCAGGGAGAGATCACAAATGAGGATCGGAGTGAGAGTGTCACATGCAAGCCAAAACGGCTTAACTGAAACGAAGGGTACCCCTCATGCTGAAAACCCAATTCAAATTCTCGCCAGGAATATGGAGGGAGACCTCCGATAAACTGGAAGCACCTGTCGTTCAGGCTGCTCTTACAAGTTCTGCGTCTCTCCTGCGGTTGTGCGCGAGTTCAAAGAATCTTGCAGCTGGGAAACGGGTACATGATCACATGACCAAGAATGGTAATGAGAAGAATCTGTTTTTAGGGACTCTCCTCCTGCAGATGTACCTGAAGTGTGGAGCTGTTGATGATGCTCGAAAGTGGTTTGATAAAATGCATGAACGTAATGTTTTATCCTGGAATGTTATGATTGGAGAATATGTTCGGCAAGGACAGCTTCTGGAAGCCCTCCAACTTTTCGAACAAATGCAGCAACAAGGAGTGGTTGCAGATAAAATTACCCTTATTTATATGCTTTCAGCGTGTACATCCTTCGACACAGCCAAGCAGATGCACACGAACATTACATTGAGGGGATTTGAGTCGGATATTTTTGTGGGAACTGCCCTTGTGACCACGTTTGGTAAGTGTAGAAGCCTTGAGGAAGCACGGAAAATGTTTGACAAAATGGTAGCACGGAATGTGGTATCGTGGAATGCCATGCTCGCAGCTTATGCCCAAAATGGATGGGGAAAAGAGGCCATCTTGCTGTTTAACCAAATGCAGCAGGAAGCAATGTTACCTGACAAGGTTACATTTGTCAGTGTTCTCTCGGCATGTGCAAGCTGGGCAAGTTTAAGTAGTTTCAAGCAGATGCATGCCTATATAATGTGTTGCAGGTTAGATTCTGATACTGTTGTGGCAACAGCCCTTGTTAACATGTATGGTAAGTGTGGTTGCCTGAATGATGCAAGAGCAATGTTTAACAGAATGCGTCAGAGGCAAGTAGTCTCGTTCAATGCCATGATCACAGTATATGCCCGACAAGGACAAACCAACGAGGCTTTTCAAATCTTTAATCAAATGCATCAGGAGGGACTGATGACAGATAATGTCACCTTCGTTAGCCTTGTTGATGCGTGTTCTAGCCGGGCAGCCCTAAAGCAGGGCAAGAGGTTACACCTGATGATAATACACAGTAGAATTAAGTTTGATGTAGTTGTAGCGACTGCTCTAGTTAATATGTATGGGAAATGTGGCAATCTTGATTATGCACGGATGTTATTTGACAATATGCCATATAGGAATGTGATATCATGGAATGCAATGATTGCAGCATATGCTCAGTATGGGCATGGCAAGGTAGCTCTCGAACTTTTTAATGGGATGCAAGGGCATGGAATGATCCCTAGTAGGGTGACTTTTGTTGAAATTTTCTCTGCATGTGCTAGCCAGGCAGGCCTAGCCCAAGGTAAGATGATGCACAGCTGTATCATGCACAGTGATCTTCAATCAGATGTTTGTGTTGCAAATGCTGCTCTCAACATGTATGGAAAGTGTGGTAGCCTGGAGGATGCACAAAAGGTGTTTGACAAGATGCCTTCTCGGAATGGGAGCTCATGGAATGCCATGATTGCAGCCTATGCCCAGCATGGAGATGGTAAGAAGGCTGTTCAGCTTTTTGAAAAAATGCAGTACGAAGGTGTGACTGCAGATGACATCACGTTTGTCAGCGTTCTTTCTGCATGTAGCCATGCTGGTTTGGTAGATGAAGGTCATTACTACTTAGTTTCCATGAATCGAGACCATGGTGTGATACCAACTGTGGAACATTATGATTGCATGATTGACATGCTTTGTCGGGCTGGTCTCTTGGATGAGGCAGAGGACTTCATAAATAAGATGCCATGTAAACCTTCTTTAATATCATGGACAGCCATGCTTGGTGCATGCAGAAACCAGGTTGATGTAGAACGTGGAAACTTTGCTGCAAAGCAGTTACTGGATTTAGTTCCAGAAACCATTGCTTCGTACACAATGCTATCAAGTATCTTTGCTGCAGCTGGAAGGGACCACACTGCAGAAACTGTCATGAAGGTTACGCTTAAAAAGGGCAACAAGGCTGCATCTCATTTGAGGCAACGGTGATGTCTATGATTGTCTTGTGAATTATTTCTTGTAGATTATGCGCACATGAAAGAAGTGTGAGCACCATAGGTACTGATACCATATTGAAGAATAAAGGGGTGACTAACTATATACAAGAGAGGAGTGCACAAAGAGATAACTAACTATACACTACATTTATGGAATATATACATCATTATCCCTTAGGATTCCCATCCGTCAAATGAGGTGATCCAGTTGATCCCTTGGGAGTTCCTTCGTGAAAACATCCAAAAGGTTGCGAGTGGTTGGATAGTAAGCCCTACAATCTCGTTGATGATGAGCTCCCGAACGAAGTGGTAGTGGGCATGGAACACGGGTTTGTTGAAGACTTAGTCTCCACCTACATGGCCAATAACCCAGGGTCAGCATAGGTTAGGATAAGTCAGTCCCATGACAAAAGGCGGTTACTAAGCAGGTAGTGAATACCACTGTCTGTAACGGATAAGTAGTGGGCTAATGCAATAGTATGATGTTTTGTAACAATGGTTGTTACTAAAAAATATAACTGACTGTAGACTTATAACAGTCGGAAGGGATCTGGACAGCTATAAAAGTCCTGTAACAACCCATTTTGAGGTTGAGTTGTTGTTTATCTCTGCGAAAGCATAATACCAAATATCCGTTTTGCAAGTTCATGAGTTTTCTGTTGTTCTTACGTTGTTTAGTTCAGTCTACATGCAGTGGGACTCCTATCAGCCTCTTGTCCAACTCCTTGCACCGGTTGCATTTGAGTTGACGTGTGTTCTGTGTTTTCATTAGTTGAATGCACCTTGAACACATTTGGCGATCCTGTTGGGGATCGAACCCAAAATCTCCGGCTCCATCCCCTTACTGCTCATCTCGCCCTTACCCCCCCACTGCCCTTCCCTCCTTACCCCTTGCTCCCCCTACCCGCTTCTACCTCCTACCCTGCTGCTCTCTGTCCTCCTCTCCCTACTCCCTCGCTGCCCCTCCTTCCTCTCCCCCTTCTCCCTCTACTCCCCGCTCCTACCCCGCCTCCCTTCCCCTCCCCCGCCCCTTCCTTCTGTCCCTGCATCTGCTTCACCTCCTCCCTCCCTCCCTCTCCCTCCTCTTCATCCCCTGACGGAACAAGAGAGAGATTTTCTCTCTCTAGCAGCAGGTTGTCGGACGAACAGAGCATCCTCGTGTTCGTGTCGACCCTTCCACCTTGATTGATGAATGGGTTTCCATTCAGCCAATCCTCGACCGCTTCCACCGGCCGCAAAACCAGTTACCTTTTCCAAAGATGAGCTTCAGCAGCTCAAGACAGACTCAGAGGAGGAGTATGCCACCTCACTCTTTGCTCGCATCCACGGTTCCCATCCCTCCAGGCTACAGGCTAGGGATTGGATGCTTTCTGTAACATGCAACGGTAATCTGATCGTGTAATTTACAGCAAGACCTTCTTTAAACCTTTAGCGAGGAATGAGCGTTGTTTACCATAATGACAGAAAGGAGATGAGGGTAGAGAGAGAGTAGAGTCGACAATCGATTGGGTCCCTGTACCCACTGAGGCCCCCCCCCCCCCAATCAGGGGAGAATTTACTTTATAATTGGAGAACTGAGAAATACAAAGAACACTCTTCGAGAGAGCACTGAATGCGCTTTTGAAGAGCTCATTGATAGCAGACCCAAAGACCTGAGAGGCAATGCCGACCAGTATCGAGACCTTGATGCTGTCCACACTGATGATGTAGGACACTACTGCAAGGCAAGGGAGAGGCTTGTGCTGTCTACTGGAAATGCAGGGTTACTGCGTGAGTGAGAGAGTGATAGCTGAGAGTAATAGATACTGAGAGAGAGCTGAGATATGACTGAGAAACTAGAGCTAAGAAGTAGGCTGTGTAGCTTGTAAAGAAAACTGAGAAAAGTTGAGGAGATAGTGTCCAAACCTCTCTCCGTTTGCTAGTCCAAACCTCCAACTGTTGTGCTACGTGGACACCTTCAGATCAGGCTGAACTGATGGCCAAGGGACTGAGGCTAGAGTAGGGCCAGAACGTAGGGCCAGAACTGAGGATCTCAGGGGTTGCACAAGGAGGCTGGAGTGGAGCTTGTAGGAGAGCTGAAGGCAGGAGCACTGAATGAGGCTGGAGCGGAGCTTGTAGGAGAGCTGAAGGCAGGAGCCAACCCAGTCTGTAAAACAGCCTATAAAAAGCCCTCCCTGGCTCATTTGCCAAGGGAGTTTTCTGAGTCGGTCTGTTTTATAGACTGGTTGGCCTACAACCAGCCTATACAAAGCCCTCCTTGGCTCATTTGCCAGGGGAGTTTTTGGGCAGCCTTTGCAAGCTGCCTTCCCTGCTTACCTGTCCAGCCTCTTTGGGGACCCTAAAGGGACTCCTAACCTAGGCTAAGACCTAAAATATAAGATGGAAACACTTAACCTACTGTTCTCCAGTGGGTACTAGTGAACAAGAACTGACTTACTGACTTGACCTAAGGCTGAGAGACTGACCTACGTAACTTGTGCTCGACTGTCCCTGGACAAGGGCTCACAAAGGGGTCACAGCATACGACAAAATCTCCTATCTGGGAACTATAATGCACTTGTCGATGTAGCCAGTGTGTCACCTTGCATCCAAGTGCAGGGGTGCATGTGACATTCTCTTGGCGCTAGGTTCATTGCTTCCAAGTAGTCCGCCAATATCTGGGGAAACTCCTGGAAAAAAATCTTCGTCCAACCACTCTGCTTCATGGGTACCTCGATCACGGAACTTGGTGTAAAACTCACAGATCTTGCGTCCTTACCCATGCTTGAATTTGTTCTAGCTGCAAAACTTCGACTTCATCAAGAACTTCGGGTTGTTGCTCGTCGGAAATCTTTGAAAGAGGAGGTCCAAAATATGGCTTCAACCAAGCTACATGGAACACGTTGTGCATAGTCGAACTGTCTGGTAGGCGTAACTTCATTGAGACATCGTTGATCTTTTGAATAATAGGGAATGGTCCGAAGCTCCTGAGGACAGCTTAGAGCATCGCTTGCCCACCTGCTTCAATCGTTGCTTGATAATGCGTAAATACACCCATTGGCCCTCTTTATATTGGACATCTCGTCTGGATTTATTAGCTTGGCGTGTATACGATGCTAGAGCTTTGGCGATGCAGCCTTTCATGGACTCTGTAATCTCTGCCATTGATTCGGTGGTTTTGTTGGCTTCAAGAGATGGAGACACCATCCGGGTGAGGAGTGAGGTAAATCATCGTCCAAACGCTGCTTCATAAGGTGTGCGACCAATACTCGAAGAATAGGTATTGTTTAGAATGGCCTGCACAAGCGGAAGAAACTGCTCCCACTTTCCCTGAGCATCATGACAATATGATTTCAAAATATCAAATGCCATACCATTATACTTTTCTATCTCACCGTTCGATTGCGGATGGAAAGCATTGGACATCTGCAGCTTAGTACCAAAATTATCAAATAAGGCTCGCCAAAAGTTAGACGTAAACTTGGAGTCCCTGTTGGATGTGATGGTCTTTGGCAACCCTTCAATGGGATACCAATACTTGATAAACAAACGAGCTACATCTTCAGCGCTGGCCGTTTGTTTGCAGGGAATGAGCATACAATATTTACTAAAGCGATAAACAATAGTAAGACATTGAGTATTACGCGTACCTACGGATGCTGAAAGTGGCCCCACGAAATCCATACCTATGTCCTAGAAAGGACCGTCGGGGATTGGCAATGGCATAAGTAAGCCTACCGCTTTCTTGTGGGAAACTTCTCCAAAGTCCCGTTGATACCTCTGTGAACCACCGGTAAGGGCATCATGGGCAACATGAAGAAACAACTGCCGTTTGTCTTTGAGTACACATAACCTTTTCTTATAGAAAAGCCAAATGTCCTCTAATGAGTAATGGCCTGGAGCAAGCGTCGTAGCTAACTGGAACTGTGTGCCAAACTTTGCTGACTCCACGTACTGTGCCTTCATGCTATCAAGATCCTTTCCTTTGATTTCGAGCATAGTGGCCTGCTCAATGGTCTGGATGGAACCTTTCTGACTGAGAGCGTCTGTAACGGGGTTGTTTTTGTCGAGAACGTACTTGATCATTTCCCCAAACTATTGGAATATCTGACTCCACCGCTATTGCCGATCACTCCATTGTGTACTAGGCATTGTCTGAAGCCACTTAAGGGCTTGGTGATCTGTCTTCATCGTGAAAGTCCGTCCGTATAGAAAAGGCTTCCAATGTTTTAATGCTTGGATGACACCGAGGAGCTCTCTATCATACATTAAATAGTTCTTTTCGGCATCGTTATGCTTTCTGCTATAGTATGCCACGGGCCTATCCTTTTGCTGTAAAATTGCCCCTATGACGACATTGCTAGCATTTGTGATTACCAGAAATGGATCATCCCAAGAGGCGATCTTCATAACTGGTGCTGTCATGGCCAACCATTGCAAGTCATGGAAGGCCTGCAAAGCTTTGCCTGTGACTTGAAATTTTTGTCGCCTTTACTCCTTTAAGTAAATCTGTAAGAGGAGCTGCATATGTTGAGAAACCCTCCATGTGCGAGCTGTATGCTTGACACAAACCCACAAAGGATTGGATCTCCTGGGCCCAACTTGTGATAGCTTGGATCTTCTCAGGGTCCAATCGAATCCCTTGAGCACTAATGATGTAGCCCAAATACTGAATTTCCAGCAATACGAATTCACTTTTCTTTGTGTTGAGATATAGCTGGTTATCACGTAATAATTGTAGGGCACATCGCACATCCTTAATATGCTGCTCAGCTGTCGCGGAAAAGATAAGGATATCATTGAGACAGATGAATTGGCACTTCCCAATATACTCTGCGAATACCCAGGACATCATCTTGTTGAATGTTGGTGGTGCATTCTTCAAACTAAAGGGCATGACGACGAACTTGTAATGAGCTCACTCAGTTCGGAAAGCTGTCTTTGGGATGTCAGCTTCAAAAATCCAGACTTGATGGTAGCCACTCTTGAGGTCAATCTTTGAAAAAAATCTTGCACCATTGAGTCTTTCCAAGATGTACTCGATGCGGGGCATAGGAAACTTGTTGTTTACCGTAAGCTTGTTGAGTGCTCTGTAGTAGACACATAGTCGTGCAAAAGGTGAAGAAGAAGGCCTAATAAACCTTGCGCGCAGTAATTGAGACAATTATTGCCCTAACTCCCCCTCCATAGACTTTGAAAGTCGATAAGGGAACTTACTTGGAGGCGTCGAGTCCGGAAGTAGATCGATGCGATGGTCTTCCGGTCAGTTGGGAGGCAGCTGGGGTGGCAGCTGGGGTGGCAAATCGTCTCGGAGCATAATGTCTTTAAACTCTTGGAGTAGATCCACCATTGCTTGCCCCATCGGAGGAGCGGCTTGAACTGCAGTGATTTGGCACTGGACATAGACAAGTGCACACATGGCACCCTTGCGGGTGGCGCGAGACCTGCTTGAATATGAGAGATTAATGGAATCCTTGGTATGCTCCGAACACCGCGTATCACAGCGAGCTTAGATAAACCTTTCACAATTGTGAGGGTGTCTTGCCGCCAATTAGGCGTCGGAACATCTCACGGAACCATTGAATCCCGAGGATCATGTTGCACCCCATCAAAGGAGTCAATATAAAATCCCGTGTAGACATGGCCTTCTGAATTGAAAAAGTGAACTGGATGGCCTTATGCGTGATGTGTGTGTGCAAGCCGGGCGTGAACCCGTCCACTAGAAGCTCGCTTTGGCTTGGACTCCTTCTTTTGACTAGAAGCCTGGCCGTCTTTCTTTTGGAACTGGTTGTCCTTCTTATGATCCTTACCCGCTGTGTTGTTTGACTGCTGCGGGGCTTTGGAATCTTTCTGGACCTGCTTGGGCTTTCCCCCATTCAGCATCATCTCCTAATTCTGTGCGCGCCGGCGGGCCAAAGTCCCAAATGGTAAAACGTATGTTCATGTCCAATCCTCGAATGAATTGCTTCATTTTGGCGCTCTTCGTCACGCCCAACTGTTGCGCCAGCGTGATGACCTTGTTACTATATGTCAATACAAGAAAACCATTTTGGGAGAGACGAGCGAACTCATCCTCTAGGTTAAGCATATATTTGGGAGAAATAGGAGTTTTCTTCAGAGTCCTAGTCCAAAGTCAAGTCTCGTGAAAATAGGCCTATGGTCTAACAAGGTCAAAGAGGAGAAAACCCTGCTTTGTTTGCTAATAATAAGATCAAGAATAGCTTGGGATATATAGACTCTATCTAGTCTAGCTTCCCTTCTTAACTCACAACATTGTCTATTAGTCCATGTGAAGTAGTAGTTTCAAACTGAAGATTGTCTCTAAGTTCCTTCCAGAAGGACAGTTCTAAGTCCCTTAAAGTTGAGCCTTTCTGAAGCCATCTATCTTTCTTATTTTCAACCATGTTGAAATCCCCTAATACCACACAATTACCTTCAAGGTCTCGGAGGGATTTCCAAGTAACCTTCCTAGTATTTCAAATTTTCAATCCGTTTTGGTTTTCAACAAATCAAAAACAAGTTATGGAGCATGTCCTTAAATGGGTATGCATCACTTTAGCACAACATTGGTGGAGGCCCATTAACCCATGCATAATGATCTCATTTGGGTGTGTCCTTGTGTTAAGGAGAACCTCACGTGGTGTACTTTAGAATGATTACTTGGTTGCATGTATGTATAGAACAAAAATTTGATGTTTTTGAATAAATTGCTATATCCTATAGTCTTTAGGATGCATGTTCACATGTAATATAGCACTTGTAATGCTTTAACGGTCTCATTCCAAATCCTTATTCCATAATTTTTTGCTCTCATGTTCAAGTTTGGAATGTGTATTATAATTTGCAGACAAAGTTTTTCGAATTCCATTGAGCAATGCATAAGTTATGGGTCATGCAAGACACCCATAGATAGAAAAGTCCCTGAATCTCACTAAAAATGGCTACACCCAAGCAAACAATGACCCAAAAAAATTGATGAGAATTATCACATTAGAGAACATATTACATTCAAGCTTGTAGTTTGGGAGATCAACGTTGTCAATGAGAAAATCATCACTCGGTCCATTTTGTACACTCTGATACCAAGCAATCCTTCTTATTCTTTGAAACATAAATTCTATGGAATCTTAATCTTCTTGGGTCGATTTATGGTCCATGCCGCATCAACACATTCTCATACCTACCCTTGTAGGTACATAAATAGAAGCAACTGTAAAAGCAATCTTGCTATTGCTATAATCCACCAAAATCCATCTGTGATTGACATCTTGTTTGAAGTTCGATATACTTGCTTGTTGTTGGTAAGCAAGTACACCCTTGTAGGTGCATAAACAGAAGCAACTATGAAAGCAATCTTGCTATTGTTATAATCTACCGAAATCCATCTGTGATTGACATCTTGTTTGAAGTTGGATATACTTGCTTGTTGTTGGTAAGCAAGAACACCTACAGCTATCCCACCCCTGACTTCTTCATGATCGGAGTAGAACCACATTCTTCTTTTATCAATAATTTTCAATCTGTATTCTAACATAGAGCCAATTAGCTTAACTTCTTGGATAGCTAAGAAGTTTGGGAAGAGAAGATTCTCTTTTAGCCACTTGCTTAGTAGTTCCTGACTTCCTGTTAAGTTAGTAAGTCCACACATTGAGTATGAGGAAAGACACTGGTTTACATACCATTCTTGTTTTTTTTCCGTTTTAGCCTTTTCAAGGGAGGGTATGGACCTTTAACTTTAGAGATTCTTCTTGTATTATGCGCCATGGCCTGAGGTTTTCCGTGGACTATGAAGTCCTTTTGAGGTTTTAGAGCCTGACTTGGGAGTTCCTCCTCTGATTCTCCAACCTCTGAATCACTCATACTAGGATCCAATTGATTTATCTTATTTTCAAATTCTTTAGACCTTGGGAAGTGAGCCAAGCAGTAAAAGCGAGCTGCAAAAAACCCGAGCCAGTCAATTACAATTTGAAATAGAGAACACAAAATATTAAACTAGTCTTAAATAATTTAATTACTATAAGCCAATGAAGAGGCTAAATTGCCAGCCCACAAAAGTTTTCATGAAACAAGCTCTACTAATTCATATTCAAAAGTAGACAACAACAGCCTACAATACAATCCTAACCAATTGTCTTTTAGCCTTAGATTGTATATCAACAACTCAAGGCAGTACCTCAAACCTATCTAATTATCTTTCAGAGGTTTCTCTTAGATCCCAACCATTGATACAACTCCATCTTTGTGAGAGCAGCCTAATGTATAAATTGATGGACTGAAGCACGAATTCCTAGCATGACAAGTATATATGTTTGCATGGAATGCCTATTTACTTCATGTTCAGTAAAGTCAAGGCATGTGCAGTGTGGAAACTCTACAATTGCAATTGTATAACTTAAGCCCCTTGAAATTGACCTAGGAGTTCGTAAATCGAAAACATGAACGTCATGTGGGTAATGATATACTCTTTCATAATCTCTGCATTTGTCGCCATCGCTTTCTCAATCCTATCTTTGAACTCCTTGCCCAATTTCAATCTCCACCTCACCACCTTTCCATCAGGAATCCGTTCCCAAGCATGATTTGTGTATTGATTCTATGCGGGATTGAAGGTTACCCAATGATGGAACTACATGTACCATCCTCAAGGACAAATCTAGCCTTTATCCATTCAACTCTCTCTTGCATTGTCACATAGGTACCCTTAGCAATCTTCCACACTCCAAGAGCAGATCTTGGCACTCCTTGAGTACAACGATCAGCATTCCATGTATGGGTGATTGTTTTATTGCAAAAAAAACTACCTATTCTATGATGCCATTAGGATGTTTTGTTCTACCCTTGAGGCATGGAGCCGGTACTCTTTTTGTAGACCTCTTGCCTAACTCATTAATTATAGCTCCACACGTTTATGCAAAGTATCCAAAGCAGGTGACTACACTATTGGCATTTATTCTTTGAATTGCCCAATTACCATCATGTACATCCATCTCTTTGCATAAGAACTAATAAGGTCTATAAAGGGTCCCATCACCCCCATATGAGTCCAAAAAAGCACGACTCCCTAGGCTTTGGTGGTCCCAAAAAGTGCACCTCCCTCTCCCACTTGGAGGATCCCCACCATGTGCAAGAAGTCCACTCTCTTTATACCCCAAGGTGGTCCCCACTCCTAAAAAGTTTCTTGCGGGTACTACTCCTACCAAAAATTTGAAAATTTTCAAAAGTTCCAAAAATGACCTCAAACCCTTCCAAACCTTCCCCCAAACCATGCATATGCACCCAAATCCCTTTCCAACCCTTTAATCCTTCTTTTACTCACCACAGCCACTTTCCAATGCATCAATCCTTCTTCTTCTTACCTAATCACTTTCTAACCCTTGAATCCTTTTTCTTCTTACCATAATTATTTTTCATCGCTTTTCTAATTCTCTCATGGCTCCATTGCAAGATTCTCCTACAATGTGGTGCTTGGTAGTTGATAGTGTAACAACAAAGCTATTTTGTAATCTAAATTTTTTAATTACTTTCACTCAGTAACTTAAATCTATTTTCTCACATCTCTTATTGTTCCATTTCAATGTTACCAACAAGAAGTAGAAGTGTTTCTTGAGTTATAAGCGCATTTGACAAAATGTGTTCTTGGCAGGTTGCGGTGGAGCAAGCAATCAATCAAAGGGTGCAAGCTACATGGTACATGAGGGCTACATCTAGGGATTATGAACTATCTTCTCCATGTAGCTTATTGGATAAACATTATTCAAATCTTTTCAAATATGTTGAAGAAATCTCGATTGGATTTCAAGGAACTTAAGCATGGATGGATAGAACATTGAGGCAATCAAAGGTAGAGGGAAGAATCTTCTTCAACGTGATGGAAGTGGTCATTCTTTAGCATTTACCACTATACCCATCAACATTTATATGTCTTGTATGTGTTCTTTTCCTTTAGAGGATACCTATTATATTATAGTGTCCTTTTGTAGACACTATATCTTGGCTCCCCAATGGAGGTTGCTTGTACTTGCCCTTTCTATGGTAGCTGATATTATTTCATTTTAAAATAAATAAATGTTATCATTCTCATGAAATAAAGTAAAATCATAATCTATTATTTTATTCTTGTTGTCTTATTTTTGCTGCTTATTGAAGTTTACCCAAAACTCAATTTCAAAAAGGCCTCTTGGCCTCAATGTTCATGTGGGTGTGCAATTGGATCAAACAATGTAAGTTTGGCCCAAATGTGTGCTTGGCCAAGAGGACTTTGTTGTGTCATATGACATTACTTCTTGCCCCTAATCAGCCCCTTCCTGGTGATTAGCAAGTTTCTCTATAATGAACACCAGTACACCCCATTAGACACACATCTATACAAAAACTCAGTTGAGCCAAGAAGAACAAGTATCGTGTAAACAAAGAAAGGCAACCACTTGAACTAGGCTTTAACAAGATTGAGCCCCAAATAGTGGTTCCCAATAAGTAAAAGAGAAAAAAGATGATTTGGAAAAATATTAGGCAATCTTGACCCAAAAAAAAAAAAAACTATTAGGCATCCTTGATTTGTTGGGAACCAATATTTGGGGCATGGAGAGACATTCCCCAAAACAAATTTGAAAAAAAATGGCTAGATGGCCCCAGGTGTGAGTAGGCACGACTTCCAAAAGTCACGCCTGCTCACACTTGGGGCCATCTGGCCATTTTTTTCCAAAAATTTTTTTGGGGAATGTCTCTCCATGCCCCAAATACTAGTCCCCAATAGTGTTTGGGACATGGAGAGACATTCCCCCAAAAATATTTCTTTAAAAAATAGCCAGATGGCCCCAGGTGTGAGCAGGCGTGACTTTTGGCCAGACGGGGCCCAAACATGGAGAGACATTCCCCCAAAAATATTTCTTTAAAAAATAGCCAGATGGCCCCAGGTGTGAGCAGGCGTGACTTTTGGCCAGACGGAGACCCCGTCTGGCCAAAAGTCACGCCTGCTCACACCTGGGGCCATCTGGCTATTTTTTAAAGAAATATTTTTGGGGGAATGTCTCTCCATGTCCCAAACACTATTGGGGACTAGTATTTGGGGCATGGAGAGACATTCCCAAAAAAAATTTTTGGAAAAAAATGGCTAGATGTGGCCCATGGCCTCCGTCTGGCCAAAAGTTGCACTTGCTAACACCTAGGGCCACCCCCCGTCTGGCCAAAAGTCATGCCTGCTCACACCTGGGGCCATCTGGCTATTTTTTTTAAAAAAAATTTTGGGGGAATGTCTCTCCATGTCCCAAACACTATTGGGGACTAGTATTTGGGGCATGGAGAGACATTCCCCAAAAAAAATTTTGGAAAAAAATGGCTAGATGGCCCATGGTCTCCGTCTGGCCAAAAGTTGCACTTGCTCACACCTAGGGCCATCTGGCCACCCTAACAGTATTTGGGGCATGGAGAGACATTCCCCCAAAAGAAATTTGAAAATGGCCAGATGGCCCTAGGTGTGAGCAGATGCAACTTTTGGCCAGATGGGGACCCCGTGGCCAAAAGTCGTGCCTGCTTGCACCTAGGGCCATCTGCCCATTTTTTTTTCAATTTTTTTTTTGGGGAATGTCTCTCCATGCCCCAAATACTAGTCCCCAATAGTGTTTGGGGCATGGAGAGACATTCCCCCAAAAAACATTTGAAAAAAAATGGCCAGATGGCCCTAGGTGTGAGCAGATGGGCCAAAAGTCACGCCTGCTCACACCTGGGGCCATCTGGCCATTTTTTTTCAAAATTCTTTTGGGGGAATGTCTCTCCATGCCCCAAATACTGGTCCCCATGCCTACATGCAAGTGCAATTGATTTGATCTAGCAAGTTCTCTCTTTTTTTTTTAAACACTGGGAAAAAAACAGCCCTGTTTGGAGGTCCATATCTTCTAAATGGTGCAAGATATGAAAATAATTCATAGTATAACTTTTAACAGTCTTTTGATTCCCTACAACTTTTATCATCATCTCTTTCTGCCCAAACTCACCATCTAAGGCTTCAAATTTGCATTTAGAATTGGGCACACAAATCCAAGCCAAGAAAACACTTTAGAGTGCCTTTTTTACATCTTCGGGCCATTATTTGCCCATCTGAATGGTTGAACCATGTGATATCCAGTTGGATAGAGAGAATCAAAGCATTTAATGGACACAAACACATGGCACTCATTTTCGTGCCATTACACATTTGATGGTGTGAGTCAATAACTCCTCCACTCTCTCTATCAGTCACTGAATCCATGATTAATGAAGAACAACTCCACTCAACCAAGTTAAGCCATGATTAATGTATACATTTTGGTGACTACCGAGAAGAAAATGTCCTCAAGTAAAGCCATTAGGGAAATTTGGACTCAAAAAGGGCCTCTTGGATTAGTCCCTTAAGATTTGTGATTAGTAAACGAACCAATGGGAAGGCTTGGGCATTAAAAGAATGGAGGATTCCATATTGGCCTCTCATTGGTGGAGAGACTTCCCTTGGTCCCCACTAGGCTCCCACTTGCCTCCTCTTTCCCCCACCACCTCCTAGGGCATTTACTTCCCCCCTTGACTTTTTCATGGTCCCCCTACCCTCCTCCCTCACTCCGTGGGCCCTCAAAATCGCGAGTTTTTTTCCCTCCAAAAAATCAAAATTTTCCAAAAGTGTCCCCAACCCCCCAAACACCTCCCAAGAGGCCCCCAAACTATCCCCATTGACTCCCGACCTTCCTCCTAGCCTCTTTCTCCTCTCAACCTCCCCCTCCTCCTCTCAGCCTCCTCTCAACCTCCTCCTCCTCCTCTCAACCTCTCCTCAACCTCCTCCTCTCAACCTCTTACTCCTCTCAGCCTCCTCTCAGCTTCCTCCTCTCAACCTACACTCATCCTCCCCCTCTCAATATCCTTAGCCTCCTCTCAACATCCTCACAACCTCTTCTTGCTCTTAGCCTCGTACTCTCCATCTCCTCCTCTTTTCTTTCTCCCATTCTTTCCATATTTATGAAGCACTCCTCTTCCCCTAGACCAGATGTAAGACACATTTGAAAGGAGTACTTGATTTTGGGATTGCTGCTTGTATGGGAGCGAGGTAAGAGGACTATGTTGTGGAGAGAGAGAAAGAGAGAGAGAGAGAGTGTGTGTGTGTGTGTATGTGAGAGAGAGAGAGAGATATGGATTCCCATGAATTGTGTGTGTGTGTGTGTGTGTGTGTGTGTGTGAGTGTGTGTGTGTGTGTGTGTGTGTGTGTGTGTGTGAGAGAGAGAGAGAGAGAGAGAGGGGGGGAGAGAGAGGGAGAGGGAGAGATGGATTCCCATGCTGTGTGTGTGTGTGAGAGAGAGAGAGAGAGAGAGAAGCAAATGGATTCCTATGGATCATGATGTAGTGGACACAATAAAGATTTGATTTGATTCCTAGGCTTTGTTTGATTTGAAGTTATTTTGTAGATATTTTGATTTCTATTACTAAGTTAATGATTTTAAAGAAATGCTAATGATTTACTTATTGCAATTGTCGGGATGCATCAAAATTTACCATTTAGGGACGTGCCAAGCACCGCTACTACAATATCTATGAGAAGTGAATTCACAACCACAATGGGGCATGCCTTACAATGATTATTATTTTCTTTTATAGATCAAAAAGTTAAAGATCAAGAAGTTATTGGAAAGGCACATGGATGTAATACTATCTTTCATTGAATAGAAGCATTCATGTACATTGGCTAAAAATGATTTGATTGAATATACCAAGAAATTTTTTATACCACATTAGATATCTATATTTTGTTCTGTAAATTATCATATTGATTCTTTCATAATGTATTACTTTAGGTTAATTGATGTATTTAGTTAGCCAGGACAACTTTGAATTACTACATGAATCAGTGATGATGAAGAACAATAGGTTGTGCATGGATGAGAGTAGCTAGGTTGTTTGTGGGATCTTGTCGATGAGGTGTAGATGTAAGTCTTGAAAACAACTGATGGGGCATGGATTCCTTTAGAATGAATTCCTTTATTAGGTACTAGGTTGTCTCTGGGATCTTGTGGATGAGGTATAGATGTATGTGTTGTGTTTGGGATTTTAAATCAATGGGTATATGGTCTTTGAAAATGTACCACTTTTAAAGATTATGTAGACTCAATTAGATATGAGTCTTTATTTACTTAATAAATCCCAATGGTGCCAAAATACACCACCTCATGCATGGATGAGACAAATTAATATGTATTATGTTGTGTATATGAAATATGTATGTAGCTATTGGAAGTTATATTTACTTCTTGGACATTACATGACATTTGAAAACAATCAGACATAATTGCATGTGATCAGTTGTATTTATTATTTACATAGAATGGGAATTGGCAACTTGAACCCCCAAGTAATACATGCTTTGATGGAATACTCCAAGTAACATTTTTAGAAGGTTCTACTCTTAAGTATTGCTTATATTTAGAGCTAGATTGATTTTTTAATTCAATAAATAACTTTGACTCATGAATAATATAAGTTAGAGGGGATATTATTATTGAATATGTATTAAAAAACTTTGCTTTTATAATTTTTGTCGGTTATATAACATTTTTTAAAGATTTTCTTCAAATGTACCAAAAATTTGGATGTAATAAACACAATGCATCATTTTTAAATTTAAATTATGTGGAAATCAAGCATGCAAAGATTCAGTAAGAAGACAAGACAAGACAAGGGTGGGAAAAAAATGTTCAATTTTATTTATTAAAAGAATTGGAAAGCTTTTGAAGGTTTAAAGTTACCATATCCATCAAGACCCGATGAATGATATCCATATCATATCCTCATGTTTGGCATCCAAAAGTAAAAGTATTTGAGCATTTAAAAGAAGCAACACCTGTAGATCAATTGTAACATAAGCATAGAACATGTCCATGCATATCCATGCTATTGAATTGAGGTACAATGAGATTATTAGGGGCATACATATGTATAATATTGATAGTTCTTGTATAAGGTAACAATTATCTGTAATGACAAATTGTCTCTAAAAGTTTAAGAGTGACATTTGTTCTTATTGGTTTTAGTATAAACACTAAAACAATAACTAGAGAAGGACATAATAGATAAGAAATAAATATGGTGGCCATAGAGTGGATTTGGGACAAAATTTAAAATATGGGTTGAAGCATGAAAGCCCTCACCAATTTGGCCTCGTTTTGGAATGTTTTGGGCTGCATTACATCATACTATTGCTTGATATGGTGCTACAATTTGTGGGCAGTCTACTATAATGCTACTCCATTCATCTATCTACTATGTAATTCTGCTAGACTACTATTAACAGTTGCATGCATCATGCTCTATTGAAATATGGAACATGCCATATGCATGAGGAATGTTATTACTACTTAATGAAATGTAGTGTGCACGCATGCAAGAAATAATTCTTTCAATGCATGCATGCATGAAATGTAAGATAATTTCGTAAAAAATTTGCTTTTAATGCATGCATGCAAGATAATTTTGTTAAAAAAATCATGTCAATGCATGCATGCAAGAAATGCAAGATAATTTCGTAAAAATTTTGAAAAAATCCCCCCCCCCCCCTTAAGTGGAGGGCCAATGAAACCTAGTACCAAGTCATGGTCCCAACTAGCCCCTCATCCTATTTAAGACACGGGACTAGGAACCACTTCTTGGACCAGGCCCCTCGGCCAAGAGATGGAGAGAGGAGGATTTTTACCTCTTCTCAATCCACTGTTATGGACAATGACACCGGCGGTTAGCATATATCTTCAGGCGGTAGTACTACCACCGGTAGTTGAAGTATAACCACCGGTAGAAGTTCTACCACTGGTGGTAAAAGTATGGATACCACCGGTTGTATTAGTGCTACCAGTGGTTATACTTCAACTACCGGCGGTAATAAAAGTACCACCAATACGGTCATAGTTACTGTCAATAATAATGTGTCATTTTATTGGTGGTACTATTACCACTGCCACCGATAGCTAAATACCATCGGTAGTATTACTGTTACCGTCGCTATGTATCCGGTTTCCAAGTCAAGGCCACCTAATAGTGCAAAGCCGTGATTGTAACCATGAATGCGTGAAATATGTCATCATGTGACAAGTAATCACAAGAAAATTCACATGATTACGTGAATATGAAATCCTTGTTTGCATGCAATTGATACTTATATATACCTTTGCTTCATTTTCAAAATAGGCATAGCAATGGATGATGGTGAGCCTAGTCCCCTTTCCTACATGAGAAAAACCAATAGCACTAGAATCATTGTCCATAGCATCATCATGGTTGATAGTGTGAGACTTAGGCATAAACAAATCCTCATCTTGCAAGGTAGCAGATATGGTATTACGTCCATCACAGAGTTTTGAATTCCCTCTTATAACTTTCTATGCAATTCCAACAGGAGCAAAAGGACATCCACCAATTCCCCTACCACTAAGTCCAAACACAGGAAGAATAAGATGTGTCACCGATCTCACAAAAAACTTGCCACAATAATTGGCCTTATATTCTTTGTTTCTAGACCCGGCTACCATAATCACAGTAGTATGGATCCCCCAAAGTGGATTTGGAGGTTTAGGCATGGTAAATCTTTGCTACTATGTTGTAATTCTTTGCTATTATGACATGTGTCCTATTGTGCATGCTTTGTTGAAGCAGGTCTCTGCATTCCCAATAAAGCTATCAACCCAAAGCATGGCATTTGTCTCCCACTGCACCCGGCTTGCAAGGTCATCCTAACCTTCAGACTGCAAACTGGTGTTAGCATCACCAAGAATCCTCCTCTTCATAGTGCTAACTCCCTCTAAACTAGATATGGTTGATTCCACCTCACTTTCCTCCATGTTGCACACCCTAATAAAAAAGGCATTCTGAATGCTCATCATCACTCTCTTGTGCTCGCCCTTACTTAGCTCTTTCCCTACTTTTCGCTTAGTGCCGGCAGTTGAGGCCATGCTTGTGATTAGATCTTGTTGTGTGTATGCGGAAATCTTTCTCGCGTGACACTAGCAAATAGTAGCTGCAGTTACCACACAATAGTGAGCAGGCAGGCATCTAACAATAACCCCCACCCTATGCATGCATGAAATGCAAATGTAGATGATTTAATTGCATGCATGAAAATGATTTCAATGCAAATTTTTTAAGGTCGTTGCGTCAGATTGCCATGTCCTAGTAGCTAAGAGCTAGGAAAAGAAGGCTGCAGCAACTTATGGGCAAGCTACGTCCTTAGCTGCAGGAGAAGAGCAGCCAGCCTCTACACCCTCTCAACCATTGAGAGGTAATGAGGTTCAAAGGGCACAACACCTTGCTAGTAACATAGACGGAGTGTCATTCTTGGCCTATGTCATAGAGAGGGAGATCCATGTAGGTGAGAAAATTGGCTCAGGATCCTATGGCATTGTTTGTAAAGTGCAGTTGGTAGGAGCTGCATGGTTGCCATATCACATGGAATATGTCGGAAAGAAGTACAATGGCAATATTAGGACGCGTACACGAGAAGCAAGGAGAGAACAACTCATGCAGATTTTACACCCAGTTCTTGTACATGTGATCGTAGCAACCCGAGAAGAGCCCACTGTGGACCATCACACCTTACTTTAATGGCGGTAGCTTGTTGTAGTTTCTTCAGATTCTACCAATGGACCACGAAAGGTCCACATGCTACTTCCACCATGTTCTAAGAGGAGGAGCGGATCTGATGGCCACAGCAAGTGGGGAAGTCCCATCTACATTGGAGAAGGAAGATATTGCTCAGATCAATGTCTTTTGTGAGAATCTCCTCCATATCATCCCATGCACTTGTGGATGGTTTGGAAGGCTACACGGAGGAAGGTGGATGCACACAGACTTGCACCCAGGCAACATCTTATTGGATTTTGTTGGAAAGTCTATATCTTGAGTAGGCATCATAGATAGGGGGATGGCCATGGACTTCTCAAAGAGTCCAAATGCATTCAAGCATATGAAGAAGCAGTCTTTGGAGACAGATGCCGACTTTACTGAGAGAGTTCGCAGGAAGAGGAAGAGCATGGGCAAAAAAGTGGCTTGCACCCAAGCTACAAGAAGTAGCCTTAAGAGGCAGATATACATGCCTGCAGATACCTATGCATTAGGATGGATCATTGTTGAGATGATTCAATTTTTTGAAAATGCCTAGGGTTACCTTGAGAATGATCAAAAAATGCCTCCCTCTCATGTTATTAATGCCATTAAACGTCATGCACATGAACAAATGATGCATCGCATTGCCGATCACAGAAAGCCCCCTACCTGTAGAGACCAGTGATTTGTTAAAGAGAGTGGAATGTGAGGGAGAATTGGCTATTAGGCCTATGGAAGAGATGTCTCTTGCGCTTAGGCTTGCAACATAAGCCACATTTTTTGCTTGTAATATTTTTGGGACACCAGGTGTCTGTCAAACTTATTGTAATAAACTTCTTGTTCAAAAATAAAATTATTGGCCTTGAAAGCATTTATAAGTAAAAAAATATGTCATTTATGTTGTGGATGTACATCCTTTTATATTTTGTAAACATTGCAACATTTGAAAGCATTCATTCAAGATTGCAACATGTACATTTTGCATGGCATTTGTAATATCTTCATTCTTCATCAAGCATATTGTATTTCTTGTGTCCCATCTCACACAAAATGAACTCACAAATATTGATTTTGATGGCACATGTAGACTTTGCATACTACACTCAAGGCATTTGTCTATACTGAGCTATCTGACTACAGTATCCGCACTGTACTTTTGGAAAATGTCACAAGGAGAGGATACTCCTCCTCCGCACAGGGAGGAGGAAGTCCCTAGAAGAGCAGGTAAGCATCCATTGACACAAGAGGAGGCTGAAGAGGAGGCATGACGTGTCGAGCATCAATGGTTACAGTTCGAGCGACTATGCAGGGTTGCCAACGCAGTGCCCGAGCATGTACCAGAGACTATTGCGTGTACATCTATGTACACTCAACATGGAGGTCTGTATGTTTAATAATTCAATTTTTGTTTAAAGATATTGCCAATAAGTATCTGAATAGCAATTGACACCATTGGCGTTGGTTTTGCAACCATGCAATGGAAAGAAGTACATAAGCTGGTCTCCAAACAAGAGTTCCAGGCAATTTGACCCTTAGAGGCAATGAAAAGGTGGGCATAGGTAGTTAGACGAGGAGACACAAAAGAATAGAGGGACATGGAAGCACCCAAACCCAAACTTTAGACCAGCATGGGAGATGGAAGATAAGCAATTGCTGAGACGAACAGATTTGGCAAAATGCCAGAGAAATCTACATCGAGGTATATGGAAAGCCCCCACACCATAATGAAGTGGCGATGTACTTTGCCAAATTCTTGTACGTGCACTTCATTAAGGGTATACAGGTGGACTTCTCCTCATACAAGGACAAGCATACACATGGTCGTACAAAAATGACGATCACCCAATCCCAATTGTCAATTGCATTGGAGGGTGTGCGTGGGCCACTAGAGCAACAAGTGGTGCAACTTCATGAAGAGAACATGGCTCCGGTTTGAGCAGGTCCAACCCTTAGATATTGAAAGACCGCTAGCTGAGCCAGAGTTGCAGAACAAGAATATTGCTCTATGTGCCCAATTGAAGAGCTTAGAGGACCTCAACATGCGGTTGCGGCAAGAGGCCCACGAAGCATGTGCAACACTAATCGGAGATGCAAGCATGGAGGCGCGGTTAGCTATTTGTCGCCATCCATCGTCACAACCATATGCTGTGGAACCCCTTTCGTAACTAGGCTCCCCTAGGTTATGCTAACCTAACTGTAACTATAACTAACTGCAGTTAATTAGACTAACCAGGGGGGTTAATGCTAACTAATACTAGTTCATTAACCTAACTTGTTAGACTAACCTAGCCTAAGGTGCTAACCTAACCTAGGTTACAACTAGTTGAACTAAGGTGTATCTAATCTAACCTAGGTTAAACTAACATAAGGTTACTGCTAAGGTTAGATTAGGGTTTTCCTTTTTTTTTTAATAATTATTTAAAAAAATGGGGGGGGGGGTTGCGCGGTGGGCCAGGGGGGGCACGAATGGAGGAGGGGGGTAGTTGTAGTGAGGTTTTAAGCCCTTGAAGGATTGGAGGTGTTGAAGGCCTGGAGGCGGATTTTGAGGCACACGAGAGGAGGTGGCAAGGCGAGCAGGCAGAGGTGGCGAGGGGGCAGGTGCAGGCGCGGGCGGTGCAAGTGAGAGGGTGGTTAGGGGCGGAGGGCAGGTTGCATGTCAGCACGCCGCCACTGGCTGTGCCACCGTGGGCAGACGCTATGCAAGTGGGCTGCCTTGCGACCAATCAAGCAAGGGCTTAGGCCCTTGTATTAGTTAGTATTAGTTAGGGTAGGAGAGGATTGGTCGGCAAGGGGGTGTAGAGAGAGAGGGGGGGAAAGAGAGAGAGAGAGAGAGAGAGAGAAAGAAGAGAGAGAGAGAGAGAGAGAGAGAGAGAGAGAGAAGAGAGAGAGAGAGACAGGGGTGAGGAAAAAGAGAGAGAGAGAGAGAGATAGATAGAGAGAGAGAGAGAGAGAGAGAGAGAGAGAGAGAGAGAGAGAGAGAGAGAGAGAGGGTAGAGAGAGAAAGAGAGAAAAGAGAGAGAGGGGGGTAGAGAGAGAGAAGAGGGGAGAGAGAGAGAGAGAGAGAGAGAGAGAGAGAGAGAGAGAAGAGGGAGGGGGGTTGGGGTGGAGATGGAGGGGGGGGTGGAGATGGAAGGGGGGGGGGGTGGAGATGGAGGGGGGGGGTGTGGAGATGGAAGGGGGGGGGGAGGGGTGAAAGGGGGGGGGGGGGGGGGGGGAGATGGAGGAGGGGTGGTGGAGATGGAAAGGGGGGTGGGTGGGAGGAGAAGGAAGGGGGGGTGGTGGAGATGGAGGAGGGGGGGGGAGGGGGGGGGGGTGGAGGGGGGGGGGAGGGTGGAGAGGGGGTGGGGTGGGAGATGGAGGAGGGGGAGGTGGTGGAGGGGGAAGGGGAGAGGAAGGGGTGGAGAGGGGGGGGGTGGAGATGGAGGGGGGGTGGTGGAGGGGGAGGGGTGGAGAAGGGGGGGGGGAAGGGGGGTGGTGGTGGAGGGGGAGGGGGTGGGGGGGTGAGGAGATGGTGGTGGAGGGGGGAATGGTGGAGGGAGTGGGGGAAAAAAAACTTGACGGATGAAAAACTTTGACAGAAATCCAAAGGGAGGAAGAGATGGTCACCTGAACGCTCTCCAAGTCTTTCTCAATGTAACAGGATTGTTGAGGATGAATGGACGGTGGGTGGATGGCTAGGTTATCACTGCGAGATGGGCTCGAAGTAACTCGCTGTGTGAGGATGGGAGTAGGGTGGTGGTCGATGGAGAGGGAGGAGTGTCTTGCGTAGGGCTCGGAATGGGGAAGAGGATGGAGGCAAGATGTGAAAGAATAAGAATGAGGGGATGGAGTGGGTTTTTATAGGAAATGGGTGTAGGTTTAGGGTTTAACCCTAAACTCTTCCTCAGTCATCACTTTTCATGGTTAGCTTGGTTCGCTCTTCTGTAAAAAGGTGAAATGATCAAAATTGCAAGCACTGTGCATTTGTATCGACTACCTAGCCTGATTTGTTTATCAAGTGGATTCTTTTTAAGAAATAAAGAAAATTTCTTAAGGTAGTAACCCAAGGTTGATGCTTGGGGTTGATATGTTTGGCTAGAGTTAGGAAAATTTTTACTCTCCTTGCCCTTGAGCCCGGGGGATTCGCATGGGGGAACTTATGATATCACGTGAGTGTACAATAGGGGGTTTTTTTGAAATGAGGAATAAGCTTATACATTAGGGGTGGGGGCCCTTTTTATTTTTTCCCAATATTGAAGTTAGGGGGCCCATGCCATAATTTAAGTTAGGGGGCCCATGCCATATTTAAGAGGGGGGGACATAGTATAGGCTACCTTGGGTAACTAGTCCAAACAAGTTTGGTTTTGTGTATGGTTTTAAATAGTGACAAGGAAAGTAATCTAAATTTCTTATTGTGTAATCTAAATTCTTGAGAAAGAACGCAGATTTAAGAAAAGAAGGGGACATAATAGAACTTTGGTGGTATCTTATAAGCTTAAATAGGGGTGTTTCATCATCCTACATGGATCTTAAATAGGGGCTTTTCCTGAAGTTCATGCACGCAGGTGACGTCCCCCTTTAATGAAGAGTGAATCCCCCGGGCCCTTGAGTGTTATGTTTGTGAAAATTCATGGTAGTTTACTTTTTACACACACCTGTGTATACTTATTTCTTGAGATGCTTGTCTCCCCGACAGTGGCACCAAATGTTTATTCTTTCCCACGGTTTTCACAGGAAGAGCAGGGTATTCTCAATATGCAAGGTTCTGAGGCTTTTTATCACCTACAGATATATCGGGGTTGTTGTTTGTAGTATACGTGTAGCTTAGTAGACCTCGAGTCGTATTCCAGTGAGAGATGTAGGCTTAAGTGTGGTAAGCAAACATAGTGCATGCATGTGTGAAAGGAATGGGCATCATCATGGTTGAGGTAATGAAGGCTTTCGCCTTGATTGGGGGTTGAAGGGTTAGAAAGAGGTTCTAGAGTTTAGAAGGAGGTTCCAAGGTTTATAGAGAGGTTCCAGGGTTTAGAAGGAGGTTCTAGAGTTTAGAAGAGGTTTTGCTCCCTTAATCATGTCTTTATCAAAGCACCCAAGATAGGCTTTGCAAAGCGAGCGGCCACCCAATAAGACTATCAGCCCTCAAATTTGAAGCACAGCACTCAGAGGCTTAGACTCAGTACTTTAGCTTAGCGCTATGTGCATTTTGAAGATGGGCTGCTATAGTTTGATGACGATTCGCATGCTTGATATCACACCGATTCACAGGCTGCTATAGTTTGATGATGTGCTCTAGCCTCTTAGCCTCTTATTGCTTCTGGGCCAAATTCTAATTTATTAAGCATGCCCCACGAGTCACGATGCAATTAATTCGATTTGGCTGAAGCGAAGTGTGTCAGAAGCTGGATTTTATGCATACGACTGAAACCCCATGTGTGTTCGTCCCTTTCTCGTCAACGGATCTGATATCAATGTTACATTCTTTCCAACATAGAGGGATTTTTCTGCTTATTGCCTCCCAACCATAGTTTCGAGTGATCCACTATGTTGTCAGTCTTGTTTCTTTTTTCATCACCATGGAGATCTTTCTTTGGAAACCTCCCCCTAGCCCAATGCTTGCAAAGTGGCCTCCTCCCTTAGTGCCATGTGTCCCACAAGGGACCTTACCCTTCTAGCCCTCTCATGGGCTCCCCTTTGCACCTCTTAACTAATGTCTAGGCCTAGGCATGACCCTAGACCCAAACCCTCTAGGCCTCATAATATGCAAGCACCATCAAGCCCTCTAGTTTCCTGCCTAACCACAATCATACCACATGGTTCCAAAATTATGGCTGACATAACAATAAACAAGTTCTCACATATACTTTTAGGCCATAGGGAATTGACCTGATGGTGGCTATTTCCAAGGATTTGCTCCTAAGCTTGACCACATATACTACAATGTCTCAAGCTAAAAGCATTCTCTTTGCATGCTTTGGACTGTTAGTGCCCAAGCCACTCAATAGTTTTGTTTGCAAATAATTTATCAACTTCCATGCCTCTCAATATGACAATTTTCTAGACTATGCTTTGGGGATATTATTATTTGCAAAAAAGAGTAGGCAATGAGTACATGTGCCTACATAGTAGTGAGGAGTTTCCATTTGACATTTTTACCATTGGAATAATGTTTTTGATGTAGGCATCCAATCTTAATCGACCCTTCTTGTGTTGGATGCTGGCTAGTCATGTTAGGGAGGTAACACCTACCTTGTCAGAGTGCACAAGTTCCAATGGTGCTCCAGCTTTGTTAAGCTCCTTAAGGAATCCTATTCATGTTAGCCTTAAACGTTTTGTTGCATAAGCTTTAGTGAAAGAGAATATTCTACATTCTTGGTAAGGTGGCCTCTAGTAGAGAAAGGATGTATTAGTAATATATGCATTATTATTTGAATATAAGTGCACCAAACCTCTAAATAAGCAGTGAGGCCCTAATTTCAAATGTATGCCCCAAGATGAAAAAGACATACTTTTCTTGATATAAAGCTTCATTAAGAGGGTAGTGTTGAGGGCATGCAAAGTAGTGTTGAGGTCTCTACATTATGCCCAACTCATGTTTGGTTCGTGATAATTTTCTTTTCTTTTTTGTTCTTGCATTGGTTTAAGTATATTCTGATTACTCATTGTTGATAGATTTGTGTTCATTTTTTCTACCCATGTTGCAAAAATGCTGCCAAAAGCTTCAAGAAAGAGGGTTTTAAAACTAGGACATGATTCTCTAGAGCCAGATGTTCCATCCTCATGTTGGGGAAAGGGGGAAGCAAGTTTTCATTCTTGAGTTTGGTCTTTCTAACATGTTGGCAAAATCTTCGATTGAAGGACTTTGCATTACATGGTTGGAGAAATACATTAATGTTCAGGGCTTGGAGGTTGGACGGCTTGTAGTCATGAGGGACAGAGTACCTTATGGACATGTAATGGAGAACGGAGAGCATTTGATGGTTGGTTTTCTTTCTTCTATTGTTTGCATTTATCACAATAGGTTAGAGAACTTTAGTTGTTTTCAAACTTTCACTATTTGTATGCAGATGATTTCCTTCATGGTTGTATTTGCTAGACGTGTGGGTTGTTGTCCACTCATGTTCTACTAGGAGAGACACATATTATTTGTTTCAGACTTCACATCAAGCAGAGGAGTGATTCATGGACTCACTATCTTCCAAATGCAAAGAAGATGGCAGGACCTTTATTCAGTAGGCATGCTAGAGGATCAGTGGGCAGAGGTCCACTAATTTTGTGGATTGTATTTTGAGCTTATTGTGTCTTGCAAGTGGCCTTTGCATGGAGATGGGATGTGAAACAACTCCACTTATGCAAGCATGGCAAGCTACTAGTCATTCTTTATTTTCCTTTGATAGTGATAGTAGTGTTGTGCATTCCATTGTGGAGCCCCTTGTATAGGCATCATGTGCAAAGAGAGCTAGATTGGATGTAGGTACTATAGAGAGGATGAGCCTAAGTATGCCTTGATACTTACCACCAATCCATATGATGACTCATAGTGAGACAGTGGTTACTTGGATATAACATTTGTCTATGTTTCATTTTTTGATATTTTGAGACCTGTTAAGTACTGTTGTCTCTTTTTCTTATTTGAGAACTTTAAATAAGTAAAATATGATTTTGAGATTGGCAAATCCATATTGCCTATATGTGATATGATATCTTGATTATGCTTAAGAATTCGTAGTCAGTTGTTTTGTGAGCAAGGAGATTATATTGGTAGTTTAATAATCCATAACTTCAAGAATGTTGTGCTTATTGTAATGTCAAGTATCTTAGTTTAAGGCAACAAGGCCCATTTACTTTGTTGCTAGGTTATTTGCACTGACCAATGTTGAGATGCTGCATCTACTAGTTCCAAGCGTAAGGAAGGACCATCCAAAAGAGTGTTTTGGGAGATCAAGTTGGGTGAAGTGGATAGAGCCAAGACATGGGGTTGTGCAAGGGTGGAGAGGCCTAGAGGATTGCATAGCATTCAAGGATTTTGCAAGCATGATGCAACACAGTTCAAGAAAAGGGAATTGTCCTGCTATCGCCATGCATGCATGTAGAAAAGGTGGAGATTGTGTGAGAACAAGTCCTATGTTCAAGCTTGGACATTGGGCATTCTTTCTCCAATTGATGAGGTATCAAGTGAAGAAAACGGAGTTGAAGAACCTATCTCTGAGGGCTGTGAGGACTTGCTGAGTGATCTACCTATAGAGGGAGACGATTTTTGTAGTGAATGCTAAGGAGGGAAACGATGAGGGTGTGGACTTCTTCATTATGAAATGTAGCCATGGAAAGGAAATAGCCACGAAAGTGCTTATAGACAAGTGGGGCACTAAGTGTGGTAGGGGCTTACACTATGTTACTGGATAGTACTATGAACAACGCAATGACCATCAATATTGTTTGCTTGAAAATAAGCCAGCTGCCATTATCTTTTCTCATCTTGTTAGAGCAATGAAATTTGACATGGAATTTGTGGATCCCAAAAGTAACATATACTACCTATCCTCATCATTGCAGGTGCATGAATTAGTCTATAATGCATTACCCTATGAGGCCTAAATGTGAGGCAAATAGGACTTGTGAACTCCAAAACATTTCATCAACCTTTTTAGTAACAACCAATCTAAACCTTGTTTTGTGCATGGTTCACAAGGTTGTGCAAAACACTGCCAAAGACGATCTATTGTGTTTTATTTTAGACCTATTTTTTCCTACTATTATGTTCCATCTCTTCTACTCAATGCACAAAGAAGCAAAAAAAAAAACAGAGTCAATGTAAAAAAAACCAAGAATATTGTCATCCTCCAATTTTATTGCTTTTCTTTTTTGAAGACAACCATCCAAACAATAGCCATTAATTTATCTTAGTCTACATGATCATAAGGTCAATCAACATGAATAGGAGCATTACTCCAATGTCCCTCATGAACATCCAATAAAATAGCAGAGTCTATACCTCAGCACATGGATATCCTTAAAGAAGCCCATTATTGCAACCAAAATTTTTGGGCTTCTTATATTTGATTATGGGTTCAACGTGTTTGGGCACAAAGGAAAATAGTGTTTTAATTGTGGTGCAACATAATCATGAAATCAAGATAGTTAAATAGGCAACAACCAATTTAGTGCTATATAGCACATATACTAACTAATTTGTTGCTATATAGCTAATCTATTGACAACTAGTAACCAATTTTGTGCTATATGGCATAGACAATAACCAATTTAGCGCTATCTAGAAGATATACCAACTGTTTTGGTGCCATATAGATGATCTATTGATAGACAGTAACCAATTTAGTGCTATATAGCACACATAGTAACTTTTATCCATGTGGAAGAGAACTCATACAACTACATAACATTAAGAGATAACTTGTGAATGTGCAATCTTCTTTACAACATAGACAAACAACATCATAATATAACAATTGAATATATGTTTAATTATAAAAAAGTATTTGGTAGGTGCATTGGTCTTACAAAAGCTCTAGCTCCTTCATGATATAGTTTTTCACATCATGTGAACCATAATATATGTACAAGACCAATGACAAAAGCACCCCTCACATTGTGTACTCACAAAATGGTGGTAATATTGCTCTATGGGCATGAATACCTCATCCTTTGGATTGCTTAACCTGTTCATTTTACAAAAAATTTATGCAGTCATGTGCATTGTTCCACATAGCCACTCAGTATATCAACATTTTTGTGAGATAAAATGGATCCTACTGATTGTCCTCTCAAGACAAATGCATACATCAAGGTCATTCAAGATGGACTTGTATCGCATGTCATCAACAAGCAGTGTGTTGTCAAGGTTTCATTCAATAAAGAACCTCCAAATGTGTTCAAGATTCTTGAAGAAAATGGGTTTCTGCCTAACTTGCAGGAACCCTAGGCACATCCCCAAACTGAAATGGTGCCTTTGTGCATTCATCTTGGCCCAACTTTGCCAACCAAAAATTTATTGTGTTTTGCATATTGTGGTAGGCACAACTACTCCAAAGGATTAACATAAACATATTTGAACATGTGCATCCTTTTTAACATCAGCCTCATCATATGATGATGCATCGGCCTATGCATCCTTATCAACAACAAAACTATATGATTTTGCATAAGCCTATGCATCCTTTTGAACATCAATAGTGAATGCTTTTATATCACATAATATCTATGCTAATGCATTCAAATTTGCACCAAGCATTGAGTCCATGTGCTTTTTTAGCCTCAATAACCTGCCCTAAAGTTTTGACATAAACAGCAAACCCTTCTTGTGCCTTGTCAACCTGGAGGGACCTTTCATCATGATACCCTTCATTATTGTTTTTGTCCAAAGCCCGTTTAATAGTATGCTTCCTTCCTTGATTTTTTATTTATGCAGCATGATCTTTTCCTGCATGTGAATCATCATTCAAATCATTTGCATTGCACAAAATAATTGCATGCACATTGCATTTTTGTGCAACACATAGATTGCCTTAAATATTATTGAAACATGTCAAACAAGATAAACATGGAGAACATCACAAAATTAATAGTCAAAGTACTATCATAGAAAAATGGGCACTAAGAACAGTTGAGGATATTATTGCAATACACATTTATAATATGCATCACTTGCTCGCCATCGAGAGAAGTGACACACGATTGGTGTACACACTCAGGATTGGTGTACACACGATTCCTGATATGTACTTTTCTCTTAAAAGTACATACTTGAAGCTTAAGAAAACCGAGAGTGGTTTCAAATGCTACTCTAGGGACAAGAAACCAAATAGTAAAGAAATGATCAGAGACATTGTATATTGGCTCATTCAAAGTCGAAAAGTTAGAGTCAAGACACAATATAATATGCTTAGTTTTTAGAGGATGTAGAGATTTTGGTATGAGATATAGCTCAATGCAAATACCTATTCAAACATGTTATATCGAGCTCTCTTAGCTCTCTTTAACTTTGAAATGTTTTGGTGGTAGAATCTGAAGTATGAAGAAAATTTATGTGAAAGCTTCAGAATCTACTTTTTGTCTTTGATACAGTTTAAATGAAGTATGAAGAAGATTATGAGCTATCAGTTCGTAGAAATACTAAAGAAGGGAACTTTATAATCTTTTATTGATGCTCTTATTAAATCTTATTGTGTATATAATTTAAGCTTATGTGATCATACAAACAATTACCTATTGCTCTAGTCCTTTTTTATTTTTACAAGTTCAAATTTCTATATATAAAATGAGTAGCTACCAAGGAAGATGTGAAGTACTAAATGCTTCATTTTTTATAATTAGAGTACTTATAAAAAATGACAATGACTTTTAAAGTCAGCCATCTGCACATGAACATAAAAAAACTTCAATAATTTAACAACCAACTTGCTAACTATGAAAAAGCCGCATATAATTTAAAACATTCTAGATCTACAAGAAGTTGGAATGCCAAGAATTGATTTGGATCTCTCAAAAATGGGCTCCCTACATGCACTATGTACACACGTACCAATATTTATTGCTACATGGGCAAAGCAGATAAAGTGGTACATGTGACTACATTGTAATCCAAACACCTCAAATGATTGAGTACCAAAGGCTAAGCAGTGGATGTAGTCACCGACTTCAAAAGAAAACCACCCACACCATGAACAACTGGTGGATATGGATGAATAATAATGAGGGCCTGTACTCAGCCCTGGACTTCAACTATAAGCAAAATCCCTTTGGGCCTATGCCTCCTCAATCATCCTCTCTATTTTTAAAACTGAAACCTGCAAATATATACAAAATATAAGAACTTTCCAAAACCTCCAAACATATGTAATTTAACCAACCTTGTGCAATGACACTTAGGTGCCTCATAGCAAAAATAATGAGCCATGTAGCATTAAAAAAGCACATGATATGTATTATGTACCACAGATTGTGTTGTGTAGCACATGCTATATAGTGCATTGCTTATATGTGTTATGTACCATAGATTGTATAGCTTATATGTGTTATGTACCACAGATTGTGTTGTGTAGCACATGCTATATAGTGCATAGCTTATATGGAAAATGCTATATAGAACAATTTTTGTGTTATATAACACAGAGTATGAGCTATATAGCTCATTGGAGCTCATTCGGTATGTTTGGAATATTAGATTGAGTACTATATAGAAGAGATAATGTACATCACACAAGCTATATAGCTTATTTAGTAGGCTTGAAAGAATAGATTGAATGTTATATAGCATAGATAATGTACATAGCACGCAGTGTGAGCTATATATAGCTCTTACATTATGGTTGGAAGAATAGATTGAGTACTATATAGCATGGGATAATGTACATAGCACATAGCATGAGCTATATAGCTCATTCAACATTATTTCATTTGTGATCTAGCTAAGGATGTGCGGAATGCAGTGGCGATGGTGGACAAGGTCCCTTTACCCTTGAATGACCTCATCAGTCCAGCAATTCGAGTAGGTGAAGCCCTGCAAGGGAAATGGTGAAGACCAGACGATCATCCAAGAGTAAGGGAAAAACCAAAAAGCAGTCTTCAAGGAAAAAACGTAGGGATAGTGATGAAGAGTCAAACAAGGATAGCTCTATAAAAAGCTCATCGTAAGATAGCAATGAGGAGTCAGAGGTGAAAGAGGTTAAGAAGCCCAAAAATACCTCAAAAGGAGGGAAGGGGAACTCTGCAGCAGTCACTTAGCGGGGCATCTGAATGTGGATCTTTGGTGTGTACATTGCAAGAATCTAGGGCATTCCCAAATGGAGTGCACAATGAATTAGCAATGGTGTGTGATCTTTCGGACTAATACACACATAATGGAGCAATGTAGGTACAACAGATGTGGCCTGCACGCACTAATACAACCTTAATGGCCATAACCACCAACTATAGAGCCCATCGCATGATATGTGTAGCACGTTGGTACTGCAAAAGTTAAAAAATTAGTATGAGACCACGAATCAGACGTGGATTCAGAATCTGGAGACTCAACTCGTGAATGAGAAACTCTCTGAGTCTAAAATGGCAGACAAGTTCATCACCACGGTGAAGAATCTGCACGATCAGGTGACTGTGATTGGCATCACCATCACCAACGAGAATCTAGCACAAAGGAGCATACGGATTCTCCTACCAAAGTATGATGGTCTTGTTACGGTGCTGAATACACAGAACAAAAATCTACCGCTCAACTTTGAGGATTTTAGCGCAATGTTTCTAGAGGAGGAGATGCATCAAAAGATGAGGACTAGAGAAGATTCGGCTTTCTTAGCTGGATCAAAGAAAGATAAGGGTAAGGACTCTGGTAACCCATCTTCTGATGATAAAAAGAGAAAGAAGAGGATCAAGTGCTTCTATTGCAACAAGGCAGGGCACAAGCAGAATGAGTGCCGGAAGAAGATTGCAAATGAGAAGAACGAAGTAAAGAAAGAGTCCAACAATAGCACGCAAGCAGTACCAGCAGAGCTGTTTGTAGCAATTGAGGAGATTTGCATGGAGGCAGTTCATGTACTTGCATATGAGCCTTGGATTATTGACAGTGATGCATCGTGCCACATGACCAGTCACAAGGATTGGTATACCTCTCTACATCTAGTAGGGAATGACATCCTGGTAGCAGTCAGCAATGATGCAAAATGTCCAGCAAAAGGAAAAGGTACGATTGCTCTCAAGTCAGATGGAGTTGTAAAACAGTTGTCCGATGTTCTTTATGTGCTAAATATCAAGAGGAACTTGTTGTCCATTTCTGTGATCACGAATCGGGACCTCAAAGTTCACTTCGATAAGAATGGCACACAAATTCTAAATCTTCAAGGGAAGGTCATTGGTAAAGGTACATGGCACAACAACATCTACGAACTCTCAGCTTTCAGTGCTCGAGCCAATGTGAGCAACACTAAGCTATGGCATGAGAGGTTTGGTCATCTAGACCTTAGTTCTTTAAAGGAGATGCATAAAAGTGGAATGATTGCAGACCTACCAGAAATTACAGATCTGCCCGATGTATGTGAAGCTTGCATGATGGGCAAGCAGCATCGGCAGCCATTTCCTAAAGAGGCCAGTAGGGCAAAGGCTCCTCTAGAGCTCGTTCACATGGACCTTTGTGAAAACATGGAGACGAAAGCTTTGGGTGGTTCCTACTACTTCATGACGCTGATTGATGACTACAGTAGAAGGATATGGATATACTTCCTGAAGACTAAAGATGAGGCTTTTAGTAAGTTCAAAGAATGGCATGTAATGGTCGAGAAAGAAACGGAGAGGAAGGTGAAGAAGTTGAGATCAGATAGAGGTGATGAAAGTGAATTCGAAAGTTACTGCAAAAGTCATGGGATTAAGAGGTAGAAACCCCCGCCACATACATCACAGCAAAATGGAGTAGCAGAGCGCAAGATGTGCGTCATTTGCGAAATGGGCAGGAGTATGATGAAAGGGAAAGATTTGCCTTTCTGGGCTGAAGCATGTAACACGACAGTTTACATTCTGAATTGTAGCTACACGAAGGCTGTGAATGGGATGACTCCATTGGCTTTTCTGGTAAGAAACCTTCAACTGCACATTTCAGAGTTTTTGGATGTGACTATTTTGTGCATGTCCCTGATGCTAACAGGACCAAATGGGAACTGAAGAGCCGGAAGTGTATTTTCTTGGGCTATAGTGAAGAGGCGAAGGGTTACCGTCTCTATAATCCTATTACCAAGAAGATAATAGTAAGTCATGATTTGGTCTTCTCAAAACATCTGCATCAATTGGAGGAGGATGCTTCCTTCCCAGACAACCAGGACTAGGATATCCATCCAGTACAACCACCAACAGCAAACCGAACTCCCCCAATGGTGCTTGGGAGGATTCAAGATAAAGAAGAGGAAGAAGAGCCTGTAGAACCACAACAGCAACGGCCATTCCCAAAGTGGGTAAAGCAGCCTTTGGATGGCAGAGAACCTCCAACCATTGAGGAGGAACCATACGAACACCATCGGTCCAAGAGATTAGAGGAGCAAAGAAGGGTGCAAGAACACTTGGTCAACTATGCTTTGATGATAGAGGTGATCCATGCTGAAGAACCCAAGTGTCTTGAACAGGCACAGGGTGATGATACGTGGATGGAGGCTATGGCTCCATAATGAAGAACAACACTTGGGACCTTGTGGATTGACCACCAAAATGCAAGGTAATCGGCACCAAGTGGGTGTACAAGACCAAGTATAAGTCCGACAGCATGTTGGATAAGTACAAGGCTCGGCTCATGGCAAAAGGATTCACACAGGTACATGGTTTTGATTATCAAGATACTTTTGCTTCCACAGCTCGACTAACCAAAATTCGAAGTGTTTTGGCTTTAGCAGCATAGGAAAGTTGGCCCGTGTTTCAGATGGATGTAAAACCCACCTTTCTGAATGGAGATCTTAAGGAGGAGGTATACGTGGAACAACCACCAGGTTTTGTGATCCCCGGTTCAGAAGGTAAAGTCTGTAAACTGAAGAAGGCACTTTGCAAGTTGAAATAGCTCCCATGAGCATGGTACCAGCGGATTGATGCCTACTTTCTACAAAACAGGTTTTGGAGGAGCCCATCTAATGCAAATATGTATATTTATAGAGAAGGAGGCATGTGTATGATCGTGGTCCTTTATGTGGACGACCTTGTCATAACACGGAATCATGAAGAGAAGATCTCGCAGACAAAGCATTTGCTAGGAAGAGAGTTTGAAATGACACACCTGATGCATTTCTGTTTGGGGATTGAAGTTTGGCAAGTGCCAAAATAGATCTTCATCTCACAGTTGAAGTATGCTGGAGAGATACTGAAGGCGTTTGGCATGGCTAAGTGCAAGACAGTTGGCATCCCTATGGAGGTTGACGTGAAGCTCTCAAATGAGGATTCATTACCACTGGTGGATGAAGCGAAGTACAGAAGGCTTGTGGGCAGTTTGATTTAATTGTGCAACACACGGCCCGAACATCGGTTTTGGAACTGGTGGATTGAGCAGGTTTTCCAATAAGCCCTGGGAGAACCATTGGAGGGTAGGGATGCAGGTGCTAAAATACATCAAAGGCACACTTGATTATGGCATCACCTATAACAAGGGCAACATCTTGACCAGATTCTGTGACTTGGATTGGGCAGAAGACATGGACAGTAGGAGATCAGTGACAGGTTACTATTTCTCACTTAGATCTGGAGCTGTGTCACGGGTCAGCAAGAAGCAACCCACAGTTGCTCTTTCTTCTACCGAGGCTGAGTACAAATCAACATGCTTTGCTTCTTGCGAGGGAGTGTGGTTGAGGAGGATTCTGGGGACATGGGTGTGCAGAACAAGACTACGCAGTTATCATGTGACAATCAGAGCTGCATGGCAATTGCAAAGAACCCTGTATTCCACGCTCGCACCCACGCTCGCACAAAACACATTGAGATTCAATATCACTTTGTACGCGAGCTCATCATGGATGGAGAGGTCGACTTGGTGTACTATCCGACTACAGAGAATGTTGCGGACATCGTCACAAAGGCTCTTGGGAGAGACTTGCTGGAGAGGCATCTTCATCAACTTGGCATTGGACCGAAAAAGTAAGTTCACTTGCAGGTGGACATTGAGGGGGGGTATTAGATATCAATGCTCCACTCTCATGTAACTACGCAAGAACCATTTAACTCTACTTGTAAGCCCCCCATATGAGGAGAAGGCATTTGAGTAGCTTGGTTATCTGGTAGGTCTCGGTTTGAATACCAGATGGGGGTCATGTGTGGCTTGATGGCTGGACGGAGTTGGCACACTGTCAACTAGGCTACATGCTGAAATACATCAAAGGCACACTTGATTATGGCATCACCTATAACAAGGGCAACATCTTGATCGGATTCTATGACTTGGATTGGGCAGGAGACATGGACAGTAGGAGATCAGTGACAGGTTACTATTTCTCACTTAGATCTGGAGCTGTGTCATGGGTCAGCAAGAAGCAACCCACAGTTGCTCTTTCTTCTACCGAGGCTGAGTACAAATATGTTTTGCCTCTTGTGAGGTAGTGTGGTTGAGGAGGATTTTAGGGGACATGGGTGCAGTGCAGAACAAGCCTACACAGTTATCATGTGATGGCAATCGCAAAGAACCCTATGTTCCATGCTCGCACAAAACACATTGAGATTCAATATCACTTTGTATGCGAGCTCATCATGGATGGAGAGGTCGACTTGGTGTACTGTCCAACTACAGAGAATGTTGCGGACATCTTCACAAAGGCTCTTGGAAGAGACTTGCTGGAGAGGCATCTTCATTGACTTGGCATTGGGCCAAAAAAGTAAGTTCACTTGTAGGTGGACATTGAGGGGGGGTGTTAGATATCAATGCTCCACTCTCATGTAACTACACGGGAACCAACTAACTCTACTTGTAAGCCCCCCATATGAGGAGAAGGCATTTGAGTAGCTCGGTTATCCGGTAGGTCCTGGTTTGGACACCAGATGGGGGCCATGTGTGGCCTGATGGCTGGACAACTTCAGATAGAGTTGGCACACTACTAACTAGGCTACATGCAAGTGCAGAAATACATCCCATGACTGACCGCATTAAGGGTAGATGGAACATTTCCAAAGGCAGCACACTCTCAAGTTGTGGGGCCTGTTTGGAGCCACAGATGATCCCGGATGGTGGCTCTGGGCTACTGCACGGTGACCGTAGGTCAGTTGCTCTATTCTATGCCACGGTTCTATCATGTGGTTGGTGGTGCAGCATCAATTGAAGAATCTAACGAATCACAGTTTAAGAATGTAATGAATGATTAGAACCAAAATAACAATGATAACCTCTAGGCTTACATGCACCATCGAGCTTACCTGCAGGCTAAATAGAGTGAGTAGCTATGACAACCACTGGGTTTGCATGCAAAGTAAGTAGAGTGAGCCATTTCCAGTCACAATGATAGCCATTAGGCTTGCATACAAACAATTCCCAATCACAATGACAAACATTAGGCTTGCATACAAAGTTAGAGTGAGCAGCCAATTGCATGCAGAGTAAGTAGAGTGAGCCATTACTAGTCACGCTGACAATCACTAGTGAGCCATTACTGATCATGATGATAATCACCAAGCTTGCATGTAGAGTAAGTAGAGTGAGCCATCACTCTAGTTTGCATGTGGAGTAAGTAGAGTCAGCTAATTATTAGTCACAGAGGCTTAATTTAAGCCCATCTACTTGGTTAGCATGCACTAGACAGAAGTATACATCTTGAATTTAGTTTGTGCAAGGGTGGCATCAATTCAAGAATGTAATAATGATTCAAACTATAGCCACAATGACAACCACTGAGCTGGAATCCACCATTGGGCTTGCGTGTAGGAAAAGTGGAGTATGTAATGAATTACCAATCACTGAGACTTAGTTTGGAATTGTGAACTAATCCACCTGGCTAGCATGTATTGATTGATTGACTAAAGGCAACTCATGATTACTTGGAAATGCTATTGGCCTAATATGCGACTAATTCAAAGGATGCTTTAATTGTTTTAAGTCCACCACTGATCGTTTTTCGGACATGCCATCATTAGGGGAGAAATCGGGTCTCAAAAGGGCCTCCAATAAGTGTTTCCTAATTTCAAGGAATTAGAGAGGGATTTGAGGTATACCAAAGAGAGTGCTCCTTTGTGTAGTGCAATGGTATGTTGAGGTAGAGGGATGGTAGGCATGAAGAGATCCCCTATTGGCTATTCCTCTTACATTGGGGACCACCCAAACCATCCTCCCCCTCATTAACCCATGCTTGACTACCTTCCCATGTGCACCCACCCCAGATCATCCCCAAATCTCATTTATGCCTTTGTGGGCCCTTGTGGGTGAATTTCTCTTCTCCTTAGGTGTGTTGCATGTCTACCCCCTCTTTCTTTGCTCATATGCTCTAGTCCAACTGCCCTCTCCCTCCGTTGTGGGACCTTTTGGACAAATTTCTTTTGTCTACTAGCCTATTGCAGGTTTGTCCCTCTTTCTCTGCTCCTCTGCTCCTGGTCCCAACTTCCCTCTCCCTCCATTGTGGGACCTTTTGGATGAATTTCTTTTGTCCTCTAGCCTACTGCAGGCATGCCCTCTCTCTCTTCTCCTTTGCTCTGGTCCATCTGCTCTCTCCCTCCATTTTTCAAAATTTTGGTTGTAGCACTACCGACAGCTGTTCTTCTCTCTCCTACTCTTCTCATTGTTTTTGTGCCTCCTCTTGCTCTATCCCCTCATGCTCTACCTCCTCCTTCTCTTTCCTCTCTTGATCTGCCCTCTCTTGCTCTACAACTTCTTGCTTAGCTGCCATATCCTACAAGTTCTCTCTCCCTTCTTCAGGCATTTCTCCTTTTGGTACAGGTGCTCTTTTTCCTCCTACATGCACTTTTCCTTCTCGTATAGGTTCTCTTTTTCCTCCTACAGGCAGTTTTCCCTCTGCTACAACGACTCTTTGCCATCCTACAGGTGCTTTTTCCCTCTTTCTTTTCCTTCTCATATAGGATACAACTACTCTTTCCTCTCCTATAGTTATTGTTTTCCCAACATGCATGGTCTGGAACACAGTGGTAATGCTATGAGCTCTAGTGTGTTCTAGAAGCATGGTCAAGAAGAAAGTGATACAAGCTGGTAATATTGTGAGCTCTAGTGTGTTGTAGAGGCATAGTTAGGAACAAAGTGACTAAAGTGACCAAAGCTAGCAATATTGTGAGCTCTATGTGTTCTAGAGGCATGGTCAGGAAGAAAGTGATAGAAGTTGACAATATTGTGAGCTCTAGAACATGAAAAATGCATTGTATGACTTGAACTTACAGTTTGACTAACTAGATAGTCATGGAAAATATTATGAATATTCCAAGTCAAAACAATACTCTCAACCAAGTTTGGTAATTTTGGTGACCATTTTTGGCAAATAAAGGAGGAATTTGACCATGGCACAGAAGCCAAAGTTGGTCAGGACATCATGGGGTGTCCAAAAATGCCAAAACCCACCACGGTGTGAATTTGGCCATTTTGAGGGGGTCTACCATGGTGGGTTTGGGCATTTTTGGACACCCCATGATGTCTTGACCAACTTTGCCTTCTGCGCTGTGGTCAAATTCCTCTTACATTTGCTAAAAATGGACATCGAAATGGCCGAAGTTGTCAAACTCCTTCATCTATGCCTTTAAAATCTATATTTCTTCATAAAAGATCATGAAGTGCATCAATTCTTTACAAAGTGATATAGTAGCCAACCTAAAAATTAAAATAAAAGATACATGGACATAGCCAACCTCCATGACCAAGAAAACATAGAAAATGAAAATTTTAGATTCCTCTTCAAAATATATATTTTCTCATGTAATGCATCAAATTATTTCAAGGTGATTTAGTGATATGAAATTAAATATTTCATTGACATAGCCAACCTAAAAGGTGGCTCCAAAGGCAAGATAAACAAAGAAAATGAAAATTTACAAGGTGATGTAGTGGAAGATCAAAGTCTTAAGGATTAAATAAAAAATTACATTGACATAGGCAACCTACAAGGTTCCTCCAAAGCGCAAGAAATTATATAGAAAATATATTGCCTAAGGGTCTTACCAAAGCTATGCTACAAGGCACATAAGTTGTCATATTGACCAATCGTCATTTGCTAAGTTGGTTTGTAAATATTTTCTTTTCGTGTTTATCTATGTTGAAGTTGATGGATCTATAAAGACACATGGATTTCAATCAAGTAGATGAAGGAATTTGACAATTTGGGCCATTCCAATGTCCATTTTTGGCAAATGTTGAAGGAATTTTACCGCGACAATGAAGACAAAGCTAGTCAGGACGTCATGGGGTGTCAAAAAATGCAAAAAGCCACCACGGTGCAAATTTGGCCATTTGGAGGGTGTCCAAATGGCCAAATTCACGCCATGGTGGGTTTTGGCATTTTTGGACACCCTATGATGTGCCAACCAACTTTGCCTTCTCCGTCGCATCAAATTCCTCCTACATTTGCCAAAAATTGACATTGAAATGGCCAAAGCTGTCAAATTTCTTCATCTACCCCTTCAAAATCTATAGTTCCTCGTAGAAAATCATGAAATCCATCAATCCTTTACAAGGTGATGTAGGGAAATCTCAAATTTTGGTTTTTTAACACTCCATCTAATCAATGTGGTGCCATGGTCAAATCCCTTCTACATATGGAATTGGAATGGCCAAACTTGGCAAACAACATTTTATTGAATTGTAAGTTACATCAAAATGTGATATAACTTTTGTGTGAAAGCTAATATAAAAAAAGATGCAATATTAAAAACAATAGATAATTAAATTAGACATAACAAAAGATTCACTATTTGGCCATAGATACATGAAAAATTTTAGCTTTAGATAGAAGAATATTATCAGAAATAGGTGCTTGTATTTCAAATTGTATTACAAAGAGGCTTCATAGCCTATTTCTCTTCTTCTTCAGCTCTAATACACCAATAATAGGGTCTTTGAATCTTCGACTAAGTCCTTAGAAAGACCGCTATGCTATTTGGAATCTCACATTCAACTCATAAGTTCTTATAGTCTCATGTACAACACATTGGAATGGATCACATAGGTTGCCTTAGGTCAATACTATGAATTTTCCCTGGCTTCTTGTTCCAAATGGATAGATTCTGCTTGCTATTACACACATGAAGAAATATCACTTTAGAAATTTAAATTTAAATAGATGTAATGCACCATGTGAAATCTTCTTCTTCAATTAACTTTTGAGCTTCAAGACTTACATTAGCAGCATCACGAGCTCCAGGCATCTCCTTTACATCACCATTCCCTTCAAGTCCTGCATCACCCCCAAAACAACTTGCTCATGCATGACTTTGTGTCTTTCGATATGAGGAGTCCATATCATCCATGCCCACCATTCTCATATCATCCTCCATGAAGTTCCTGAAAGAACAACTAAGGGAACATTAGCAAAAGCAATGCACCATTGAGGATAATCTAAAGTAAGAAATTACATTGAAACACTACGAAATGAACATTTTAGCTCATATTCTCCTCTTCAGAGCACCTCCTGAGGTTCAAGATGCTTCTTTTCTTGGAAAAACAAATCATGGATCACATATTGATCCTGCAACTGTACGGTCACATGGCAACATGGGAGATCTCCTCAAATGGTGCCCTCAATAGTCGTAGAGTTTATAGAGGCCATCATAGAAGGTAGGTGATGTTTGAGGAGGGATGAGAAGGACCATGAATGATTATGAGGGAGGAGAAGAAAGCAGAGGACTAGGTGTGAGGATGAGGGTAGACGAAGACGCATGAGTAGGATGAGTAAAAGCAATAGGAGCAGGCGTGAGCATGATGCAAGAGGAGCTTGCATTAGTAGGAGGAATGAGGAGTACACATGAGCATAAGGGAAGAGGAGAATGGATGAGCATGAGGGAGGAGGAGAAAAGCAGCAGGGGGGAGGAGGAGGATGCATGTGGGAGAAGGCAGGAGGAAAAAGCAGCAGGGGGAGGGGAGGAGGGGACACATGTGGGAGGAGGGAGGAGGAGGCATGTGGACAAAGGGAGGGGGGGGAGGGAGGAGGGAGGAGCAGGAGGAGGAGGGTGTTAGATATCAATGCTCCACTCTCATGTAACTACGCAGGAACCAGCTAACTCTACTTGTAAACCCCCATACGAGGAGAAGGCATTTGACTAGCTCAGTTATCTGGTAGGTCCTAGTTTGGACACTAGATGGGGGCCATGTGTGGCCTAATGGTTGGACGGAGTTCGCACACTATTAACTAGGCTACATGCAAGTGCAAGAAGGCATCCCATGACTGACCGCATTGAGGATAGATGGAGCATTTCTCGAGGCAGCCCACTCTCGGATTGCGGGGCCCGTTTAGAGTCCCAAATCATCCCAGATCGCTGTGGACCAAACAGAAACCGTAGGTTAGTTGATCTATTTTGTGCACTGTTTCTATCGTGTGGTCGATGGTGGACCCCAGTCGATCATTTTGGGCAGACTGGGTCGATCAGACAATTGAGCCCAACCGACTACAACTGGTGGCTATATAAGAGCAAACCCATGAAGCCCATTGCATCACTAACTACAGCAACCTTGATTCCTTAGCATCCAGCCTTCGTCCTCTACTGTTTCTAGCATGCCATCAAAGCTTCTCTCATAGGAGCGTATGGTTGGAAGGCAACGCCATCTATTATATCAATTCTACTATAATCAAATTTTTGATTCTCCATACTATCTGTTTTCTCTCTTGCATACGAGATCCTGTTATCTGTTGAGCACAAACGTTGTATTATTTTCTTACATGGTATCAGAGCCTAGACTCTAGCAAGAAGATTTGGTAGTGTGTTTCTATTTGCGAGCAGATTGTGAGAGATGGCCCAGCCTGCAAGACTGCGAATCCCACCGTTTGGCAAAAGCGGAAAGTTGGATGGCTCTAACTATCCACTCTGGAAGTTCAAGATGAAGACCACCATCCTAAGCACATATGAGCTTTGGGACACTGCTACTAGGGTCGACGTGAGGCCGGTTGTGAGACCGGATCTAGCCAATGCAGGACAATAGATAGTACCATGAGATTCTTACATGGATAAGAAGAAATGCAGATGTGATGTGTTCTATTGTCTGTAGTGTAAGTGATTCCGTCATGGCATTAATTCAACATGTCACCACAGTAGAGGAGCCATGGATGGTCTTGAAAAATCAGTACGAGAGCACGAATCAGACACAGATTCAGAATCTGGAGACTTAACTCACGAAGGAGAAATTGTCTAAGTTTGAAGCGGCAGAGAAGTTCATCACCAAGGTGAAGAATTTGCACGATCAGATGACTGCAATTGGCATCACCATCACCAGTGAGAATCTAGCACAAAGGTGCATACAGATTCTCCCACCAAAGTACGACGGTCTTATTACGGCACTGAATACACAGAACAGAAATCTGCCCCTCAACTTTGAGGGTTTCAGCACGATGCTTCTGGAGGAGGAGATGCATCAAAAGACGAGGACTAGAGAAGATTCGGCGTTCTACGCTAGATCAAAGAAAGATAAGGGTAAGGACTCTGGTAACCCATCTTCTTCTAATGATAAAAAGAGAAAGAAGAAGATCAAGTACTTCTATTGCAATAAGGCAGGGCACAAGCATAATGAGTGCCAAAAGAAGATTGCAGATGAGAAGAACGGAGTAAAGAAAGAGTCCAGCAATAGGAGGCAGTCGATAGAGCGAGCGAGGAAAAGCGAGCGGGCCCAAAAAAGCGAGCGAGCTTTTCCACAATTTCCTTATCGAGGTACTCAACATAGCTTTGTGGAAACCACTATTTGGGAAGATTCTTGAAAATAAAACTTATGTTACTATGTGTAACTATACCAATATTGCGAATTATAGTCTACCTTAACTTCCAATTGGAGCCATACTCACATTATGCAACAATAGTATGTGGGTTTGAAAGAAACCGAATTTCCACTCCAAAGCGGATTCCATTACTGATACAACAATTTTTTTGCATTTGAAATGGGTCTTATTATCAAACTCGTTCAATAATCAAAACAAATGCATTGCTTGATATGTTGAACTTAGTAACGTAAACATCACTTCACCCATATGCAGGGAAAAAAAACTGTCTGTAGACTTCATAGCATGGGATTGCATCAACACTTATGACATTCAAAATGGTTCTTCTTATTAAAAGTGTTATCAACCATGAAAGAAAATGTTAAAAATAGTTTACCCGTATGTTGAAAAACCCAAGTGTCATGACATTCAAAATTGTTCTTGCAACCATCCTGTAGTTCCTACAGATTTTGCCCATACTTCCAACCCCTTCCCTTCAACCACTAAGAGGTATCTAATAGTTTTATAGAACACTTGAGATATCATCACCTCCTAATACAAAACCATTATTACTATTTGTAGAACACTTGAGATATCATCACCTCTTAATACAAGACCATTCTTACTATTTGTAGAACACTTGAGATATCATCACTCCTTCCCTTTAGCCACTAAGAGGTACCTAATACTTTTGTAGAACACTTGAACCATTCTTACTATTTGTAGAACACTTGAGATATCATCACCTTTTAATACAAAACCATTCTTACCGTTTGTATAACACTTGAGATATCATCACCTCTTAATATAAGACCATTCTTAGTATTTGTAGATCACTTTAGAATCGCCTCTTAATACAAGACCATTCTTACTATTTGAGAGATTAATGGATTAAAGGTTTGAAGCTCATAGGAGACAAAGGAAGAGAAAGTCAGTTTCAACATGAGGACAATAAAACTAATTGGAATATTTTGACTTATGTATTATACCTTTTTGAAGACTATGAATTTAGGTCAGTTTCAACATTAGGATGATAAAACTAATTAGAATATTTTGACTTATGTATTATATATTTTTGAAAGACTATGAATTTTAATGAGGAGAGGCATGCACACTACTTAGTAAATACACTAGTACTACTACTAGCCTACGATTATTAAGCCTAATAGCACCAGTGTGATTTTGAGCCTTGTATCAGTCTTTTGATAATTTTCTTTCATCATTAGTGCAATAGAAATTATTCCTTCTATCAGAAGAATCTTGCCAAATTTATTCAAAGTGATGATTTTGTAGTCTACAGCCACTATCCTCTGACTCTCAAAAATATATTAAATGTGAGCACCCATTTATCTTGTTTGATCAACCCTAGACTATGCTGCGATAGGACATTACTAGAATAAAAAAAATATGAATTGATATGGCGATGTTCGGTGTGAAATAACCAAATTAAGGATTTAATAAGAAAGAAAACAAAAGGAATCAATAGGCTATTCAATCGCTCAAATCTGCACAGAAATTATAATGTGCCTCCCAACTCTTATGCATTCCAGCTCCTCACGTTTGAAAGAATGCAAACAATAATGAAATCACATTATCTTTAGCTTCAAAGTAATCAAAGCACCAAAAATAAATGCAAACGTATTGGATGAGGAATAAATAGGTATAGATATAGATAGACCTATATATATGCATTCATAGATATAATGATGATTAAAGTTGGATAGTCGTAATAATATTATGTGTACTATCATTGGGATTAGGACTACTATTGGTAATATTGTATGTAGTAGTAGGAGAACTACCATTAAGGAACACTCAAATAAAATTACTAATGGTGGTGATAAAACTACCACTAGTAGTTTGGTAATTACCCCTAACATCTACAACAAATATTTGATGGGTAGCTAGTATTAGGTCAAAAGGCCCCAATTGTGCTATAATAATGGACCAAAAAAGGGAGTGCTATAGCATCACCTAGTGTCACTTTTTATCCATGAAAGAAACAAGTCGGTGCAACCTAGGTCATACAGATCTAGGTCATGTGGAGTGGTTCGCATCTCTTTCCTTGATAAAAAAGTTACACTACCTTTGATAGTAACTACAAAGATTGCTGCCATAGTGCCGTAGAGTAGCCCCTAGGTTGCACCATCATCCTTTTTTGCTTTTGAGCCATTAAGTTTGATCCACTGATTTTATGTAGAATTATTCTACTATATGTTCACATGTCCTTAATAGGATCTTGATATAATCCCTTCCATTGTAAGTACTTTTACTTTAAGTTTCACATATCCTTAACAAACCACTAGGCTTCAACACAAATTCATTCTTATGTTTCAAGCCTCAAACTCAAACACCCTTGTAAAAGGGATAATGTATTAAAGCTACATTCAATCCATCAAATCTTTTGAATA